>NC_137106.1:37067440-37247440 GCF_949357685.1 Gobio gobio
ATTTAATCAAATGTAAATAATGCTCTTTTTAATTCAGGTTGAATATCTTAATTAGATATTTTGGAGTTATTCCTTACTTTTAATACTTTTAAATATGTTATTAAATGCATGTCGTTTATTGTTAACAACTTTTAAATTCATCTCTCACATTTTTTTGTGTAAACTAAAATAACTATTAAAAAAAACAAAAACCCTGATGATTCTTCGAATTCTTAATGCGCTGTGAGGGTTTAATGGGGAGTGCTTTGCATGCTGATTATAATAACACTTCTTATTATTATAATCAGCATCAGCATAATAAGCAAAAAAAAAAAAAAAGAACCCAGATGATTCTTTGAAATCCTAAAAATGCGCTGCGAGTGTTTAATGGGGAGTGCTTTGCATGCTGATAATTTCCAAACACAAAATGGGCTAAAGAGATCTGTCGACCTTTACTAACAACTAGATAGCCCAAACAATTATATAAGCATGGTTTATGTTGCCTTTCCCTGGCCGTCCTTCAGCAGAGCTGTTCTTCAGCCTGATCGATTATGTACTCAGAAATATGTTAGATGCAGCGGTGAATAAAGAAAAGGCTGTTTAGGCCAGACGTGCCGCTGAGTGTCCCTCCCCTCAAATAAACGCCCGACACCAGGACAAGCTTGTCGATTTTCCTCCTATAGGTTACCGTGGAGATGGCACAACCTGGGTGTCCCCACACATCCCTATGGAAAACACTTGCCCTTTGATGGTGCAACTTTTTTCTCTCCAGACGAAAACTTTTGTTTTGAGACGTGCATTCTTAAATGATTTGTTTGAGGTGTGCATGTTTTAAATGGCTTGTTTGATATGTGGGTGTGGTGGAGGCTCGAGTCTGTGTTTATTGTGGCATGTGGAGTGAAATGCCCCATTATCACCCCCCAAATTCAGTGTGCGTGATCATCGACTTACAAAAAAACTTTTATACGCTTTAATTAAAACCGTGTTTCGGCTGCACATATTGAATGACCCTCAGAGAAAAGCACCACTGATCCGGTTGCTATAACGACACCAAATATTTCAAGCTCTCTCTTCTTTTTCTCTGTCTGCTTCTCTCCTTCTCATAGTAGCGCTTTATTTATACAAATATACTTAGTTATTTTTCCCATGCAGGTTCTAGCTGAAAAATGGGTTGGTTTTAATGTTAATTGAATGAAATAACTATAATGTAAATAATGATTTATGCCATGTGATTTCACAATAGCCCAAATAATCTGCTCATGTGCCAACATAATAGTTTAAAATTTAAAATTAAGGCTTTGCAATATATATATTTTTTTTATTGTTGCTGCCTTATATTTTTGAGTACAATCAACTTGGTTGTTGAAGTCATTTCAACTTAAATTGCATTAAACTGACTTGAAAATGAGTCGAATCGTATACAACTTAAAAAAGTTAATAATTGCTCAACTTATTTGAGTTAAAGCAATGTAAAAACATATGTTGCCATAACTCATTGATCATATAATGCTTTACAGTGTATATTATTTATTATTCGTTATCAATATATACAAACAAAATATATTTCAACAAGAAATGCATCCTCGGTTTATTGCGTCCGCCACAATGAAACTCCAAAGAAACCCAACTGGCTGTTTCTATCCAAATCCCCTGCTGAAGAATAATGAAGACACAAAACACGGAGCAGCACGAGGGGAGTGCGAGACCACCAACCTGACATGGTCGATGCATATTAGAGGGGCACAAAGCTCTAATAAACTTCTCCCGTATCATTTTTAATGGAAAAGCAGCTGCTTCGAAAGCTGATGTCGGATAGAGATCTCTCCCTCTTCTCTCTCGCCCTTTGAAAGCCCCTTTCTTTCGTGTGTGTGTGTGTGTGTGTGATTCTGAAGGGGTATTGCTTTGCTCTTTTCGTTGGCCAAGCACAATTGTGTTATTGGAGATAATTAATTCAATCCCCATCAGAAGGTATTAGGAGCGCCTTGGCCCTGTAGTGCTTTTCCAAACTCAGAATGAAAAGAGGGAGAAGAAAGGTCTACGGGTAGACCCGCTGATGGGCGCTTTGAACTAAAGGGCCGTGCGCATTGTTGTCGAAATTTTGCTCCATAAGGCTGAAGAAAGCGCCGGAGCTTTTGATGGGGCAACGAGAAATGCCACATAAGTTTGAACACTGCCTGCTGATCGCATATGTTGTGCCTTCGTAAAGTCTGGCTCGTTTAAAGACGTGCGTTATAAAGAAATAAAAGCGTTCGAATGTTGCTCAATCACTGCGCCAATTACAAACAATAAAATTCCCATGCAAATATCTCAATTAGGGCAAATTATATGGGAAATAAATGAGCAGTTCGTTATCCCTGTCAGTGCACTCGTTAAGAGGTTTTCCCAAAAACGTGTTAAATATTTTTGCACTGCCCTTGTAATCAGTTGGTTTGTCCTTGGATTATTATTTTTTATTTTTTTTAAGACCGCACATTAATTTCATTATCATCACTTTCTGGTTGACGTATGCAGACCGTGGTTTCTATCATAAAGATTTATAAATTGTTTAAATAAAACAATGTTTCCGATAAAGCATTTGATTGATAAACAAATATACATAATCAAATTTCACCTGGTGCACTCGATAATGGTGTCATGTTTTCTTTAAATTATGTGCATCATCAATAAAATTATTAGAATCAATGGTTCCATATTTCACATTTGTGTTTTATTTAGCGTTTAGTTTTATTTGAATTTGTATTTCAGTTGATCAAACCCATAAACCCAATTTGATTTGTGTAAGCAGGTAAATTCTGTTAGATATTAATAAAATACGAAGCAATTAATTTTATAATGCACTTATGCGCACGAGAGAAGGGAATTTAGATTATTCATTCGTGTTATTAAATCTGTGATTTTGTCATAGTATGCCCTATAGCTAATATTGGATCGTCCCCATTAAAAAGAATAGAATTTTATTTTCTAATGATTTTGAGTGATTATTATTAGCCTATTTTTATATATTATTTGACATTTTTTTCATTATTATTAACCTCACCATTTTTAATTAGGCTAAATATCTCTTTCGCGAGATCTAATTCAATATCGGATAAATCGACCGCACCGGACCCTAATTTTGGGAAAACAATGCGTCTTAATTTTTATTTCGCATTAAAAATAAAAGGCACAAATATAAGCTATATAACTTTATTATCTATAGGCGGCACACGTCGAGATTTCTCAAGCCTGAAGTCAATTATCCATTTTATTTACGCATCGGGGGGGAATTACAAGATAATTAAATGAATTTCACGGCTACTCAGCCAAAATGCGTGTATACAAAATACCATGATCAAAGTCAAATCTGTTCAGGTTCACGTGCCCATCATGTAGGTTACGCTCCACAAAAAGATGATTTGGCCTCTCTATGATATTGTTTAAAATCCCATTTAAAACGAGATCGGATCTTTTATGAAGCGAGTCTTTGAGGCTGCGCGTGTGTTAGACTTGGATTTTCTCTTGGTCTTTTACCAACATCAAGTCAAAACCAGACGGGCTCAGCCAAAATTGCTGGCTTTGAGAGCAGCTTATATTAAAATATCTAGTTATATTTGATTTATCTTATTGAAGTTATTAAGCATGCATTGTTTGGACATAAAATAATGCAAAAAAAAAAAAAAAGACGTGAGATAATCATACTTATTTCTAAAAACGAAACGAAACGAGTTTTTATTTCTTGGAATAATTGCAAATGCAATTTCAACTGAAAAATGCATGCATGAACCTCTGTATAAAAATGTCACAAACGTTTTGCTTGATTAAGAAATACATATTTTTATTCACAATGCATTTCCACCTTGGATTAATTTATTTCAATACAAGATTGGGAAGTGTTTTTTGTCAAAACGAGGTAAGTAAACCCCCAAAAAAAGAATGAGTAAAATGACAACATTCAAATACATCTGCAACAGACAGGGGCTTCGCTTTTATACCAGCAACAAGACCAAAGTTGACCTTCATTCGTGCACGTTGTAACAATGGGGAACTACAAGTTTGGGGGATCACAACAAGTATTTTACAAGCAAATGATTTTAAATACACTAGCAATGTTTGTTTGTTTTTTTTAACTGGGATATACAATCATTGGAAACACTTTACAATATTTTATTATACACATACACATTTTGTTATATTTTAAAGTAACAGTTCTTTTGCACCAAGTGCATGCAAAAAATAAAATAAAGTTTTTTCCCCCGCGTCGGCGACTGACTAAGATGTATTAAGAACAGGCCTGGAATACACACCTTGGTAGTAAGAGGCCTCTAAAGCCGAAGGGTCCATGCTGCCTCTCCCGGCCATGGGCAAGCTGGAAGACATCCCTGAGCCATAGGAGGAATATTGCAACGCTTGTTCATAGGCTTTCAATTCCAGTTTATGCTGTTGCTCGGAAGAGGACATTAAATTATTGATGGAAAACGGGTGGTTGAAGGAGTAATGGGGGTCTCCTTTGAGGTGCAGCTGGGGTTCGTGGGCCATAGAGTGCAGCGAGGACAGGGACGTGGACACGGAGTGCACCTGCGGGCCGGTGCTCTTCAGTTCAGAGTTGGCGGTGCTACCGCTCCTGTGGTCCAAACTGGGAGGACTGGACGACTGGTTTGAGGAGGTTATGGAGCTGGAGTCCATATGCACGGGTTTGGAGCTGGTGCTGTCGCTGGCCGGGGAACCAGAGCCGCTCGACTGGTCTCTCTTTCCGTCCGACCTCTTTCCGTCGGGCAACTTTTTGTCGCATTTAAAGCGCTTCTGCCTTCGCAGGTAACAGCCATTCTCAAACATATTCCCAGAATCAGGGTGCAGGGCCCAGTAGGAGCCTTTTCCCGGCTTGTCGGGTGACCTGGACACTTTGACGAAACAGTCATTGAAAGACAACGAGTGCCTGATGGAGTTCTGCCACCTTTGCTGGTTCTGACGGTAGTAGGGGAACAGGTCCATTATCCACTGGTAAATCTCACTTAAGGTAAGCATTTTGCTGGGTGCCTGCTGGATAGCCATTGTGATGAGGGAGATGTAGGAGTAGGGCGGTTTGGCGTGCGGGTAACTTCTCCTGAAAGTCTTGTTGTCTCTGGCCCGGTTCAGGTTGGGCTGCGCGTATGTCATGGAGCTCATGGTGGGGCTCATGCTGGAGTACGGGTTCAGCGCGTTCATGGAGCTGTGCTGAGCCGTCATGGCGTTCAGGTTGGACGGGCTGAGCGCGGTGCCCATGCTCGACACGCCACCGCTCATCCCGTTCATGGCGCCAGGGCCGCCCGGGGGCATCCCGGCCATGGTGCCCGGGCTCAGTCCGGCACCCAGCGCGGGGTTCGCATAGGACATGTTAAAAGAACTGGAAGTCATATTCCCACTGGTGGACATGCTCATGTAACTGTTCATGTTATTCATGGAGCTCAGCCCAGCGTTCATGCTGCTGTTCGTCATGGGAGAATAAACCTAAAAGAAAAAAAAAAATCGTGCAGCTTTTAAGTAATACATCTGTATTCAGCACTTTTATTCGCATTCATTTAGCATCTTTTCTCTTGTAATTTAGTAGTAAAGAAAATCGTTATGTTATCAGAGTTCATCGATTTAGTTGGTTATAAATTAACAAAAATAATTTCAGGTAACAGCATTAAAAATCGTGAGGACAAATTTAATCTAGATGTAACGATTTTATTGTATGTTCTTTAAAAAAAACGAAATGTGCATTTGCTGAGAAATGGAAACGTAGGACAGTTTTATTGCGTTTAATTAAATGTAATTTTGCAATTACTCAAATTGAACGAGATAAAACACACATAATCTTGTGATGATATACACAATCGATAATAAATTGAATACAAATAGTTTAGCCAGAAAGCATTTTCAAAAAGTTGTTATCATCCCTATAGAAAATAATATTTGATAAACTCTTCCAAGACGATTTTGACTATATTGTCGCTTGCAATGGCATCACTACTGCCACCAAGTGGGTTAATCAATGGCTGATATTTTTATCAGCTTCAGACAACAATTCTGCGGAATATATATTTTACGTTTAATTCCTCCGTTCTAAAAGTGGTTTGTAGCGCAAGCCTCGGGTTCAGTCTGTTGATCCATTATTCACGCGCATGCATCTACAAACTTTCTGACTATCCCCGCAGCTCAGAGTGGCAGTAATAATTGTCTCTCACCTCTTGTGCATCATTATAGTAGCTGCTCCAGTCTGGAGTTTCGTGTCCTTCCATTTTCACTGCGCCCAACATTATGGAGGAAATCCGCAGCTCGTGCACATGCAGTTCGCAGACTCACAGCGCGCGTGTGTGAGTCTGTATGTGTGTGTATGTGTGTCCTGGCACCGCGCGCAGTCACTGGTGGGATGTTGTGCGTGGCTTTGGGTAAAGTGGAAATGTTGGGACCGAACTGGAGATCTTCCCCTGCCTGTTACGTAGAACACGGTACAGCCCACTTTCTATGTCTCATTTGCCTGGATCTCTCTCGTTCTTCCAGGAACACGTCTACTCTGCTGTTTTTAAATAGGAATGACCCGTGTGTTTTATTGCACAACAAGCTTTTATCAGTAAAAAAATAAAAAGGTTAAAAAAAAAAACGATTCATATTTTAATTTCAACACTATTCGAATAAACACTGTATGATGCATAATATTAAATATCCCATACATTTTTGGCACATTCTATTTTTTTTTTCGAATGTAAACATTTTAAATTATTGAAACATTTTATTAGCCTATATTTTTTTTCAAAATAAGGCCAGGACTTTATAACCTTAATTAAGTGACCCAGCACTATAATGTTATATAATTTAAAACACAAGTGTACTTTAACTATGAATTCAGATTAAGTAACACGTTTCAGGACATTTGAGTGATCTGGTAAGTAAATATATTACAATATTTTTATATAGTAATATATTAGATGTATATAACTTATAGAACATACGTTTGTAATGCTTTATAATATCTTAATTTTAGAAAACAATGATAATACAAAACATGAAGCATGACATTTACATATAGTGACCTTAAGCATCATTTAATGTTGTAATATTGCTTTATGTTATTCGTGAACATTTTTAATAGTTGCAAAAATGTTACATTTTAACATTACACGTAAACATTTATTGTTGGGTTTAACTTAAAGTATGTTTCCTGGTTGCCTTAAAATTTTGAGTTCATTTAAATTAAGAATTTGAGTTTATGCAATGAAGGAGATTGCAGAACCTCAAAATATTATTGTTATCTGAACCACATTAATTATCTGATAAGGCAAAAGAAAAAAAGTTGTGATAAAAAAATATGAATTAATGTTTAACGGTTCTTTTTAATCCATAGTAGAATGTTGTGTTGCAAAATTATTACCAAAATTATGTATATTTTAAATAACTAAATGCATGAAAACATAGGCCTAAATTCTAGGCCTGATTAAATAGTTTATTTAACAAATCATAATTTATTCCAATGTATGTTTGTTGCTGTTAGAAAAAGTGTTACCAAGATTAAAGCATTTTTGCAGAATAGCAGCTGAAATATTACTAACTTTCAAAAACTTTGGAGCCTATTTATTTGAATCCAGGTGTTTAGGAAGCAATTGGAAACACCACCATCTCCCTCCTTTTATTTCTCAGATGAACAAGAGGTCACATTACCCAGTGTACACCTGCTAATGAGCGAATGACAGCACTGATCATCCACTTACAGCGGATTATCTCCAGTGATCTCTCACACCATTAGAGCACAGATCGATTCCTCACAGGACGGAATGAAATGGCCCTTGAAGAGAAGAACATTAGACCATGTCAAAGCCCCCATGAGACAGACAGAGAGAGAGAGAGAGAGGGAGGGAGGGAGAGATAGGACTGTCTTGTCAGTAGATTTGGGAACACTTTACAATAAGGTTTCATTAGTTAACATTAGTTAACTAGCCTATTAGTTAACATAAACTAATAATGAACTGCACTTATAAAGCATTTATTTATCTTTATTAATGTTAATTTCAACATTTACTAATACTTTTTTAAAATCCTGTTAACAGTATTTAATGCACTGTGAACTAACATGAACAAACATAAACAGCTGGATTTTTATTAACAAAGATTAACAAATACAGTAACAAATACTGATTAGTTCATGTTAGTTAATACATTTACTAATGTTAACTAATGAAACCTTATTGTCAAGTGTTACCATAGATTTAATGCATGACTTATAAAATAATATGTAAAAACAGGCTATTTTATATATTTGCTTTAACAGACAGTGCATTGCATAGATGTTATAATCATCCTTTATTTTGTTCTTATCAAAAAAGAAAAGAAGGCAAGGTTCTTTGGAGATAACAAAGCTATAGGCAGTTCTTCAAATCAGTGTATTTTAAAGCAATAAAAATAGCCATTTTTAAGCTAAAGTGTATATAGAGAATGAAAAGTACCTTTGGGATTTTAAAAGGTTATCATATTAGAACGCAAAACCATTTTGATTTTAATTGGAACCATTGTTTTGAATGTACATTTAATCTGTTTAATAATTTTTTTGCTCTATTCTGTGATTATGTGTAAATAGCGAGGCACTAATAGCTCACCATGATTCCCATTTCAGTTCTGCAAATCTGAGTGGTTGAAGGGTGTAATTGCCTTTCTAGCAGAAAGCCAGTGCTATATGTGTAAAAAATGCATGCATGGATAAAAAAATAAAAAAATAAAAAAACAATGATTAACATCAAGATAGTAATCTACTTGATCATGGTCTTCCATGTGCAGATTTCACTGGCAGCTCTGGCACGCGCATAGGGACGGCCGGTTGCTAGGAGACGCTGCTTGGCGTTTCCCTGTTTGAGTTTCTGAGGTAAAAAGCTGCAGTTATTTTTCAGCAAAGAGCGGCAACAATTGTATTCGTAGTAGATTTTCAGGCGGGAATACATTAATGGAAAGGTAAGAAGCGGTTAAAGAGTAACGTTACTTTTTTAGTCATTTAGTAAGATTTGTTGTGTTACTACGAAAAGGGCAACTTTTGAGCAAGCAGGCTAGCTCGCTAACAAACGTTATAGCGCTGTAGCGTTATAACTTAGTAGGCCTACAGTAAAACTGCAGTTTCTATTTTAAACTATTTATACATTTTTGTTTTAAGCAGAGTGAAGAGTATGTATAATGGTTGTTTGAATGGTTATCAGAAAAGAAAATGAGGAAAAAAATAATAAAACATTACAAAATTAAATGAATCTATTGCATAGCTAGAACAGAACTGTTGGAAAAAATCATGTAAAAATATTTTTCCAGGTATAGCTCTTTTACCAGTCTTGACACAAATGTTATTTGCTATATTTTATGAAATGAGGCACAAGGTGTTATATTTAGTTCTCTCTATTATTAACTAACGTATATTTATTATTAGTATACTATGCATATATTGTTTGTTTATTAGTACTTGTAAAGCACATATTAATGCCTTATTCTGCACAACCATATACTATTCCACATCCTTAATCCTAGTTACCCTAAGCTTAACAACACCTTACTAACTATTAATAAGCAGTAATTAGGAGTTTATTGAGGCAAAAATCATAGTTAATAGTTCATTATTAGTGATGATATGACCCCAATAAAAGTGTGACCAAACATATGTTTTAAAAATCATATATGATTTCCATCTGTTTTTGTTGAATACATGTAGTTGTTGTTCATCCTTTTTGATTTCCAGGATTTCCAATACACCCATGCATCCAGTCAGAAGAAGACTTCTTCCTTACCTTGCCAGGTGAGCCCTGTCATCACAGATTTACCTCCCATCCTGACAAAACCCAGCTGTGTTGAGTCTCAAATAGACTTTCGCTTCCCTCTCCTCTGCAAACTTGCCCCCTAAATCCATGTCTCAACAAAGACCAACAAAATGAGCCGGGGTCAGAGCACAAGCCCAAACATTTCCTCCATAGACAAATCAGTGAACACAATGGCTCTTCCAAAACTTAAAGCCAGGCATGGGATTGTCAGAAAGCCCGTCATAGCCTCTCTCGCAGGGACCACCAAAGCAGTATCCTTGTCCCAAAGGCCGCAACCTCCTGCTAAGCCCAGATCTGAGCGGCCCTTATCAGCTGGTGGATCTTACAAACTTCGCACACTTGATCAGCAGGTCTCAGGTGAGGAGAGGAAAACCTTCAGCACTCACCAGTCCACTATCTTTGGAGGACAGAACCGGCCAGACTCGGGCAGCTCTAATGACAATGAGGCATCAAGCTCTGTGAATTCAGCACAGAATGGGCATAGGAGAGGGCTGAGAGGAACGACTGAAAAATTCTTGGAGCCTCATAAGCATCAAACTCTCTCCAAACACAGCAGCTCCCAGAGTCACACCAGCAGCGCTGGCTCCAGTGCCATCCAAAGTGTCAAATCCACCTCTGAGCTGCTGGAAGAAGCCAGACTTATTGCTGGACTCGAGCAGCCAGATGAGGTTGACCAGCAGAGGGCGCCAAATGAGAGCTTGGCAGACGCATTAGTGATGGAAAGTGGGCACATACCTGTAGAGGATGACAGTGGTGCAACTTTCTCTGACCAAGCAATGGTAGATTTTATGGAAAGAGAAGCTGGAAACAACTGCAGCTCTGATGATGAGGTTAGCAGTTATTTATTTTACTTTTTTTAATTTTATTTTATATGTAATATTGATCATAACTGTAGCTCTGATGATGAGATTAGTGGTTATTTTATTTTATTTTGAAAGTGAAGTTGGACACAGCAACTTTATTCTTTTATTTTATTAGTTTATTATTAGGGGCCAAGCACAGAATGTGTGTAGGCACCTATTGTATCTGTTAGTGTCCTTCTTCTTCTTCTTCTTCTTCTTCTTCTTCTTCTTCTTCTTCTTCCACTCTTGAGTCTATGGCAGCCTGTAGAACTGCTTGGGGGAAGATGATGAAATTTGGCACACAGATAGAGGACAGTTTAAACATTACCTAGTCAAGTCATCTTTTATTTTTATAGCACTTTATACAATACAGATTGCTTCAAATCAGCTTTACAGTGATAACAGGAAATGATAATAAATGATGCAAACATAGTTAAATTCTGCTGTAAAGCAGCTCTAAAAAGAAAAAAAAGTCATTGTTCAGCTGAAGTCAGTCAATTATTAAATTAGTTCAGTTCGGCTACAAAGCAGTCTCAGTTCAGTTCTCATCAAATAGTGTCAGTGCAGTCAGATCAATAATATTATTCAATATTAAGTGTCCCCAGTTAAGCAAGCCAGAGGCGACAGTGGCATGTGGCAAGGAAGCCAAACTCCCATCAGGTGACAGAATGGAGAGAGAGAAAAAAAACTTGGGCTGAATCCGAAATTGCCCCCTAAACCCTCAATCACTATTCCCTACTTTAGTCCACTAATACAGTTCACTTAAAGGAGTGAATGAAAACAAGTGAGCAAATTCAGACAGCCACTGTGTGTACATTGACTGTACACTCATTATTGCGGTGCAATGTGGGATTGAATGAGTGCACTCAATAACGTCCACTAAATGGTTCCGGACACCAGTACAAAATGGCTGTCCTCTCAAATGGGTATAGGGGGCGATTTCGGATTCAGGCCTAGTGTCGTTTAATTCCAGGCTGCAGCTGGAAGCAAATTGGAAGTCTATAACTTATTCTCTAGCTAGCTAGCTAGCACCACCATATGTTAAAAATTGCACTTACATTTTTGCTAATACCTTTTGAATCGTAAGGGCTAGAAACATTTTCTGCCTCCCAATCACCTACACTAATAATACTATTTAGGAAAGATATAGTACACAAATTGGGATGTAGCAAATCTTTTTTCCTCTGATTCCTTGGCTAAAGCTTGATTCGATTGCACCCTTATTTTCTGTCATGAAAATTTTTCGAACTTGCCCTAGATGGTTTGTCCGATTTCATGAATAGCAAGTGAACGTATTTGACAAAGACCACGTCAAAATGGATGCGAGGCTGTTTCTCCGCAATGCTAGCTGTATTAACTTTACAGCAGAAAAAAACATGTTTACAGCCTGGTACAAATTAATTTTACAGGGCAAATGTTGTCCTTCATGGCAACTGTGAGGGGAGGGGGGGATTTTTTATTTATTATAACTTATTCATTTACATTATATAAAGCCTTAAAGTTCTGCATAAATAAGGGCGTGGCCACTTTGAGCGACAGGTGGACCATTTGTCTGCTGTCTGTTAGTCATCACGTCACCTCAGCTCCACCCACGTCCCGCCTCTTTGCCCATTTTCTGTTATCCGTCTTCAGAAACGGACCCTACATACATAATTTTTTACAGTGTATGGTTTCGGCACAGTGCCACCTACTGCTCAGGAGATATGAAAAATGTCTATTTTGCTTTATTACATCAAAAATCATGAAACTGGTCTCTTTTGATTCAGTGCAGCATACGGAGTCAAACGATACCAAATTTTCCCATATCTGTCTTTTTGGGAAACGGCCACTTTGAATATTGAACACATAAGCGTATCACTAAGAAACTCTGTATATGGGTCATGCCCTGGAGGTACTCAAAAAGACATCTAGTAGTCAAAAATGAAATAATTTAAAAAAATGTTAATAGCTTTTGATTCATTTAGCCTATTTTAATGAAACTAGTCTTTGATAGATTCTTTGGGTCATACCGAGAACAGCCCGTTGGTCCGATTTTCACCATTGTGAGACCATTGCTGCAAAAATTTATTAAAAGCTTTCAGCTTGACAAACCGTTCTTCAATAACACAGAGGCAGGAGGTGGAGCCACGGGTTTCCCACGCCCAGGAAGAGATGGCTCCCAGGAGGCCCGAGGTGTTGCCAAGTCACTGAGAGGAGGCAGAGGTGTTGCTGAGGGGTTGATGGGAGGTAGCGATGACTGGGTGGTAGGAGTGGATGGGGACTGGAGAAGTGACTCCATAGAGACATACACAGATACTGATGAAATGTATAAAGTCATTAGTGGTAGTTTGGAGAGGTGGTGGGAAGACGATGCACGTTCAGGTAGAATCAAGTGATGCAGGGTATTCACTTTTCCAAACAAACTCATTGTCCATTAAATCCATCCAGTACTCACTCTCATTGCTGGGAGGGTTGGCGGGGCTCGCATCCATCCCCTCAAACTCCACTAGTACTCCCTCTGCGATGGACGAAGCAGCCGGCTCACACACCTGGTCAGACATGCTTTGCTCTCATGGGCGCTGGCTCTAATGTTGTGCCGAAGTCACTTCCGTTGTGATGGGCATTGGATCCACAGCGACTGGGTATTTGGCTGGGCACTGGATTGTTAGTGGGGCTGGCGTCGTCATCGAAAGGTCTGGCGGTGAGCGGCGATCTGCAGGATGCCAGCACCCACTCCACGAAGTCGATGAAGCTCCCTCGAGGACCTTCCCCAGACAGCTGTGCTCTGGTGGCGGTGTTC
This sequence comes from Gobio gobio, assembly GCF_949357685.1. Classification (NCBI taxonomy): domain Eukaryota; kingdom Metazoa; phylum Chordata; class Actinopteri; order Cypriniformes; family Gobionidae; genus Gobio; species Gobio gobio. The sequence goes on from NC_137106.1 coordinate 37,080,820, forward strand.
AAGCCAGCAAGCAGGAAGGAACAGAGGCAGTTGTCTGGGTATGATGTTAAGGTATTCTTCCAGGTGTTCCTCTAGGGAGCGGTCCGGTCCCCCTGCTCAAGGAAATACAGTGTAACTGCAGGGAGGTCCATCGTGACGGAAAACAAAAAACAAAACCAAACTGAAAAAACACGCTGCTACAATCTTATCTGGTCCGGTCTTCTGATTACTCATTGTTGCAGTTGGTCTGATGCTCCCAGTCATGCTTGCATGACTCCTCATGCCTGAATTTGAGGTTTTCAAAAAATAGTTAGGAGTACTTTTCCTTTTTCCATGAAAAATTGCATTTTTCTCTACTCGCTTCTCAACCACTGGTGCTTTCACTCAGCACAAGTTAGGTATCGTTTTAAGCGCAGCATTCCAACTTTAACTTTTAATGTCTGTCTTGGCGAGTATTTACATTATCTGTTATGTCTTAAGTCAGGCATTCTTGCATTCCTGCAGAGTTTATCTTCAATCCTAATCAAACACACCTGAACCAGCTAATTAAGCCTTTCAGGATTACTAGAAAGCTACAGGCAGGTGAGTTTGATCAAGGTTGGACCTAAACTCTGCAAGACAGTGGCCTTCGAGGACCAGGGTTGAGAACCCCTGTCTTAAGTGAATGCTTGGTTAACTGTTGGGGAAAAACATCTGATGTGTAACGTTTTATAGGCTACATATAGAAGGAGAAGTTGGACACAGTTCTGATGACAAGGTTATCTGTTTATTTTATATAATTGTATTTTATGTTTTATTTAAGTGTGTAATATAATGACGTCTCTAAACAAATTAAATTCTGAACTAATTTCACTTCTCTAAGCAATTTCTGATGTTAGTTCCCTTAACAACAGGTGTAGTTCATCACCTTAACCATAAACATACCACAAAGTGTCACAGTATTTTTTGTCTTCATTTTGAACATCTTCATAAAAAAAATGTATGCAGCTTAAGTGTCCAAATACTTTCTGAGGCCACTGCATAGGCAAAATCTCAATGTACAGAGATACAGGTGCTGGTCATATAATTAGAATATCATAAAAAAGTTGATTTATTTCACTAATTCCATTCAAAAAGTGAAACTTGTATATTATATTAATTCATTACACACAGACTGATATATTTCAAATGTTTATTTATTTTAATTTTGATGATTATAACTGACAACTAAGGAAAATCCCAAATTCAGTATCTCAGAAAATTAGAATATTACTTGAGACCAATACAAAGAAAGGTTTTTTTGGAAATCTTGGCCAACTGAAAAGTATGAACATGAAAAGTATGAGCATGTACAGCACTCAATACTTAGTTGGGGCTCCTTTTGCCTGAATTACTGCAGCAATGCTTCGTGGCATGGAGTCGATCAGTCTGTGGCACTGCTCAGGTGTTATGAGAGCCCAGGTTGCTCCGATAGTGGCCTTCAGCTCTTCTGCATTGTTGGGTCTGGCAAATCACTTCTTCCTCTTCACAATACCCCATAGATTTTCTATGGAGTTAAGGTCAGGCGAGTTTGCTGGCCAATTAAGAACAGGGATACCATGGTCCTTAAACCAGGTACTGGTTGCTTTGGCACTGTGTGCAGGTTCCAAGTCCTGTTGGAAAATGAAATCTGCATCTCCATAAAGTTGGTCAGCAGCAGGAAGCATGAAGTGCTCTAAAACTTCCTGGTATACGGCTGCGTTGACCTTGGACCTCAGAAAACACAGTGGACCAACACCAGCAGATGACATGGCTCCCCAAACCATCACTGACTGGAAACTTTACACTGGACCTCAAGCAACATGGATTGTGTGCCTGTCCTCTCTTCCTCCAGACTCTGGGACCCTGATTTCCAAAGGAAATGCAAAATTTACTTTCATCAGAGAACATAAATTTGGACCACTCAGCAGCAGTCCAGTCCAGTCCTTTTTGTCTTTAGCCCAGGCGAGACGCTTCTGACACTGTCTGTTGTTCAAGAGTGGCTTGACACAAGGAATGTGACAGCTGAAACCCATGTCTTGCATACATCTGTGCGTAGTGGTTCTTGAAGCACTGACTCCAGCTGCAGTCCACTCTTTGTGAATCTCCCCCACATTTTTGAATGGGTTTTGTTTCACAATCCTCTCCAGGGTGGGGTTATCCCTATTGCGTGTACACTTTTTTTCTACCACATCTTTTCCTTCCCTTCGCCTCTCTATTAATGTGCTTGGACACAGAGCTCTGTGAACAGCCAGCCAGCCTCTTTTGCAATGACCTTTTGTGTCTTGCCCTCCTTGCGCAAGGTGTCAATGGTTGTCTTTTGGACAACTGTCAAGTCAGCAGTCTTCCCATGATTGTGTAGCCTACAGAACTAGGGTGCGTTCCATTCGACAGGGTCCCTACGCACTGTTCACTGCTCCCTACTCCCTGAGCACAGTATATCAATTGAAGTGAACTTTGCTGACAATAATCACTCATTTGGAACGCCCTGCAACATCATCAAAGAAAGGCAAAGACGGGGTTGCGCAGATTATGATATAAATTAATATTGTAATTTACTTTACTTTCAAATTTAAAACCATATAATGAGTATATACATTTACAAAACACCCAGTATGTATCTAAAACATAATCAAAACATTAGTTTTATTAGTTTACATATAAGTTGTATTGACTATGAACACATTTGAAGCTGTACCTGTCATTCAATATGAAAATACATTTTGATTTGGTTAACTATGTATAAATGTAGGCTATTCTTAATCAATGGTCTTTGTAGCGGTCTCATCTCGTGCGCTTTCTTTCCCAAGCGCAGCTGCATAGTAAACATTCCTAAGGTAAATAAAGTAAAGTATTAAAAAATTACAGCCCTCAGCTGCTTCTCAACACTTTTAATTTTGTTTACATATTCATAAAATATAATATGCGAATTGCCATAACCATTCATAAATACTCTAGTTTGTATAATAACTATGAATATTCAAATGCTATAAACTCCTCTATCGCAGAGCTGTTTAAAACTCTTTCAACGGCTCTGCTCCGTTCAGACAGGTGATGCGACGCCGACGCACAATGACAGTTGGGTGTTTTTCACTCTCCACTTCCTGTGAAGTGATGTATTGATGTTCCCTTCTCACCTACGCCGTTCGCAGTACCCTTCGAACTGAACATGTTCGCTCCCTTTGGATTGGAATCTCACTTGAGATGGCGGAATACCCTCTGAAGTCCACTTACGGTCGAATGGAACGCACCCCTAGACTGAGGCCCTGTCCACACGAACACGGGTATTTTCAAAACCGCAGCTTTTTCTACGCGGTTTGGCTGTTCGTCCACACGCAAACGCAGTATCCGGTTACTGAAACCGGACATTTTTGAAAACTCCGGCCAGGGTGAAGTTTTTTAGAAACTCCGGTTACAGCGTTGTCGTGTAGACGGTAAAACCGGAGATTTCGGCTTGTTAAGTCGAAATGTGCGCCGTTATCGCTTTTGTTTATACATGAGTGGAGTCTATGCAATGGCGGACGTAACTTTTAATAACTCTGCTAACAGCGTTTATTACATATATACAGATACATGCGCAGTTATCTCATTGTATTGCAGAACAGAGGCGCCAGAATACAATAATACAACATAGTAAGGCAAGTGTGTGAAGCTTCAGTCCACTTGAGCCCTGCCCCTGTGTATATACAGTTACCTGTCACTGATTCCAAAGTAAACTTGTAGAAGGGTTTCACTGAGCCCATAGCATCCCTCCGTGGATGGGACCCATGTGGAAATCAAGCAGCCAATCGTAGCGCGGTTTTGCATTTTCATGTGGACGGAGATTTTTTTAAAACCTTGATTGTGTGGACGCGATTGTTTTTTAAAACGGAGGAGGAAAAACTCCGGTTATAAAAATACACGCGTACGTGTGGACTAGGCCTAAGAGACCATTTAAAGGCCTTTGCAGGTGTTTTGAGTTAATTAGCTGATTAGAGTGTGGCACCAGGTGTCTTCAATATTTAACCTTTTCACAATATTCTAATTTTCTGAGATACTGAATTTGGAATTTTCCTTAGTTGTCAGTTATAATCATCAAAATTAAAAGAAATAAACATTTGAAATATATCAGTCTGTGCGTAATGAATGAATATAATATACAAGTTTCACTTTTTGAATGGAATTAGTGAAATAAATCAACTTTTTGATGATATTCTAATTATATGACCAGCACCTGTATACTATGCAAGATTACCCAAACTGCTTAGGGACAGTGTCATTCTGAAAAGCATAAATATTTCTTCTGGATCTCTGCGATAAAACATAACAAGTGTGACATAAAATACAAATAATTCTACGGGTAGCTGTCAGTTTCAGAATCCCCAGTGGCAACAAAGGAGCAACACGTTTGTTTGCTTTTCAAGGTGAGCTTGTGGCGACAATATATTGTATAAAGTCTCATTGCTGTGGGGAATTTTGTAGCATTTCCTGTTAGTACATCTTGATGGGCAAAGTCATAGGCTTGGAATGATGGAATGCTCCTGTGTATTTTCCTTCAGGGGCCAACTCAAAGGGACACCTCTGTACCACACTTCTGTGTGCCAAAAGAAAAATGTTCCCCAAGACCAATGTGCCATCCATCTGTGTTATCTGGTGTCTACAAGATGGCAGACTCAGTTTTACAGAAGGATTCTGAGTTTGGCTCTGATGGTGGAGAACTCAAGGATCTGTTATCCCAGGTAAACTCAATACACACTACTAGTTGAAAGTTTGCTTTCAAAAAACTTTTTGACAAGGATGAGCAAAACAAGTTAGTTAGTTAGTTAGTTAGTTAGTCAGTTTATTTATCCCCGTAGGGAAAGTACATATGCAGCATACTTACACAGACATTTAGGATTTCATAATTGGCATATACAATCAAAGTATTGATGATTAATGTATTAGATTAAATACATAGTGTTCCTACGACCCTTGTAATAAACTAATTTGTATATATTTGTTTATATTTTTAAGGTGACCAATGAAGATATAATAATGGCCCGTGGATACAGCTTGACTCCGATTCAGAGAGCAGAAAGGACATCCCTTCAGACCAAAACGATTCAAGGCCTTTCACTACTTGCAACCTGGACACCTAAAAAAGAGTATAAAAGATCTAAAATATTTTGTGATATACTGTGGCCCTTAAAGGTATTTGGGCATTCAAGCCATACTTAAATTTTATGCTTTTAGTTGCATTAACTAACGAAATATCAAAGAAAGTGTCATCTGTGCTTAAATGAAGCAGGATCTTTATTTTTAAGGAATGACATTTGGTTGATTTTTAGTGGATGTAGTCAGTTCACACCGGGACACCACAGGTGTAGTTCATCAAATTAACTATGAACATATTCCATTTAACATTTTACAACCACAAAATCTCCAATACTTTTTTGTTCTATATTGCATAATTTCAAACCTTTTTTTGTGTTTGTGAAAGTGTGCTTATGCTATCCTTTGTGAAAAGGAAGTACACTTTAGCATACATTTAAAAAGAATATTCATTACAGAAATATGTACTTTGCCAAAGTACATTCTATTAATGCTTTTTTTATTTTATTTGACTCTTAATAGTGTGTAATATGCAGTTAAATGAAAATGTGTTATAGTTAAAATGTATATTAAATGCAATTAGTTGACCTAAATAAAGCTGTTAACCAATACATTAAAATAAGCATTACTTTAAAGCATGACAAAATGTTTTGCATCTAATGCAATGGCATTCAGACATTTTTAAGTAAGGTGTCAATGTCCAAATACTTTTGAGGCTGCTGTATTCTTCATTGTATGCATTATGGCACTAAGGTTCACTAATCTATGTGTTGATATATTGGCATGTTCCACTTGCTATCAGCATGTCAATCTCTCAACGCATCGCTAGCGGAAGGGCGCAGAGGGTGGCCTTGGACGCAAATGATCATCTAGTTTCATGCTACCTGAGAAGAGCGTCCAAAGCTGTCATCAGCTCCCCCTCAGCCCTATTTAGGGAGCAGTAACACAGCGAGTAATTGCCTGTCACTTACTCCACTCATCTGTGCTGCAGGCCTGTCTGGAGCCAGTGCACCCACGCATCCCTCCTCCCAACCTCTCCGGCACTCACCTGAGAGCTGATAACACAAGATTTACTACCTGCGCGGCTGGACCTGTGCCACTCCCTCGCTCTTGAAAAAGGGCCTTTTAATTACTAGCTTTTTCCAGTCACGAGGGTCACTGAAAGGTTCCTGTTGGATGCGGTTGAGAGGGTTTATATGAGAGCCGCCTGCCTATGGGGCAGATGGATAGCGGGGCAGGTTGAAGGTTCCTCCTTACGGTTCAGGAATGTTTCTTTTCAGTGCAGGCAGGGCCAGTGACTTTGGTGTGACCTTCCAGGTCTTTCGTTGAGGCTTAACCGTGCCAGAGTGGGGTGATAAATCTAGCTTGTCACAGGGCATAGTGAACGAAACGTACGCAATAAATTGGCGCTGTCAGTGGAGCCGTGGGGACGTGGGTGGCGGAGGGCCTCTCCTGCCTGTCTGCAGTTTGCGGAACACAAAGGGCCCACACACAAAGTCAGGTCTGAGGTTGTTTCTCCCGCTGTCTACAGTTCAAACAGTGGTGTGAAGTTATGGCAGAGACGATCTGTGCAAATAGACTGACGTGTCATCTTTTTATGGCAGAACATAGGGCCTTATATCACATCGAGTTGGCACCCAAAATGGTTTGTGTTTAAGGTCCAAGAAATTTTCCTGTGAGACCCTAATATTAGATTGAATAACATTTCAGTCATGAAAATGTATTTATTTATATTGAGTTATGGAACAGAATATCAGGCCTTTAAATACTCATTGGAACCTTAAAGGGTTAGTTCACTGAAATATGAAAATTCTGTCATTAATTCCTCACCCTCATGTCGTTACAAACCCGTAAGATTTTCGTTCATCTTCGGAACACAAATGAAGATATTTTTGATGAAATCCGAGAGGCCCCTCCATAGACAGCTATTTAATTAAAGGCCCCCTGAAATAAAAATTTAAGTTTTTTATGACTATGTTAGCCTTTAGGTTATGAATAAGCTGGTGTGTTCCAAAACAATGACAAAATTCGCACTTAGGAGATATAAGCATTCAAAACTTAGTCTCTCACTTCCATTAAAATGGATCACAGATTTTGATGACATCATCGCAGACTTCATCTTCTCATCACATCTTCTGTCCAATCAAATGCTCTCTAGAATCTGAAGCGCCCGCCTCCTACACTATAAATAGACCCTGAAGCTGCTGAAATCGGTCAGCTGTTCACACATTTACTATTTTCTACATGGTGAATGGCAAATAGCGCACTATACATGCGATAGGAAACGTTTCAGACAGTGTAAATATGCTTTCAGTTGAGGCGAATGAAGTCTGGTTTCACGTTAGTTTCACTCGCACCGCAGCAGCACACACACATAGTCTAGACCAGAACAATTGACTAGAGACACAAGAGTGCAGCGCGAGTCGGCGTATACAACAAAACATATCGGACCCATTTAAATTCTGCACAGAATGCTGTATTTCAAAGCGATATGGAGGAGATTATGATGATAAAGGTTAGAGATTAGAAGGAAACTCTTTACCAAACAGAAAGGCTCTAGTCAAACTGGTATTAATAAAACGCTATTGGCTGTTTCAAAATAGGGGAGGAGCTGCTAACAGCTGGAGTCGTTTCAGGGGAAATTACGTCAACACATTGAATAATGCTGCGTTTTAAAGCACTTCAGTGGGCCTTTAACACTTTCAAGATCCAGAAAGGTAGTAAAGACATTGTTAAAATAGTCGATGTGACTACAGGGGTTCAACCTTAATTTTATGAAACTACGAGAATACTTTGTAAGCAAAAAACACAAAAATAATGACTTTATGCAACAATTTCTTCTCGTTTATGTCAGTGTCCTACGCAGTTTGCGTTGTTACCGCAAGTAGCCTGACAAGCCAGACCCACATCAAGTTGATGGGTCTGGGAACTCACCATTGGCAGGGCTCAATCCGAGGGGCGGGATAAACGGTTGTCTATCAAATTCCCTCTGCACGCAATAGGATAGCACTGCAACCAACCAGAGAAACGAAGAAGGTGAAGCGGAGCTAGTTGATAGATTAAACTTTCGGCGTATCCGGCCGGCAAAACTCCGAACACATCTTCCTTTCTTAAGAATGACTTCAGTGCCGTTCTTTGTTCTTTTCTCAAAGAAAAGCATCGTCTTCCAGAGTCGCGGCCAAAGCCGATTTGAAAGACCGCTGTTCGCCAGCTTCTTTGTTTACAAGTAGCACGCGGAACCGCTGCAACTCTGCCGTCATTATGTTAAGCCTGCCCACCGACTCTATACACGATGTGATTGGCCTGACCAGAGTTTGTTTTTTCCAGCTCACATGCCAACGGAGGATTGCTTGACTACCCTGGTTGCAAATTAGATTTGCTGCCACTAGGGTGCGTCTTGATTTCTAGGCTATACCGCAAGTGCAGCGCTTCCTAGTTCTACGTCAGTAGCCGACTCACCACTGTTCATTTGAGCACCACAACGAGTGAATTTGGGTGAAATAACCCTTTAAAAGACTTGGGAGCAAGCATGCATCATTTGATACATACAATGGTGTTTAAAGTTTGAAACCACTAATGGAAACACTTCTTTTTTGCATTTGCATCTGTCTTGTTTTCTTCTGATCACATCATCATGATTCTCATGATCTTAACACTCAAGTGAAACTTACCATTCTCTTGTCAGCCACAAACCACAATATATGTTTGGGGTCGGTAAGATATTTTAATGTTTTTGAAATAAATCTCGTATGCTCACCAAGGCTGCATTTATTTGACCAATAAAAGTCACGGTTTTCTATTTGAATATTTTTTTTAAATGTAATTTATTCCTGTGATGGCAAAGCTGAATTTTCAGCATCTGCCTTCAGTGTCACATGATCCTTCAGGAATCAATCTAATTTGCTGCTGATTAACTTTTCTTATTATTATTATCAATATTGAAAATGGTTGTGCTGCTTAATTTTTTTGTGGAAACTGTGATACAATGTTTTTTCAGCAAAGGAAAACAGTATTTATTTAAAAAATAATTCTTTTGTAACATTTTAAATGTATTTACTGTCACTTCAGTTGAATGCATCCTTGCTGGAAAAAAATATTAATTTCTCAAAACAGAAGTAAAGCATGGCCTCTTAGGTTTTCTGTATTTTGAAGACAATCAAATAACAATTGTCACCTCTAATTGTTTGTTCTGTCCACAGTGTTGAAGGGTATAAAACCATCCACCATTTATGTACCACTCCTGCCAGTCAAGTCATGCCTGCTGAGCTCCAGCTTGCTTCTAGAATCTGCCACACTCAAACCATGATCACTGCAACAACACAGTTTAACCAGCAGAGGGCAGCACTTGGACATATATCTGCACATCCTGACATACAGAGGTATAAGCCCGGCTGATTCATATTAAAGGTCATTTATTATAAATTCAGGTCACCATTTATGTTCTAAATCGTTTGAGCTCTCTACCTGTTTGAGTCACTCTAAAGATGTATTTCTATTCCTGATATGATATTTTCAGATGTGATGACGTATCATTAATGCTGTAATACTCATTGTAGGCTGGTGTGTGAAGGTGTTTCTGTTGATTCTACCGGGGTTTCAACACAGACAGACTGCGTTTCCCACATGCCTAAACAGACGTCAGATACTCTGGAGGACTGGCAGAGAATAGCAGAGTATTACGTGGAGAGACCAAGGATTATGATGTGTGGACATGCTGTATGAAAGATATATTGTTTTATGACTCACCTTCAGGGACTTTAATCAAAGTGACTAATGCCACTGACAACTCGATCTATTTAAAGCGAAGGCTCTGGTTTTAAGGAACTACATGCAATACAGAGGCTGTGGTTTATGATAAGATAATCAAATTAAACGCATGAGTAAATGTTAGTTAAAACTGACTTTAAGTCTGTGACCTTCCTTGAATAGCTTATATATAAAACTGTAACACAGTTAAACATATTTGAACCTAGTAAAAACAAATTATTTTTATCCCAATTTATCCCAGGGTACTGGAAATATTCTGTCACTAGATGGCATTAGACACATTCTTTTTCCCAATAGAATTAACAGATGAATTAAAGATTTTCAGATTTCTTTTATCGTTCAAGCTCTAATTTGTTCTTGGTTATTAAATGTAGACTGTTGCATAAATTTCACATTAGGCCCTTTGATTATGACTTGAATTATTTGATTTGATTTTTAAACCTTCCAATATCCATTCATTCAATTTCTTTATTTCTCAGGCAACACTGTGTCCCAGTGAGCTCAGAATGTTCTGGAACCCGGCACCTCCTAAATTCATCTGTGCCCCCTCTGTTATGAAAGACACACTTTTCCCAAAATACCAGGTACAGCAGCACCATTAACAAATGGGCCTGTGATTCCTTCTCAGTGCGCTGGGACTTTTTTCGGCAGAAATCACTGCATGCCTCCCCCATCAGCTTCCTGCCTTTACACTGTAGACTTCTACATTCAGAGAAGAGCCCAGAGCAGCTCTGTCTGTACACTGACAATAATACATGCTTTCTCTCTGGAATACAATTATCTTGTGAGCGCATAATATAAGAAAAATGGGGTGATGCGCTTGAGAATAATCTTGTCAAGAGTTTAAATAAAATTATGAGCACGACTTGCATGTTAATGCCTGTAATTCACATGAAGTATAGCTATTCATATTTTCTCAAAGATATTTCCTTTGTACTTTCTCATGCTGGTAATATTAATTTCCTTATGTTACCCTTTGATGTGGAAAAATGTTAGGGTAAAAAGTGAATTCCAATGTAATACAAATTTAAGTCAGTTTTTTTTTTATTATTGAATTCTTATTATTGTGTCCTTAGGTAACTCAGCCAGACCTGTGCAAAGAAAATCTATTGAATCTGTTGGACGAGCACAATGTGGTGGAGTCTGTTAGCCATGTGATGAATGAAGAACAGATCACTTCTGAGGTCTGTTTATTTAACTAACCTTAAATTACTTAGTCTTAAATCCTTTTCCTGTATTTTACAATACATATATAATATAATACCATAAAACTCTTTATGAACATGCTTTTCTAATATATATATATATATATATATATATATATATATATATATATATATATATATATATATTAACCCAGAACAATATTTTAAAAATAAAAAATAAAAAAATCTTCCTGACTCCAAACTTGTAATGGTAGTGAATATACACTCACCTAAAGGATTATTAGGAACACCATACTAATACTGTGTTTGACCCCCTTTCGCCTTCATAACTGCCTTAATTCTACGTGGCATTGATTCAACAAGGTGCTGAAAGCATTCTTTAGAAATGTTGGCCCATATTGATAGGATAGCATCTTGCAGTTGATGGAGATTTGTGGGATGCACATCCAGGGCACGAAGCTCCCGTTCCACCACATCCCAAAGATGCTCTATTGGGTTGAGATCTGGTGACTGTGGGGGCCATTTTAGTACAGTGAACTCATTGTCATGTTCAAGAAACCAATTTGAAATGATTCGAGCTTTGTGATATGGTGCATTATCCTGCTGGAAGTAGCCATCAGAGGATGGGTACATGGTGGTCATAAAGGGATGGACATGGTCAGAAACAATGCTCAGGTAGGCCGTGGCATTTAAACGATGCCCAATTGGCACTAAGGGGCCTAAAGTGTGCCAAGAAAACATCCCCCACACCATTACACCACCACCACCAGCCTGCACAGTGGTAACAAGGCATGATGGATCCATGTTCTCATTCTGTTTACGCCAAATTCTGACTCTACCATCTGAATGTCTCAACAGAAATCGAGACTCATCAGATCAGGCAACATTTTTCTAGTCTTCAACTGTCCAATTTTGGTGAGCTCATGCAAATTGTAGCCTCTTTTTCCTATTTTTAGTGGAGATGAGTGGTACCCGGTGGGGTCTTCTGCTGTTGTAGCCCATCTGTCTCAAGGTTGTGCGTGTTGTGGCTTCACAAATGCTTTGCTGCATACCTCGGTTGTAACGAGTGGTTATTTCAGTCAAAGTTGCTCTTCTATCAGCTTGAATCAGTTGGCCCATTCTCCTCTGACCTCTAGCATCAACAAGGCATTTTCGCCCACAGGACTGCCGCATACTGGATGTTTTTCCCTTTTCACACCATTCTTTGTAAACCCTAGAAATGGTTGTGCGTGAAAATCCCAGTAACTGAGCAGATTGTGAAATACTCAGACCGGCCCGTCTGGCACCAACAACCATGCCACGCTCAAAATGGCTTAAATCACCTTTCTTTCCCATTCTGACATTCAGTTTGGAGTTCAGGAGATTGTCTTGACCAGGACCACACCCCTAAATGCATTGAAGCAACTGCCATGTGATTGGTTGATTAGATAATTGCATTAATGAGAAATTGAACAGGTGTTCCTAATAATCCTTTAGGTGAGTTTATATATATATATATATATATATATATATATATATATATATATATATATATATATATATATATATATATATATATATATATATATATATATATATACAGTATATATATATATATATATATATATATATATATATATATATATATATATATATATATATATATTAGTGGTGGGCATAGATACATTTTTTTAATCTAGATTAATCTCAATGTAATCTTGGAATTAATCTAGATTAAAAAAGATCATTTGAATTCTGCCGAAGGCATTCAGAATATGTGTACTCGTAAGTGATCGTTTGTCTTTTTGTAGTTTGAATAATAAATAACTTCTGTCCCTTTAAGACCTGACGCACGCATGGATCCCACTGTTCCTGTGAGCTGGTTACGACTGTGTTTACACTAAAACTCAACAAGATGGGCATTGAGACATTTTTGAGTGTATTTGACCATTAATAAGCTGGAAAAAGGAGCTCATTTTTGCACTTGTATGTCAGAGGCGGCTTTATTTGGGTATGTGTATGTGCGCTTCAGATGCGAGCGCGAAATCTGCGGGAATTAGTAGAATTAACGTTATGTGCAACCCCGCGCGAAATTCAGACCAGTCACACCAATACTAACACGCTGTCATGATCCAGCAGAACACCCGTTTGCCATGTTCAGAGGGTTAACCGGACTGAATGAGAGGAGGCGGGTGCGTGTCAAGTCGCTGTCGGTCGGAGAGGAGAGGAGAGGAGAGTGCAGCTGATATCGATACTATAGAAAATGAGTATTGTATCGTTTCAGATATTTCAGTATCGATACATAGCTAAATATCGATATTTTTGACAACACTAGTAGGCATACACACAGGTTCGAAGACTCGTTCTCTCGCCCCCTACAGTGTAATTCAGCTAGGTATACATCCGCACTAAAATATCAAGGTGAAAGTCATCATAGCTTGCGTAGTATAGACCCAGCTCCCAACCCAATTTTGAGAATAGAATTTTTTTATCGCCCAAGAAGAATCTGCAATAACGCCGATAATGGCCCACCACTAATATATATATATATATATATATATATATATATTGAAGTGTTTCTATGTATCTTCACTACCAAAAAGTTTGGAGTCCGGAAGATTAAAAAAAAAAATTATAATTTTTTTATTTGAACCAAACTCAGAGTACTCAGGGGGGTATTCCAGAAAGCAAGGTTAACTTACCGTAACATATACCTTGAACTCTCGGTTGATTAACCTAAACCTTGCTTACTCGAGGTATGCTGGTTCCAAAAACGTGTCCAGGAGTAAGTTCAGACAACCCTGAGTATGTTAACCGTGAACAGACAAGACATTCTCAACAGAGTGACGAATCAATGATTCACCATGGAAACAGACGCTAAGAAAAAGCATGCCATTCTACTTACTCTTCTTCTTTTGTTTACTGCCGATTTACATAACCTACTTAGTGCACATCGCCACCTATTTGGTGGTTATACAATTATCTTTTCGTTATGTTTAATAAGTAATCTTTACAAAAAAATTATATTGTTTGTTTGATGCTAATTAATTGAATGCTGATCCATGTGTGAGATGACAATAAATAAATAATAAATATATTTTAATTGAATTAACATTTAAACTTATTTTTTATTTATTTTTTATTCTAATTCTTTAGAATTAATTTATAATATTGTATATTATATAACTGAAACAAATTTGGTTATATTAATAACTATATTAATTATATAAAACACATCTGAATACCTCTTAAGCAAACTCCGGAGCAGGTTATGTTCAGAGAGTGAGTTGCCGTGGTTACTTACATACCCTGAAAGTTACCTCCGTTTTTGGAACCGAAAGTTTATCCGCTAACTTACTCTTAAACATACCTGGGTATGTCACATAACCTGCTTTCTGGAAGACCCCCCAGGACACGTACGAGCAACAATAACGGACAACTGAACTGAACCACAGGGCTTGACTACACTGTAAACTAATCAAAGAAACAACACACATCTGCACATAATAATCAATCAATCAGTCAAGATAACTAACAGCAAACTAAACGAGAAAAACACAGAGAACAGATAACGCGTAAAAACAGCAAGATTATTATAATGCATGCATAATATTTAGCCTATGCATTCATAATTTTTATTCAGGAATTGAAATAGAAAAAATATTTAAATTTGTTTTGGAGGCAGTATAGAATGTCACAATGCAAAAAAATGCTGTCACTGCTTGAAATGTCAACTCTTCATATTTGTCTTCTTACTTTACAAAAAAGGAAGAAAACAAGATGAGGAGAAAAGTTTTTACTTTGCATTCATGTCACTCCAGTGAGCTCTCAAGAGAGTTTTCTGTATACAATTGTGTTGGATATTCTCTGTAAAATTTGGCCTTGTCCCCAGGAAAATGTCTCGTCTAAGTCTGTGGCAGAGTTCAGAACAACAGCCTCAGCACCTCCCACTGGGTTCATATCAACAGAGCAGGTTAAAAACCTTTTTCAGTTTTGTTGTTGGAATATTATTTCATGATTTTTATTGGTTAGCCTTGCCTATTTTAATGTAAGGCTAGAGTCTCAGTAATATATCAGCAGTATTCTTACCTGTTCCTTTGTATATGGCATTTTAGCATTTAGACATTTTGATATTCTTCCAAGACACTGTTTGAGAGAGAATAACAATTTCAACAATTGTAATTTTAACAGCATTGTAAGAGAAACCAGTGCAACCAGAATTTCACCTCTTGTAATAATCCTGTCTTCCCTCGGGGTTTCAGACCAGACGGCCTCGTTCTGCCCCGCACTTAACCCCAGATCTTGAGCCCCATCTTCAGCTGCAGTCTGACTTCACCAGCCTTTCCCGGGAGCTGGAGCAGCGGCAGCAGAACACAATCTGTGCAGCTCTGGCCAGAGAATCCCCATCCAATGCCAAACAGGCAAAGCCCCAGGAGGTTCACACAGAGCCCAACTCATCAGATCATCCCCGCCAGACCCAGAACCACAGGAGGAAGCCACACAAAGGCAAAGAGAAGACAGGGGTGTCCTTTTCCAAACGCAGGGTCACGAAGAGAGGAAAGACACACAGCTCTGTCAAGATGACCTACGTTTGGGAAAAACTGAGAGAGCCACCACGGACACTAACAAGGTTTTGTTACTTTCGTTATTAAAGCATATCTTTAACATTTACATTTTACATTTATGCATTTGGCAGACGCTTTTATCCAAAGCGACTTACATTGCATTCAAGGAACACATTTTAAATTTTTGCCAATTCTTGCTTTCCCTGGGAATCGAACCCATGACCTTGGCGTTGCTAGCGTCATGCTCTACTGTTTGAGCTATAGGTAAGCTTTAAATGACAAGAATTCCAAAACAAGGCCAAAACATGAAATTGCATGTAAACCAATGATATAAAAATAGTCTTTCACAGCATTTTATGATGCAATGCATCTTGTATCTCATAAATGTGAGATGGTGGTCCAGTGGGTTAAACCATGGAACTGACACACAGAAGGTTGCTGGTTCGATCCCAGCGGTCATCACCAGTGTGTCCTTGAGCAAGGCACTTTACTCCATGTTGCTCCAGGGGGATTGTCCCTGTAATAAGGTCCCTGTAAGTCGCTTTGGATAAAAGCGTCTGCCAAATGCATAAATGTAAATGTAAATGTAATAAATATTCTAGAAGGAACAGTTTTGTACATTTGAACTTTTTAAGTCTGTTGTGATGTTTGCTTTAATCATGCTTATCTTTCTTTTATTCTCTAAAAGGAGCGAGTCTCTGTGTCAGTTACCATGGGAGTCCAAAACTTCCAAAGGGCAAGTTTCACCCCTCCTCTGTCTCAGTCTGCCTATGCTTCTTGATTTTGAGAGCTTTGCCACAGATCGTGGTGGAAAACCTGACACCACATCCCCCAGAGAGTGGGTCAGAGACATATGGGACGCCTGGTTCGACGAGGTCTTTCCTCCTCTGGAAAATGTCCAGAGTGCTGGCTCTCTCCCTGCTGGTCTGGAGGAGAACCGGCTTCCACAGGACGAGATCCAGAATCTGGACAAAGTGGATGTGTCTGAGGTTTTGGACGAAGGTCTCACTACAGCTGATTTGGAACATGAAGTGGCCAAGCTGACCCAAACTTTGACTGAATGTGGAAACCATAGTGCCTTCGACAGGTGTCGACGGGGAGCACTTTACATCAAACTTGGTTATCACAACCAGGCCCTTGAAGACCTCAATGCTGTAAGCCATTTTTTGTGCCTTTTACTAGTAATGCATGCTAAGGTAAACCAACTAATATGTTTGCTCATAAGATTTTATTCAGTGTTTGTTCATTATTAAATTATTAATTTCAAAAATCATTATCCAAATCAGAAAAGAACATTTTGCAAATGCAACCTGATTTTCTGCTTAGTTTATTGTGTACTAATGATCGATCTGTTGTTTTTCTGTTTTTAAAGGCCATCTCCCTGGAGTCCCATTTACTGGATGCCTACTGGCACAGACACAGCATCTACCTGCTGAGAAACGACCCCGATAGAGCTCTGGACGATCTAAACTTCATCGTTAAGGACAACAAGAAGCATGCAGGTGTGCGCATGAGTACACTTTCATTACCAGACAGCAGGAGAGACAGGATACTGATGCAATCCTTGCGAATACTGTCTGACCTCTGTATTGGGCAAAACAGAACCTGTACAGTTAAAGGGCATGTATCAAAACAAGATTGTCCTTTCTTTTTTTTAAATAAAAGTATTTGATGTACTAATACAGACATACTCCAACGTTAGCAATGCTAAGCTTCCTCGCCTGTTTGCATAGACCAAAGTAAGCTGCAAAGTTCATTCAGAACAGGTTTATTATTGTTATCTAAACAATTCGAAATGCTGGCTTGAGAACTGAA
This sequence comes from Gobio gobio, assembly GCF_949357685.1. NCBI lineage: Eukaryota > Metazoa > Chordata > Actinopteri > Cypriniformes > Gobionidae > Gobio > Gobio gobio. Next base: position 37,098,158 of record NC_137106.1, read on the forward strand.
ATACGCAAGTTAAACCACTAAAATTACTAAATGGAAATAAATAAAAAACTACAACTAAAACTGAAATTAAAATAATTGAAACCTAAATAGTAATATTTAAAAAAACAAATAAAAACAAAATCAAAATATATATAAAATTATATTATTAATATTAATATAAATAATATAGATAATACTAAAATAACACAGGATTTGTCATGATTATGATAAGATATCCATATTCTGCAGACCCTGTACATAGAGACAGAGCGGCACGTGTCATAATCTGAAGACCACGCCCACCGGGGGGGCAATCAAACCGTCTCCATTGACTTTGCATTGCGTGAGGCTGCCTTCTTGTCATTTTTGACTTATAACAAAAAACAGAACAACGTCTAAAAGCTGATATGTGACAAGGTGTACAGCAAACAAGTTAAACAACCCAGAACGAAAACCCCCAAAAAACGAGCGTTTAAGGACAAAAAAGTGGATACAGGCCATTGAGACACTGAGAACTACGCCCACTAGAGGGAAACGTGATCAGAGACAGTAAATATAATATATTCAACTGACATTTGGATATTTGACTTAACAGTGACAACATGTTTACTGCACACATAGGGATACTGATTGTCAGGATCCCAAAATTGACCCATTCTTCCTGCTGAAGCTTCACGTCTTATTGCCTGTCTCCACTTTTGTCTCCTTAAACGCTCGTTTTGTTGGGTCGACAACTTATAAAAACGCATTTCAGTGTTTTTTAGCTTGTTTGCTGTACACCTTGTCACATATCAGCTTTTAGACATTGTTCTGTTTTTTGTTATAAGTCCGAAATGACAAGGAGGCAGCCTCACGCTATACAAAGTCAATGGAGAGCGTTGGATTGCCCCCGCCCCCTGTTGTGGGCGTGGCCTAAATACGCTCTGTCTCTATGGTCCGGAATGACATCATCAAGTACTTTAAATTCTAAATGTCTGTGGAGGAGCTCTGACCTCATATGTGGTACCATTTGAAAGCGTAGAATGTCTACTTTCTGGAGACGTGCATCACTTTGGCATTTGTTTTACACAAAGTAACTTATTTACACTAAATACTCTGGGACCATGCTTCCCATAAACATGTACATATATGTTGTCTGAGCTGTAATATCCCTGTGTCATCCTGAAATTACTTAAAACCCTTCTGAAAGTGATGAATATTATAGTATATGTTGTGTGTGATATAATAAACATAAATATAAAAAAACAGACAAACAAAATAGGTGTTTTTTTATACATATATTTATATATAAATTAATTTTTGAAAGTGTATATCTCAGGCCGTGTGAGCTCTAGCACCCTGCAGACAGTTTTGGTTGTTTCCAGCATGTATGTCAGCAAACACTGGAAAAAAGAAATTAGATATTTCATTTATACCACTGTATATGGTATGGGGGGATAATATTCCTCCCTTCAGATCCATTTGTATACAACATGATCCAGACAAGATTCTTTTTTCCAGTATTTTCTGGAAACAAGTGGAACCAGTCAAAACTGTCTGGGCCTGAGTAAAAAGTAAAAAGCAAAAAGCGCCTCTTTTTTTGGGGGGGGGGGGGGTCTCTTTTTATAACAGCTCAGACAACATATACTTACATGTTTATCAGTTTTAGAAGTGTTTTATGTAACTTCAAAGGGTTTCCTTTAAAATGACACACAAATTGTGTATTTAGACCACTGTATGTGGGTATGGGAAGCTTTTAAATTTGGGTAGGCCAAATCCAGGCAGAAATCCCAAAAATGGTCCCAGAGCATAAGTGGTTAACATATGACTACTATGTTCACATTGTCACGTTTTGAGAATTACAACCACATTTACTTACAGGTGTTAGTCTTGAAATGTCCCATTTACACAACAATTTACCATAGCCTCTTGAATACAGTCAGTATGAAAGTGCAACGGGAATCAAGTCCATATTCTCTTACCAGTAACCACGACAACAGTGACCAAAGTAATATCAAATATGGCGACATTCATGAAACTAAGAAGTATGATCACTTTTGACATGACAAGAGTCCAATCGAGCCGCGAATTAATTCGTCAAATCTTCATTAAATGAGCGGAGCATTTGAGTCGTGCATAGTAGAACACAAAACTGATGGGAGCAGCTCCGTTGTAGAACAATGACTGGATCTAAAACCGTCAGGTGACGCACAGCTCATATCTCCATCACTGTAAGTTACCGAAACCACACATGAAAACTGGCAACACACAGTAGACACGTTTATGCAGAGTAACTTTCTTGCACTGTATGAAGTGACAACTAGTTGTCCAGTCTGGTTCCGTTCACACAGCGAGGGGTTTTCCAAAAATGCAGGTGTGAGTTAACTGAACTGAACTGTGAACTGTGTGTGAACACAGCCATATTAAGGACGCAAATGCAGGACCGTTAATTGTATTCTGCTGCTGTATGAAAAAATATAATAAATGCTTCTTCAGTATTTGGCAGCCTGCCCCTGCAGCAAAAGCCTACAATTAAACAGCCTGGTCAGAGAGAAGATGTAACATGACCATGTAAATATTTTGGTGCCCAAAACTTTCTTCAAAACAAAGTGTAGAAGCTGATGACTGATGCCAATTGTGTTCCAGATGCCTTCATGTCTAGAGCAGAAATCTACAAACAAAGTGGGGAAACCTCACTGGCTGCGTTCAGTTACACCCAAGCCATCAAAGTCAAGCCAGATGATGCAGAGATCTACTTTAAAAGGGCAAAGATGTATGAGAAGATGGGCGAGATACTGCTGGCCATGGAGGACTATGCCAAAGTGAGCCCTATGAAACAATATAAATAGATTTGAATTTCCAGAAGGAAATACCAGTGCTTGCAAGGTGGTGATGATAATATTCCAATCACAATTAACTATGCAAATATTTCTGACATTATTTACTGCCAGGACTGTTTTGAACATTAATCGTCATAATTGTCGTAATTTCTTTAAAGGGGTCATCTAATGAGGAATTACATTTTTCTTCAATCTTCTTAGATAAAAGAGTTTATCTACGAAAATATACTGTAATTTTCAGAAGTCTTCTCAAATTCTGAAGTTCTGAAAGTTAAAGTATATTTTCATAGTGCAATACACTCTTTTATCTTTTATAAACACCAACCACATTTACATGACAGCAAAGCCTATTCGATGTCCAGAAAACAGTTGCATTTTCTTCCTTTTTATTAATTCTTTTTTATTTTTTATGCTTTTATTTTCTGACCTGTAAAGCACGGAGCTACATTTTATACAATATATGAAAGGTGCTGTAAATGCATTATCGAATAATAATCATTATTATTATTATTATTATTATTAATAAAGTGTATTATATTATTTTCAAGCATCAGAAGAATACCGCTAAGAGTTGCTGAACTATTGAACAGCTGTTCCTGGCTGTGTGTAGTACCTATGTATCCTTTTTGTGGATATTGCCAGGTTATGCAGCACATTGCAGCATGAATCTGTCAGAAAGGGATACAGGCTTCGCAAAAAGGCTGTTTTTGAAGGATGGGAGAGTTCAAATCTTCCTGGGCGAGGGAACTGCAATGTAAAGGGGATGTTTCTTACAAGCACAGCACCAAAAACGAGCCCCTTAATGGTCCGTTTAATTCTAGGGGTCAGAGGGAAGGTGGGAAATGGTTTTGTTCAAAAAAAGCGTTTGAATGGAGTCTGCTCATTATTTGTGTTTCAAGCACTGTAAGACGTCTTTCTGAATTATTGTATGCACACTTTAAGGGCTATATTTGTCTTGTTTTAGTTTTGGTGGACAGAATTAGTCAGTTTCACAGTTGGCAGACACATCATGCACCCTAAATATAAATCCAAGATTTGTTCGAATTCACAAATGCGCGCTGATAATGTTCATCATAGAAAATAGCTTCATAATTATTGCCTCAATGATTGCAGTATACATGGAACATGGAAGATTTCAAAATAAACCCTTTTTGACCACCAGACTTTCACCATCGACTCAACAAGGACAGATGCATTGATGGCCCATGGAATACAGCACTTCAACAGCTCCAAATGGATGGTGGCCTTGGAAGACTTCACCTTACTGCTAAAGCAAGAACCTGGGAATGCTATTGCCAGGTCAGTGCTATTATGAGGATTATATACCTCATTCAGCATGCTTAACCCACTGTATTGATACAGTGTTGGTAGTATATGTAAAGTAACAATGTTTACTCTTTCTTCATGTTACCTGGAACGAGAAATTACTGTTTATTTGTCAGCAAAAGTTTTGCATCATTTTGACAGCTCCATGCAGGGCTTTCGTGAAAAACTTGCACTTCTGCTTTTTTGTATCCCCGCCCATGTACAGTTGGATTGACAGAGGGTTATTAACCAAACACTTACTGTAAGGGTAGGTTTTTCACTGAAAATTGTCTCGTACTTTGTCTTCTCTTTAAAAAGCATTATGGTCAAATTGGAACACTATGGCATGTACTGGCCATAGGGAGCACCGGGATTTCCCAGAGGACCGGTTGAGTAGTGGGCCAATTGTTGAAGCGATGGAGACCCCCCTCCCCCCTCTCTATATTAGATTCTGTTTTTAAAATGCAGTGCATTGGTAACTACAAAAGGCAGAAGCGCAGCAAACGTTCTATCTGCTTTCGCATGCATGCGTAGTTTATCACTTGCGCGCTTCTGTCTATCAAGTGATAAACTGCGCAAGTCGCTTGATCCATGATCCATGAATTTTAATTGAAGTAAATGTTAATTAAATTAGGGCTTGATGAAATATAAATATCAGTGTCTTGCATAAATTAGATGTTAACTCTTTACCAATGTTACTGTTGTTAAAGGGATTGATGTGAAACACAAAATAAAATATGTTGAAGAATGGTGGTAACCTAACCATTTGGGTTAACCTTGAATTCTATTAAAAAAAACAGACATTTCTCAAATTATCTTCTTTTATGATCCACAGAAAGAAAGTCATATAGGTTTGGAATGAGCAGTTAATTTAGCTACTTTACGACATACTAGCTCAAAATCAGTGCTTTACTGTCAAGTGTATTTCTATGTTACAAAAATTAAACATTAATGATATATTACTGTATTTGCAATAAATTCAATAATATATATATAATCATTATTTGTTTCTGACTTATTTTATTTATTTATTTAGGTGCTCCCCGTTCATCTTCGTCCAAATTAACAGAACGCCCCCTCCGCTTGAAGTAAAACTTTGTATTCATAGTCATGCAGTTTGAAATGTTGAAAAGTTTGAGTTTTTAAAAAAATATATTATTACGGTATTTTCTCTATATTTACAATCCTTTGCAGCCTTTATGCACTACCTACTATAATGAATTGAATCCTTCACCTTGCACCCGGGAATAATACAAGTCAACACCATTGTGACTAAAAGTTTGCTAAGAAATATTTCCTATTCTAGCAAGGTGGTATTTGACTGTTTAAGTCTAGGAGCAGACTGAGAGTGGCCATGGACGGCAACATGCCCAGTACATTATGGGTGTTAAAGTTTTCCTACATATTTGGAAAATGGAAAGACGACTGACCTTTTTCTCTGTTTACTCTAGTCAGGTAGCACCGATTACATTTTCTTTGTGTGTAGCCTTTCTACCACATAGGCAGCCATGTTTAATTAAAAACCCATTTTTCCAGTGGTGAATTACCCCTTAAATGTTTGCTTTCCACTGAATATAATTACATTACATCTATGTTGATGTGTAAATCTAATTATGTTTTTTTTTTTCACTCAATGCAGAACATACAGAGGAAGGATCTATTCCAAGCTGAGTCAGTTGGATAAATCTATCGAGGACTTTTCTCTGGCTGTGCACTGGGATCCCAGTAATTGGTTGGCGTTTTACCACAGAGGCTGTCTGCTGAGGAAGATAATGCCTGATTTGGCCTTAAGGGATCTCAGCACATCTGGTACTGCACATGCTTGATATAACACATGAAAAGTTCTTTCACAGTTTCTCTATATGTGACCCGTGTTGGCAAAATTAGTCGGAATGCAAAACAAGTGAAAAATTGAGGGGTTGAATATATCATTTTTCCTATAATATGGGTTTTGACTTGATGTGTGCCAAATTTGGTGTTATTACCAGGGATTTTAAGGTATGGTTGCTAGGTGATTTTTATTTTTGGAATCTTCAGAAAACTTTTAACTCGATTTTTCTCAAAACTGACTCTATCGACTTCAAACATGTGTAGCACACTCCTTTTTTGTCAACAATAACATTTTTATAATAACTCAGTTTAGAAAATTTGCTCATTTTGACTCATTTTCCCTGCACAGGTCATATATAAAGATACCTTGTCAACATTTTGGGAGCCTTGATGAAAATTGACGCCCATGGGCATTTTTTAAGTAAAATGTTGAGGTCTGGCACTTTATGTTGAGAACACAGTTGGAAAGAAGATATTACAAATGGTTCAGTCATGCTTGATCAACAATTAATTCAAAAGTTACACATGGGTGTTTTTCACGATTTTCCCATAGGAAAGAAAAAGTCAGAAACAAGATCTCTTTAATATTTCTAAACAACGAGATTGCATCTGCTTCTCTTTTTCTTCTCAGTAATTTCCTGTGCTCAGATTTGGCAAGATCACTTAAATTATCTTAAAGGGATAGTTCACCCTGAAATGAAAATAAAGCCATCTTTTACTCACCCTGCTGTTGTTCTAATGCCCTGTCCTTCTATCTTTTTCGAACCTCAAAAGCAGAAATTTAAAAAATAGTCCTGCACGCACTCCTTCCTATAAGAGCAGTGAATAGCGACTAGGCTAAAACATTACAAAAATGATACAAAAGTATCACGTAATGATACAGTGAGATGCACGCCATATATGGAAAGTGTTCAGGAGGCATACCATAAGGTTTTGCAAGAAAGAAACTGTTATTCAGCCAAAACACAGAGCTTGGCCGTTACTCTTAGCACGCTCCTGTGATGAGTGCGAGCCGTCAGCGGCCGCCGGCGCTCATGCATACTATAACTCGCACTGTTGTCTTGGTACCCAGGATAAGCACACACATGCACACACACACCATTTTGAGAAATCAGGCCCAATAGAAACAAACGCGACCCTCGTCTTTTCTATAAGGTATATGATAAGAAATAACACAATAATGCTAATGATAAAACCTCCTGAAGTGAATATTGTGTACCGTTGTCATGACAACATTGCGCGAGGGGCTGCTGAGTCAGTGCTGACGGCTTGCACACACTCTCACAGGAGCGCGCTCAGAGTAACGGCCGAGCTCAGTAATTTGACTGAATAATACGGTTTATTTCTCGCAAAACCTATTTTTTACATTTCTGCTTTTGAGGTCCGAAAAAGATAGAAGGACATAGGGCATTGGAACAACAGCAGGGTGAGTAAAAGATGGCTTTATCTTCATTTCAGGGTGAACTATCCCTTTAACTTTGCCATCCAGATCTATTTTATATTGCTAAACTCATACTGTATATAAAACGTTTGATTCTTAAGGTCTTTAGGGAAACAACTGAGAAAGTTGATAATGTCCAAATATGGGCAGTCAGATGTCCATAGTTGTGATTTCATATACACACAGATTTCTGAATGACCAATTTTTTTTATCTTAAATTTCATAAATAGTCTGGGGAGAGAAATCTTGTTTTCTGTGATATGTCTTTGATCTAAATCTTTAAATGAAACCGTTCTACACACAATTAAACATGATCGATGGGGCCATTCTTTCCTCACAGACAGCTGAATCTGTTGAATCAGCCCATAAGAGGATGTTATTATCACTACTCAGCCAAGAGCCATCCAGTCTTATCTTATATGATTTTGGCAACTGTAATCTGCTGCTTTGATCTCTGAAGATTTCAGGAATATTTTGTCAGTGTTGCTCCTGCAAACTGCACCGCTTCATCAGTCAAGTGTTTCACACTGCCCACCTAAGCACCGCGGTGCAATGTAACACTGGAGCGTAGGCGTGAGTAGAGTTTCGGCACTGAGCTTTTTTTTGCAACACATTGCAAGGCTTGATGCAAGTTGACAAACTGGCTAATAATCATTAATAATCATTTTGAAGTTAATGTAAATTCAGTGTAATGTTGATCAAGCTCCCGATAATATTTAATATTACTATTTAATATTTTATTGCAGTTATTAAAAGAAAAACTAAAAGCAGCAATCCATAAATCACATATTTTTTTGCGTATAGAGCCATGCAGCACTCATTTGAGCACACTGAATATTGTATTACAAAACTACACGGCAGACACTTTGAAAGATAATGAAAGTGGTACATTTGAGATCCTAAGAGACCATATGCCTCCAGGTATATATGCCAGAACTTTGTGCTGAGAAGTCAGAAAAAAGCCAGATCATCTCATTAGTCATGTTTTATCTGTATATGTGTGTGTCATAGTTCTCATCAATGACAGCGCAGAAAACCTGAGCGCGTTCCTACACCGCGGTCTGGTCTACATGGCGCTCCGGCACTGGCAGCAGGCTATGGCTGACTTTGAAGTTGTGATCAAACTTGACAGGTGATGTCCCAGCCTCCTACACTCTGTGACGAAAAGACTTTTCTTTTGTTGAACGAGTGCAGCAAAGGCAGACCATAGTTGAGGATAAGTTTACAGAAGCTTTGAAACTCACTTTTCAAAAGATTTTTTCTTTGTAAAAAGTGACAATCTCTGAGCAGCCGTGCGTTAAGCTAAAATCAATTAAATTGTATCTGAGTCATCATCTTTCCTTTCTGTGTGCACATTCTCTAACGTCACAGCAGAACTGCGGCTGTTGCCCATGTCAGTTTGGGACTGATCTGCATGCTGAGGAGGGACCAAAATTATAAGGCCATCAAAAGGTTCAGTGATGCATTGAAAGCAGACCCCACCTATGTAAAAGCCTACGAATGCCGGGCCAGAGCCTATTACAATGTAAGAGGATACATTGTATGTATATATATCACTCATCAGAACTCATAACTGATTCCTCCCTTTAATATTTTTAATGAATATTTTAATGTAGATTTTTCTTTACTAAATTAAACTATTGAACTTGTATTTTTCACAGGTGAATAATCTGAGTAGAGCAGTGAAGGATTTGACTCGGGCCATACATTTGAAGCCAGACGCTCATGAACTGTACATCATGAGGTTATTTGGACATACAACTGTTTGGAAAACTTTGCATGTCCTTGATTCTTTTATTATTTCTTAGTTCTTGAGTTTGCTGCATGCTTCTTTGGAGATTAAAAACCTAAAATGCTTCCTTTGTTGGCCTTGTTCAGAGTTAAACACCTTATTTAATCTAATGCAAGGCCGTGAATGATAGAAGTACACTTCGTTCAAAAGGCCATACTGTTAATTGAGAATATGTCTTTCCAAAATTCCAGTTAAAAAAATAAAAAAGGAAACCATGGCTGTGGAAATTAGACATGACCTATGGTGGCCTACAATGGAATGTACTTCTGTCCCTCAAAACAATGTTTTAATTTGTGTGCTTTAAAAATCTAACCTCGACTTAGGTCCATGGCAACAGGCCCTTATTATTTTTAATTGGTGAATATTGGTGATATAGAGAAAAGTTGTTTACATTTTTGTATCTTATTTTAGAGGGACGTACTTGTATGAAATGAAACAATTTGACCTGGCTAGCCACGGCATTCGGTATGCAGCCGAAATGAAAACAGGTAATGATCATATAAAGTTAATTTCACTTTACAGCAAATTGCAAGCATACTTTCAGTTCCTGAAAGATCTCAGCTCTTATCTCTATCTCAGCTCTTATCCATTTTTTAAAGGGGTCATGACATGAGAAATCAAATTAGCTTTTTTTTACCCGTAAAACATCATGCAAGTTTTATAAACAAAGCATGTATTCAAAGGCCCCCTGAAATAAAAAAAATTGAAGTTTTTTAGCTTTTAGCATGACTATGTTAGCCTTAAGGTTAGGAATAAATGTTACAAAACAACGACAAAATTCGCATTTAGGAGATATGAGCATTCAAAACTTACAGTCACTTACTTCCGTTAAAATGAATCACAGATTTTGATGACATCATCGCAGACTTCATCTTCTCATCACATCTTCTGTCCAATCAAATGCTCTCTAGAATCTGAAGCGCCCGCCCCCTACACTATAAATAGACCCTGAAGCTTCTAAAATCGGTCAGCTGTTCGCACATTTACTATTTTCTACATGGTGAATGGCACATAGCGCACTATACATGCGATAGGAAACGATTCAGACAGTGTAAATATGCTTTCAGTTGAGGCAAATTAAGTCTGGTTTCACGTTAATTTCACGCGCTCCACCGCAGTGCACACACATAGTCTAGACCAGAGCGGTTGACTAGAGACACGAGAGTGCAGCGTGGATCACATGCGCGAGTCGGTACATACAACAAAACATATCAGACCCATTTAAATTCTGCAAGAATGCTGTATTTCAAAGCGATATGGAGGAGATTATGATGATAAATGGTTAGAGATTAGGATTACCAAACAGAAAGGCTCTAGTCAAACTGTGGTATTAACGAAACGCTATTGGTTGTTTCAAAAAAGGGGAGGAGCTGCTAACAGCTGGAGCCGTTTCAGGGGAAATTACGTCATTGAATAATGCTGCGCATTTTGAGGCCCTTCAGTGACCTTATTTAACCAAGCTCCAAAATCGGCTCATTTGGATATTGTTGGATTTGTGACGTCACATGGGTAAAAACATTTGCGTATGACTGCCTCCATAGCAAGATATCAACAAATAGTTATACATCATCACACAATAAGCCCCGCCCACTGGCATTCAGTCGCTTAACAGAAGGATTGCAGTGCCGAAAACAAGTGGACGGTTTATTTTAATGGTGTCCCAGATCACGTTGGATGATTAAATCTTTGTGCCTCAAGAAAATGCTCTGAACAGTGTAATGCAAATTTTGAAACTTTGGTCACACTTTAGTTTGGGGAATACATATTCACTATTAAGACTTTTGCCTCAATAAACTCTTCTAATTTACTGCTTATTAATAATTAGTAATGTTGTAGTGGTTAAGTTTAGGTTTGGGGTAGGATTAAAGGATATAGAGTATGGTCATGTAGAATAATGCATTAATATGTGCTTTATAAGTACTATTAAACAACCAATATACTAGTAATATGCAAGCTAATAGGCAACTAGTTACTAGTGAGAATTGGTCCCCAAACTAAAGTGTTACCAAAACTTTTGTTGAAAGATGAAGCAGCCAACTGTACTGGATCTGACAGCAGCTGCATAACAAACCATAAGTAAATGATTTCATAATGTTTTGTCTGTAAATTAAGATTTTACATGGATAATGTTTTCAAAACACTCACATGCAATAGTGAGGGGGCAGTGATATTGTTTCCTATACAATGATAATATTGGCTGTTTTACTAACAAGCCTTAAAGGGATAGTTCACCCAAAAATGAAAATTCTGTCATCATTTACTCACCCTCAAGTTGTTCCAAACCTGTATGAGTTTCGTTGTTCTGCTGAACACAAAAGAAGATATTTTGAAGAATGTTTGTAACAAAGCAGATAGAGCAACCATTGACTACCATAGTATTTTTTTCCCTACTATGATAGTCAATGGTTGCTCTATCTGCTTGGTTACAAACATTCTTCAAAATATCTTCTTTTGTGTTCAGCAGAAGAAAGAAACTCATACAGGTTTGGAACAACTTGAGTGTGAATAAATGATGACAGAATTTTCATTTTTGGGTGAACTATCCCTTTAAAGGAGCTGCCCTTTTAAAAAAAGGTTTCGTTTCTGATCGTTTCAGAAAGAGGGTCAGACTCAGAACATATTAAAGTAATAAGAAATCCATGTCATGACCACTTTAATGAGCATAATTAAATCTTGTTAGTCGACCTGGCTCAACTGAAGGTGAAGTAAACCTAGCAAGGAAATGTGGTTTATGTTGCCATTACAACAACTAGACCGAGCTGTAAACCTCTCCTCCTTTCTGTCACAGCTCTGGGTTTATCACCAGTCCAGCAAGCTGTCACCCAATTGTTCCTGGGGAATGATGCCAATGCCATCGTCTGTCTCGAGGAAGCAGTCGATACATGCCCTTCTCCTCCACACCTCATTCTTCTCGGGAGGACGCTGATAAGGGAACAGAGGTTCACAGTGAGTCTGCTTGCTCTGTCTGGCAGAACAAAGCCAGCAAAACACCAAACAAACCTCTCCAAAGACACCAACACGTACAAGTGATTATCAGTAATACTTGTGTTCAACCGTTTTAGAAGTACACTAAAGTGATAAACTAGTGGAAGTGCATTACAGTTATTTTTGCAGTTATATGCACTACTGTTCAAACAAGGCTATATTTATTTTGATCAGAAATACTATAGGACCGTAATATTGTGAAATATCATTCCAATTTAAAGAGGCTGTATGTAGAATTCAGAAACCCTTGTTATTAGCGACACCGGTGACCGTTAAGTAAACTGCAGCCAAAGGACTGAACGCCACAATATACTCGCACTGAAGTTCTTTTTCGTTCTTTGCTTAGTAGTAAAAAGAAATTGCAAATATCTTTGCAGCGATATGCTTTTAACAAACATCCAGGCACTGTCCACGCTGCTGGGAGTGATGTTTAGATGAATATGTAAATATGTCCTGTGCGCTTTCCTCTCAATTAAAGCAATAAGCCCCAAGAAGCCATGGTTTATAGTGAATTTAGAACAGCTAAGGGGTGTTGTCGTGCCTAAAACTTGTTGCTTTTATAAAACGGTTAGTCCATAAAAATATTTATTTTAATGAGGTCACAGGTGTATGTTTGTAGAATAATTTACAATGGCTTTGAACATGGCTCAACCAATCAGAATCAAGGACCGGAACTATCTGTTTTATAAGACAAAATAAACACACAACAAAAATGACAGAGGTGAGAAAACATTATATTTCGAGATATTTCAGCATTATCCTGAACATTGTTTAAGCATTCGTTTCATGTGTCATTGAATGGAAGAGAGGCTCTTGGGAGCGCATGTAAACGTCGCATCCTTTAGATTTTCCTGAAAAAAAAGGTCCAAAGTCATTCACATAAAAGTCAGACTACAGGCTTTTATAGACAGCCAAGGAAGTCAGGGAATTACTTGTTTTTTAAGTTGTGTTACAAGCTGTTTACACATTAAAATTCTTACATATAGACGCAATATGCATTGATGTCACTTTCCCACCGGAACACACCCCCTCAGCCAGACTGAGCGAAACAAACGATTATCAGATCAAACTTAAGGTTGGACTCCAAATAGTGTTCCTTAACTTACCAAAGATCCAGTGATCCATGGATATAGACATGCAGCCAGGAATCGTGTTTCCTGACATTTATATGTGCCTGATTTCGACACCAGTGAAATACATAAAGCAAATTTGCTTGTGAACGCTTTATATAAATACAATATAGGTGGGTCTAAATCTGGGTGATCACTTACATCAAAGTTATATTTATCATCATATCGTTCAGCCCTAAAACTTGTATAGTTTATGTCAGTGTCTGACCCGAATTTTTAAAAATAAAAAAATTAAAAAATCGTAGCTTCATCGGAATGGTCCGAAACTTGGTGACTTTATTGGTACTTGGTATATGAACACCCCAAAAAATTGGGGTGACCCCCATAGGAAATTAATGGGAAATTGGCAAAAATATGAAAATACAGAGTTTTTTTGTGCATACAATCTACAAATCAGCCAGGATGCAGAAAAAAAGGACTCAACAGTGAAGGGGTGAATCTCTAAAACATCAAGAGTGCAAAACAGACAAAAAAACTTACACACACACACAAAAACACAATTAGCTTTTGGAATGGCACGCGTTAATTTGTGTGTGCGTGTGTTTTTGTGTGTATAAGTGTGTGTGTGTGTGTGTGTGTGTGTGTGTGAGTTTTTTTGTCTGTTTTGCACTCTTGATGTTTTAGAGATTCACCCCTTCACTGTTGAGTCCTTTTTTCTGCATCCTGGCTGATTTGTAGATTGTATGCACAAAAAAACTAATTTCCCATTCATTTCCTATGGGGGTCATTTTTGACCCGAAGGTCCTGAGTGTGACTATTTTTTTTTACGACCACTTAGACTTTTCAAATCTTGTCCCCAATTTTTTTGGGTGTTCATATACCAAGTACCAATAAAGTCACCAAGTTTTGGACCATTCCGATGAAGCTACGATTTTTAACATTGTTTTATAAAACGCAAGATCCACTATAGTGGTAAAAAATGTGCTATTGCGTGATAAAAATACTCAATGTGTCCACCGGATGGCACCGATCTCATTTAAAAAATTGCTTTTATGAGGCCTAGGCTTGACTCTAAAATGAAATACAGCTTTAATAAAAAAATGTAAAAATTATATATATATATATATATATATATACATTTTTTATTATATTCAATGGGAAAAAATGGGTCATAATTATTGCATAAATATTAATTATAAATCATAAAATTATCTCAAAACACCAAAAAAGAAAAGAAAAAATATTATTGAACAAAAATATATTTAATTGATTTTACTCAAATCTTTTTTATCTTAATCCCGCCCTCTGGGTCATTTTTGACCCAAAGGTCCTGAGTGTGACCCATAAATGAAGAACCCCAGAGGGTTAAAAACATCCAATTATGCAGAATATAAGATGGTAAATATGGTCAATACAATATATACAAATACAATATGTAGGGTATGATTTTACCCAGAATTCAGCATATTGACACAAAATGATAACTGCAAATCCACGTTTTGTTGCCTGGAGTCCAGTTGTTTCTGTGAATTGCAGCGATCCATTTGCTTCTCTTTTCTGTAGCCTAGCATTTGGGCGTCTTTAAAAATATACCTGTACAATCTCAAAGCTATTTCACATGTTAGATGCGTTTTGTGTGTTTTTCGCGGCAGTCACGCTGAAAAGCAATGCTGCGACTCAGTCTATTTGCCACTCAGAGGGCGTAACCGCAGTCACTCCAGCCGACAGTGACGTCATGTGCATACCCTCTACAGCCCATTTAAAATAGATGTTTTCTATTTGAATATGTTGTAAATTGTAATTTATTCCTTTGATGGCAATGCCAAGGTCATTGATTTGATTCCACTGGAATGCATGAAATTATAAAATGTATTCCCTGTATAAAAGCATTTGCCAAATGCATAGATGTAAAAGCAAAAGTCAGTATTGTCTTTCAGCATTTTATAACTTCCATTGCCCCTGATAAAGTGTATTTTGAGTTTCCCAGGGTTTATATTCTGTTATACACAGGAAGCAGTGGAGAGTTTGAGAAAGGCCCTGTCACTTCTAGGTACCAATAAACTCAAAACTGCACAAGAGGCTGCGGAGGTCTTTTATCTTATCGGCGTATGCTACAAGACACAAATGCTTTCGTTACAGGTAATACATTGAACAGTAAAGTCAACATTAAACCAGTTTACCCTATTCACTTTCTTAATACGCGTTTCTGAGTATTATGCATGATTCACATTCAAAAATATTCTATTCAGATTGTAAAGATGATAATTAAAAAACCCAGATGGTAACACAACCGTGCCTGTCACTATTCTCCGCCACCTTTTTTTTTTATTTAGGAGAGGGAAGACTCTCTCCTCCTCCAGGCTTTGGATGCTTTTAACAGCGCTCTGAGCATGAACCCAGACCATGCTGAGGCTCACCATCAGAGAGGCTTGTGCCGCGTGCATCTACAAGACTCCACAGGTGTTCAGGATTTTAACAGAGCACTCCAAATCAACCCCAACCTCTATCAGGTACACCCTTGGTCTGTCTGAACTGGTATTATTCTGTGCATAATCATATGTTCAGATTTAAACCATGTTTTTCCTTTTTTCAAGGTGCATCTAAGCCGAGCTGCCCTTTATGGGGCTGAAGGACGATATGCAAAGGCTGTACTCGATTGTAATGAAGCTATCAGGATCCAGCCCAAGTGTGTCAGAGCATACTTGTATAAAGGAGCTCTTAAATTCTATTTGAAAGTTAGTAAAAATAGCACTGTTTTGAACATAATTATCTCTCACTTGAGGCTGATGCTCTCTGTGACATATGAAACAATGTGGTGAATTTATCATCATGTTCTAGGCATACAAGAGTGCAGTGGAGGATTTGTCAATGGCGATCCATATTGACAGCATCTGTTCATTTGCTTACTACAACCGTGCCGTATGTTTTCAGGAACTACGGGATTATGAGCTGGTGACGTTGTTTCTTTTCATATCCCTACTTTTTCAAATCAACAATGTATGCAGGATCATATATATATATATATATATATATACAGACACGTATACAAAAGCAGCATGTCTTTTCAACACAATTGCACTTCTACATTTGCATTTTAATGCATATTTGTTGCCTTCCTCCGCTTTATTTCTCTTTAATCTTCAAGGCTCTCCGAGACTACAGCATTACGCTGCTCTTGGACTGTAAGATGGAGCTTGAGCTCAGGGTGTTGATTAACCGTGGCCTTCTCTACGTGGAGCTGACTGATTATAGCAGCGCCCTTCAGGTAGGCAAGCGTTATAAAGAAAAAGTAAGAAGAATTGATCGCATCAGGCCTCTGAATCTCAATAATCTGTTTGTCTCAAGGATTTTGAAAGCATCGTCAATGAATCATATGTGTGGTTTTTCTTATTTCTGTATTTCTTTTCAAGGCCAACATGAAATACACATTTTTACATCCATAATTAGACATATTTTCAACTGAAAAAATTAGGGTGAATCATGACTTTGTGTTATATTGACTTTATCATAGAAGCATTAGTAGTAATAATCTTATTAGTACTATTATATTTTTGTGTGAAAAATGTTTTAGTAAAAAATATTGTGTTTTGTTGTAGGATTTTAAGGCAGCAGCACAGAACCGACCAGAAGATGTAGTAATTCACCAAGCACTAGGAGTTATTCACCACAGGTGTGCATTTATTTTGAGTTATTGAGTTTGATTGATCTAAATTGTTCTAAATTGCCAAGCTTAAGTTGAGAACCATTTTCACCCAGCTGTCAGAACCTAATATCTGCTCCACAGCATATTAAACTACTATTGTTTTTAAAATGAAACAATCAAGGCTTTAGCCCTCTGAGACGCCATCATGGCAGCTCACGTGGTTTTCTTCACTGAGAATTTCTGAGAACTAACAATGCATTTAATTTAGATACGTCTTCATTCCGCTCTGGATAGTGAAATGTTGACTGCGCCACACTAAAGAGGTGTTGTATATAGTATCTGTATGTGGTCATATTGTGGAAAATCTTTTGAAATGAAAGATTTTAAAATCATTATGGCTGCTTTTGACACAAGAAGCGTGAAATATTGTAGCTCAAGGGAAATATTAACAAATAATTATAACTCGTTATAACTTAATTCAACAATCTCTTCTCTTTCCTGTCACTCTCTTTCGCTATTCACGTTGTTGGGCTATTCACACAGTGCAGCGCTTGCGAATTCTGCAGAACGCTGGCTCACTATTGGCTGAGCACCACATGCATTCATTGCTTACATGAATCGCATATTTTTACAATGTCTTTATTACCTTTCTGGGCCTTGAATGTTGTTGTTGTGTTGCTGTTAGGATTTACTAAAGAAACTCAGTGAAAAATTTGCACTGAAAAGGCATGGTTATTTTTGCAGCTGACCTCATTGCATATGCATTTGTAGGAGTTATTGGTCGTCAGTAGATCACGTGCAGACCTTTCAACTCTCATCTGTGCTTTTTTGGAATTGTGCACGCTAATTTGCCCTGCTTAGTAAATCCCTTAGTATCAAGTCTCAGAAAGGTTCTGTGGCCACAGAAAAATAATCCATCTTACTGGGTACAGAACTACAGAGCCTGTAGCTGTGTTGTTAAAGGGACTTTGTTTTGCAAGCAGGGACCACAGAAAAGTTTTATATAACTAAATCACAAACACACAACTAGTCTAAACAAACACATACACACACAAACATGGGTAAAATGGAAAGTGAAAGGGAATGAATGAAACTGAAACAGAGACAGGGATATGAAGCTATGGAAGCCTAAGGGCGTTTTCACACCTGAAAGTGCGCTCCAAGGTCCGAACCGAAGTTCATGTTTTGATACATTTTATACATTCGGTTAGTTTTGGTTTGGTTTCACATTGCAATTATGCAAGCGGACTAAAGAACTTTACATGACATACTCGCGTCCTGTCGTCATCATCTATGTGGGCTGCAACTGGACATTGATTGGTTTGTAAATGGACGTGCGTCTGACGTCAGCGTCTTTGACAAGCATGAATGAATGAACAGACACATATCGTTGCCACTATTGGACAGTGCGCATTGCTTGACTATTTTCTTTTTGTTACGTTTAAAAGTGGACATTTCAAGCTTTATATACACATATTTCTCATGTTTGTGAGACAAGTATCCTGCTGAGTTTCGGTTTATATGAGACGCCCTCCAGTTCATGTAAAGCATGTGATCGCTCCCGCGATTATTGTCTGCTAGACTATTTGCTTCTTATTTATTAAATCCAGGCAATTATCTGATTAAACGTTGATTAAAATTAAGATACAATTTATACAAAACAAAATTCACATTAAAGAAAGGCTTTCTAAGCAAAATCATTCAAAATTTCTTTCAAAATCATTTCTGACCTTCTGTCTTTTGACATATTGCGCATCTTTTCACTTTTCATAATCAATGTAGCCTAGATAAAATTTAAAAATAACATTATAATATTTAAACATAAACAGGAACTTCCTTTAAATGGTCTGAAAGTACGAACCATACAGAAAATGCTTTCACACTAGAAACGAACCGAACCTTTGTTAGTTTGATCCGGACCGAGACTACCTCTTTTCGTCGGACCAAATTTTGTCTGTTTGGTCTGGACCGTGGTATGGGGGAGGTTTCACACCTGCAATTTTGATTCGGTCCAAACTGAAAAGTCCGAAAATCCGGACCAAACAAGGTAGGTGTGAAAGCACCCTAAGAGTCAGTTAACCATCTGAACAGAACCATAAGCACCTTGCTAACTGGGTTATACAAGCTTATACTAAACCTTTTTTTTTAGTTAGTTAAATGTACAGTATACTTGCAATGACTTAGCTGTTGAACTAGTGTTCAAACGCAGTGTCAGATGAAAGTCTTGATGGTTCAATAGTTCGATGGTGGTGAAGTTGGAATCATCCGGGTTGACTTGGTTTTGGTCGGTGGAAGTTATAACAGGGCGGTTTGTAACTTTGAGGCCCCTCCAGGCTGTGCGGCTGTTCACCGGGTCAGAGGTCCCGCGGCGTCACTGTCGGACCGGATGTCTCCAGTCTTTTTTACACAAAAAGCAACCAGAAGAAGAGAAAAGAGAAGGAGGGATGGTTACTGAGATAGTGCCCTTTTAACTTCCGTGGATGTCACACCTCTCGAGTTTGGCTTGACCAATGAAGAGGGTGTAATTTCCAGCATCAAAAGTTTCTTTGTTTGGAAGTTGCCTCATTTGCCTCATGCATGATCAGAGTGGGCTGGCAGTTTTGTGTCCCTTTATACTCTGATTAATATAACAAGCACAGGGACATTAACGCTTGTGCGGGACAAGTGGATTTTTTTGAAGGGGCAAGTGAAAGAGAATTTTACTTGCCCGACCAGACAAGTAGCCTGATTAAAACGTCATTAACAAAAAATAACTAGAGAAGAATAACTGCATTCATGTAATGTAATTGGCAATTGATAGTGGATAATAATATATAATGTAATATATAATGAACTGACTGTAACAAGGTTGCGCTGTTGAGGCTTGCGCAGCCTCTCAAGGAGAAATCATACCAAATAAGCACAGCTCACACAGAGAAACTCAGTAAACATACTGCGGTAAAAATAAAAAATGTGGAGTTTTTATATTTATAATAACAAATGATACAGTTAAGCAACATCACACGACCAATAGTGCTGTTTTCCTGAATACCATCATGATTGGAAATGTGATACTGATTTCATATGACAGTTCCATAAACAATTTATTAACATTAAGTCACTTACATTTTAGATGCAATATTGACTGTTTTTGTTCTATTTCAGCAGCTAATTTTTTTTTCCAAACAAAGATCACAGCAGAACCATAACGCATCTCACAGCAACAGTGTGTCACTGAATGATTCAGTGTTTTGAATTAATTGGTTTAATCAAAGATTCAATGACCTATTCGTAAACGACTGGCTGCGTCTGAAATTGCGTACTTTGTGAGTAGGTACTACACTTTGAACGAACTTCGCGACTGTTAAAAAAGTATGCTCTATATAGTATGAATGTGTGTGGTATGAATGTAATCCGGACGTACTACATCCGCCATGTTGTCATTATCATTTGACCTACCGGCGTCAGTTGCGTCTATTCATAAATCCTCTCCCGTGGCCTTATGGGATAGTAAAGTGTCCATCATATGCACACTACAGATTCTCGCCGGAAGTAGTAGGTCATCCGGCTAGTTTCCACAAATCGACTCACTCATTAAGATGGTCACCTGCCGCCAACCACTGGAAGTTTATCTTCATGTCTATACATTCTTTCCAACATTTCTTATTAGTATATTTAAAAAATTTCATGCAGTTGTAATTTTTCGGTGTAAATTATTTAATTTGATTGGTAACAGCCCTATAGTGTCTTACTCTAATTTCATTTATTGATCAAATTTAAGGATATAAAATGAAAGCTGAAGCATCGCCTATATTTAATAAGGGGAATTTAATTTAATTTAATTAGGGGAAAAATGCCCTTTATAAAAGGTAAAAATATCACAAATATGCAGATTTAAAATATGTCAAAGCAGATTGAACACTGGTGAAAATATTGCTTCAGAATAAATTATATTTACAACACACACAAAAATCCGGACAAGCTAATATTTTACTCGGACTTGTGAATGACAGATTTGCACATGAACACGCTTAATGTCGAGCCCAGATTAAATGCATGTTATTAGGAGGTGATATACCAATGTGGAAGGCGTTAAACGAGGATTATTTTGATAGGAAGCGTAAGCAATAAGGTTATGTCATCTAATTGTTCTATCATACACTCTAAAAAAAAAGGCTCGTAATCATAGGGGAACCTTTTTTAGTGCTATATAGCACCAATTTTGGTGCTTCAGTGGTTCTTCAGCGGTTCTTCAGAGGTGCTATATAGCACCTTAGTCAAAGAACCGGTGAAGAACCTCTGAAGAACCGCTGAAGAACCTCTGAAGAACCGCTGAAGCACCAAAATTGGTGCTATAAAGCACTAAAAAAGGTTCCCCTATGATTACGAGCCAAGAACCATTTTTGGTGCAATATAGAACCTTTTAGAGTGTAAGGCATGCATAAAACAGTATCCTATACAAAAAGACAATATACAAAACCATATTAAGGGAGAGAAGTCCATTTTATAAGGCCTGTGTCTATCCTTCCTATACGGCCTGTGCTGTAGCATGTGGCCACCTTCCCCCAATTGGAATGTCTCTTGAGGTTTACTAGTTAGCATTAGCAGGGGAATAAAAGTTGATAATGATAAGTGGAAAGCATACAACATACACACTAGCATTCAAAAGTTTTGAGTAAAATGTGAAAGAAGTCTCTTCTGCTCAACAAGGCTGCATTTATTTAATCAAAAATTCAGTGAAAACAGTGATATTGTAAAATGTTACTCAAAGTATAAATATCTTAGTTCTATTTAAATATATTTTAAAATGTAATTTATTACTGTGATGCAAAGTAAAATTTTCAGTATCATTACTCCAGTCTTCAGTGTCACATGATCCTTCAGAAAAATATAATATGATGATTTGCTGCTCACACAACATTTATTTTTATTATCAATGTTGAAAACAGTTGTGCTGCTTTTTAAATTTCTTTAAAGAAAATCTTATGGACCCAAACTGTTGAACTGTTGAATATAACTCTTTTATTATTCAATCAAAATAACTTTTCAGAGGAGAATAACTTTTCCCATAGCATGAGTTTGAGTGGAAGAACACTCTAAGGGCTACAACATCTATTGGTGTCCTGAAACCTTGTATGACATTTATGAATAGTTATTGATGCTCTCTGTGAAGTGTTCCAGTTATCGTGCAGATCTGCTTTTAAATAGTGAATTCAGAGCTTATCTATTATTTTTATTGATCAACATTCAACACTCAAATGTTGATGTGCTTCCAGAATGCATTTAGACCTACTTTTCCCAGATGAACAGCCTATTACAGACCTCTTATCTCTGTACAGGGACTATAAAATATAAAATTTATTAGTAGCTCACTGACAAGACAAAACATTGCTCTCTGAACTGTCATTTACAAGAAAGAAAAAAAAAAAGTTTTCAGATCCATTGGAGTTGACATTTGCACATTTTCATTGATTAAAAGGAGCACTCTCTAAGAAATGGCTCTTCACAAGATCACTACAGAAAAGCGGCAATTGCAGGGTGGGATTTTTTTTTATTTATCTTTTAAGCTGTTATTTCTGGGTGAATTCAATGCTTACACTGGGAATGTTGCACAGCTCATTTCAAAAGCCGATATGAAAGCTTTTCAAGTTATTAGGGAGGTCGTTTTTACAGACTGTTCAAGGCAAAGTTCATAATTAAACAGACAACTAATATTCATGTGCAAACAGAATTAGGACACATCATTAAGTGTAATAATCTGCTTCCTTTCTCTGTTTTCAAGGCTCGGCCAGTTACAAGAAGCTGTGGATGCTTACAGCGAAGCTATAAGACTTGATCCCTTCTTGCAGGATTCTCATGTGGGCAGAGGCAACGTTTTCATGGATTATGGGCACAATCACGCCAGGAAAAAAGCCCAGAGGGACTTCCTCTCAGCCCTGCATCTCAATCCACTCTGCTTGAGTGCCCGCATTAGCCTGGCATACAACTTGCAGGTAGTGTAAAAATAATTGCCTTGCCGCTTTTTATTTCTCTCAGGTTGATCTTTCGTAGCTTAACTGACTTAGAGAAGTTCCCAAATGTTACATTAAAGTATCTAGTTTTATCCATGCCTTTCCCAAACTTCCTCAGGCGAAATTAAAAAGTAAAATAAAATAAAAACTATAAAATGTACTGAATTTTGACTGCAGACTTTTTATATCCCGGCAAATCTGAGCACACATATAAGATTACTGTTTTTCCCATCTGGAGAAACATCTAAGAATCCGGAGATTTAAGCAGTCTCCTTTTAACCTCATTGATGTCTATATGTGACACAACTGAGAGATTTTATGTGTGATTCATGTTTACTAAAAGCAACATAAAACATTTGCATGGTACTGCTAATGCATTATAAATTGTTTATGTTGCAGTTGAAATGAGTTGTGCGCAAAGATCAGGCATTAATATTTGTATCTTCTCAGATGCAGCAATATCCTCTACTCAACGATTATTATGCTGGATAACATGGGCAGGTCATGTTATCCCATGTTTTTGAACCTGAAATCTTGTTCTGTCCTGTCTGTTGCCTATTGTGATTTTATGTCATTCATAAATCATTGTATTATAAAATGTTGGCTCGTAATACATATAATAAACTCAGCGGGCAACCAGAAAAATTTGCCTATTATGAGAAGAAAACTGAATCACAAGAAAGTAATTATAACTGACAATAAATGTACTTTAAAATGTAGCAGTTACAGAACTATTGAAATAGTCATTCGTGTCTGTCTACTTAAAAGCTTCAAATCTAAATAACAAACAATTCTATATTATATACATCTTCTTATGCATCTATGCTTAATAAATCTTAACAACTGTAACCTTGGAAATCTTAATCTCTACAAGTCTCCCGAGGCATGGCTTCTCCTCTATTAAATTTCACACAAAAGAAGCCTTTTGTTTGACTCATCTGTCATGTTTGGTATCTTTAATCTGTGTTACACCATCTCTGACTTTGTTGTTTAATTCTCGTTTTAAAAGCAAACCTTTCTCTAATAAATGCAATGGCTGATGCCCAGACACAAACCACAGAACAGTAGTTTCTCAGTAGGAAATAAACAAGAATAAATCTGATTCCTTTTGGTATTCATCCTGGCCCTCATTATTCGTGTCTCCAACCCCCCCGAGAACGAGCGGTATCTTGCAGACAGCCTGTTGCCTCTTGAGTCTATCGATTTCCACTAAGCCATGTCAATATCTTGTCCTCTGTGGCAGGTTTTGGGATTCTTCCAGAGAGCCTGGAATCAGTTCACTGTGGCTGTAGAGATGAACCATAAAAACTGGGCTGCGTATGAAGGCAGAGCTGTCACCAGTCTACAGATGGACAACATGTTTGCAGCCCTGCAGGATATAAACTGTGCTATAAAGGTTGTTTTGGAGAATTCTTTCATATGTGTTTTTTGTTTTAGCTCTTTTATAGTGTCTATGTATTTCATACATATACATATATACATATACATATATATATGGGGCCTCCATGGATCGGACTTGTTTGTTCAGCACATCCCACAGATGCTCGATTGGATTGAGATCTGGAGAATTTGGAGGCCAAGTCAACACCTCAAACTCGTTGTTGTGCTCCTCAAACCATTCCTGAACCATTCTTGCTTTGTGGCAGGGCGCACTATCTTGCTGAAAGAGGCCACAGCCACTAGGGAATACCGTTTCCATGAATTCCATCACGCTGCCTCTGCCGGCTTGCCTTCTTCCCATAGTGCATTCTGGTGCCGTGTGTTCCCCCGGTAAGTGATGCACACGCACCCGGCCATCCACGTGATGTAAAAGAAAACGTGATTCATCAGACGGGGCCACCTTTCTTCCATTGCTCCGTGGTCCAGTTCTGATGCTCACGTGCCACTGTTGGCGCTTTCGGCAGTGGACAGGGGTCAGCATGGGCACCCCGACTATTTTCTTTGCAGCTATGCAACCCCATACGCAACGAACTGTGATGCACTGTGTATTCTGACACCTTTCTATCAGAACCAGCATTAAATTATTGAGCAATTTGAGCTACAGGAGCTCACCTGTTTGATCGGACCACACGGGCCAGCCTTCGCTCCCCATGTGCATCAGTGAGCCTTGGCCGCCCATGACCCTGTTGCTGGTTCACCACTGTTCCTTCCTTGGACCACTTTTTATAGACACTGACCACTGCAGACCGGGAACACCCCACAAGAGCTGCAGTTTTGGAGATGCTCTGACCCAGTCGTCTAGCCATCACAATTTGGCCCTTGTCAAACTCGCTCGGGTGTGCATTATCATTCTAATAATTGAACGGCCCGGAGTCAATTATTTCGCTTATACTACGGTTACCACACCTCAAGACATCGATCCGATTATATATTTAATGGGATTCGTCCGGTTTTTGTACTTAAATCGCTATTGTGAGTAGGACTATTTCTTCCGCGTCTCATCCAACAGCTCTTTTGCTAGTTCCGAAACGTCATTTTAAAGCTGTTAACGAAGGCTTGAGCCGTTGATAGCATTCTACTGCAGTTATTAATAAAGTTATTAGAAAGAGAATGAGAGCGACAGAGAGAGAGAGAGAGAGAGAGAGAGAGAGAGAGAGAGAGAGAGAGAGAGAGAGAGAGAGAGAGAGAGAGAGAGAGAGAGAGAGAGAGAGAGAGAGAGAGAGAGAGAGAGAGAGAGAGAGAGAGAGAGAGAAAGAAAGAGCGCTTGTGTGAATTAGGCTCCCTCTGTGCGTCTCTAAACAGCGCTGTTATTACCTCGCTAGTGAAAAAATGTCACGTGTAGCCTTTAAGTTGCTCCACTATATAGGCGAACTGATCAAATCGTCAGGGCAGCGCTGACAGCTTTTTGTGCAAACTGTAGTGCGCGTGCGAGCATGTGTGATTTCAGTAATGAGACAGAAAAGCTTGCCTTTGTTGTTTTTCATCTGGACTGTCTAATACTGCTGCCGCCCAGTTGTTGAACGTTTTATATTCACTGTAAATATTAAGATTTACTTTAGGAAAATCATCTGTCATATTGTTGTTTTTTAGTCCTGTAATTTCCGTTATTACAGTTAACTATGCGCAGTGATATGGAACTGTAATGCGGTCAAGAGAGCTGCCTGGAACTACGTTCGCTGTGCGTCTCCCAGAAAATAACTGCACACCTCAGAACGTTCATCAGCCAATCAGATTCAAGCATTCAACGGCCCCGTAGTATAAATATATATATATGCTTATTTATTTATTTTTTTACAAAAATGTCTTTGCCATTCACTCTAAAAAAAAAAAAGGTTCTATATGGCACTAAAGGTGGTTCTTTGTCAAAATCATAGAGGAACCACTTTTGGTGCCATATAGCACCATATCTTAACATGTTCTGTATATGGTAGCGGTGCTATATAGCACCTTAGCAAAAAAAACACTGAAGAACCGCTGAAGAAGCACTGAAGCACCAAAATTGGTGTTATACAGCATTTAAAAAGGTTCCCCTATGATTAAGAGCCAAGAACCAATTTTAGTGCCATATAGAACCTTTTTTTTTTGAGTGTTCTTATTCAATCAATGACAGTACATTTTTCATTTTTGAGTGAATTGTTTCTTTAATTCCTCTTTTGTTTGAACTTTTTAGTATAACCCTCTTGCAGAACAGCTCTTCACAAACCGAGGTCTGATCCAACAGTTCATGGGGGATAAATCTAGTGCAATGAAGGACTACCAGACCGCTATCAGCCTCAACCCAGGATATGCCCTCGCTTACTTCAACGCTGCCAACCTCTTCTTTTACAATGGACAGTTTGAGCAGGTAAAACCGGAGGCAGTTCACTACTGACATACTATTCTCATGAGACTCTCTAGGCAAGAGCCACTGAGATATTTAGTGTGACAGATTTTTTTTTTTCTGGGACACAGGCATGTGAGTTCTACAGCAGAGCTTTTGAGCTGGACCCCTCAGATGAGTCTGCCATCCTGAACCGAGCCATCACTCACGCTCTGCTGCGGAAGGTCCAGGAATCCCTGCAGGATTTCAATGAGGCTCTCTGTCTCAACCCGCTGTCTGCACATGCCTACTTTAACAGAGCCAACCTGTACTGCACTCTCAGACAGTTCCAATCAGCCGAGAAGGACCTTACGCAAGGTGAGCTGTAGGAGGTTGAGTTCACAGCCACTTTTTATTAAAGGGGCCATATTCTACAATCGTACATCATTATGTCCCCTGCAGTCCACTTAATTCCCTGATATACTTCAAGTGAAATTGAAGAACGGACTGGTGTGACATAGCTTCGAAAACAAAATCAGGGCAAAACTTAGTTAGAAACTGCTTGCCAAAGTGAACTTTCAGGAAAAGTTTACTTCGGCTGGTAAACACCTTCAAACCAATGATTCATGGCGATTATGTAATGGGTACCTTCGCCTTCTTTAACATGGAAATCTTCTCTGGTTCATTTCCTCTGTTAAGTCAATCAAGGTCAGATGCAAGTAAAAACATGAACACACCGGAGGGCCGCTCTTTAGTACAAATTGAAGTCATTCAAATTGAAAGCGACACTGACACTTCTTTCCTTTTTAATACTGTAAAGCTGCTTGCTTTAAAGCAATCTATTATATAAATAAATGTGACTTGAATGAAGTGCTGAATTTGAATTGCAGAGCTTGTGCAAACATATCCACATGGTTATGATCAGATTCTTTCTTAATTGCTGTCATTTTTGTTTTGTTTTGTTTTTTGTTACTGAGAGGAAAGCGTGCAGCACATATTTACATATTCACCAAAAGCCGCTCTCAACAGCGTGGGCGATGCCAAGATGTTTTCTAAGAGTATACTGTTACTCAGGTATTCTAAACCTCTTTTTACCCCTAAGCGAAGAATGAAAAAGAACTTTGCTCATTGAACTTTTTTTACTCACAGGTAAAATATCAGGGCCTTTATAATGTCAGTCAAAGGATTCTTGCACCAAAAACTAGTTTCACATTACCATTTTCCATGCATTTCTGTTCAATAGTATGAAACAGACTATGTTTGGTAATTATTATTCATTGCAGAGACAAAAACGAATCCAACCTATACAATTGATTTAGGCTTATTTGTATTTCAAGCTGACTTGGAAATGGTAACCTTATACCAACTAATTTTCTAGTATGCAGATATCACTAATTCTCTGTGCTGGGTGCTTCTCATCACCCCTATTAATATTGAAGGTCACATTAATGTTGTAGCATGTCTTGAGAGAGCAGGTCTAAAAGCTGAACTACAGCATGTATTGTGTTTCTTGATTTCATGGATGTATATACAGTAATGGCCAAAAGTGATGTCCGAAGGGGATATTTGCACATTATTTGTTTTTAATGACACTTCAGGTTCTATTAAACAATCAAAATATAAGGAGTATGTTATTGGGAAGAATTCACTACACTTGGTTGTAGCGAATTAGCTCTGAGGGGAAATATTAATCATTATTCATAACTCATTATGATTATACATTATGATTAATTATGAATATTTGAATCAGTTAACTAGATTACTTTGATGTAGCTACATTTACATTACAATCATTCAATCAGTTCATCCTAAGGACGTTCAGTATTGATTATTAATTAAATTCTTAGAAAAGGATATTTTTCATGGCCACAGAAAAATTATTATTTCTATGAATTTACCTAAGCGCTTAGAGCGCATTAGCAAGATCGATCATTTAGGGGACAATTTGTTTGCATGCGGGAAGTCAGGACCAAACATATATTGTGCACAGACTTGAATAACTAAATCACTGAACAAGACTAAAACTAACATAAACATACAGAAACAATAGATACATAACACGATGCTTACATGATAAGAGGTAAGGTTAAAGTGGTTGGAGGGAAAAGGGTCAGAACAGATGGATGAAGTTATGCAGAAAGTCTAGAACCTTTTTGAAGAACCACCATTAATAAACTTCTTTGTCTGAACAAAGAGTTTACAGTTTTACTAACTACACAGCGATTTCTGTTTCGTACTTTACTTGCATTTAGCCTGAGCTGTAGAAGACC
The DNA here is from genome assembly GCF_949357685.1 of Gobio gobio. NCBI lineage: Eukaryota > Metazoa > Chordata > Actinopteri > Cypriniformes > Gobionidae > Gobio > Gobio gobio. The sequence continues at coordinate 37,127,021 of NC_137106.1, forward strand.
GTCCGAGGTGAAATCGCAGGAGACATTTTGTTGGTTCCGTCCGATGGCATTGAAGTGGCAGTCAAGTTCTTCTGCATCGATTGAAGAAGAGGTGATGAGCTTGCGTGGTTGCTTCAACTTCGTGGAGGAAGTTGCACATGGCATGCAGAGTTTGGGCCTTCTGGTCCATGGCTTTGTGAGGCCTTTGGCTCTGTGTTTGTGGAGGCCTGCCATGTGGGCAGCCTGCTGGCGGGAGCCCACAGACACAGAGTGTCGTATCTGTGGAGCAGGAGAAGAGAGAGAGGGAGGGACGAGTGCATTGCTCTTTAAGAAGTCTGTAGGAGGTCACCATCTCCTGAAGTAGACTTGGCCAATGAGATTGTTGGGATTTCCAAGCGGGAAGTTCCTTTGGAGCTTTTATGGCTCTTTGTTTTAAACATGAAATCAAAAGGGTCTGTGCCCATTTATACTCTAATTGATGCAACAAACACATATTGCCTCCTACGAGAATGTGACATACATGAAAGTGTAAGTCGTGAAGCGAGCATTAATTTGATAGGAGACACGACATATATGACGTTACCTGAAATATTAAGTTGTTCATAAGACATTTTATAAGTGACATATGCAACAGACCCTTTATAAGACAGTTATGTGTGTACATACAAGGTCCTCGGGTGCTTGTTCATTTATAGACGGTTTGTCTATAACTTGAGGCAAAAGCGTGTGTTTTACAGGCTGTGTCTTTCCCCTGTGGACTTTCCATGTGGTCACATTCCTTTGGGGTCGTAAAACGTCTTATCAGTTTTGTTTCCAGGGTAACCGAGGATCCTCCTCTGTTGTGTTGGGGGAAGGTCTGTTACTAAGCGCCAAGTATTTAAAACATATTTGTTAAAGTCCTCATGAAATCAAAATCTTATTTACTTTGTTAGCCCACATTACAGGTCTTAGGGTGAACAATTAATCCGTGCAAGTTAATACACAGAAAAAAATTGTTTGCCGTGGTAAAGTTTAATCAAAATCTGAAAAGTAACTTCCGGTCTGAAATGGCGGCCCCTTTCCGATGACGACTGTGTGACAGCTTGGGTTTGAATATCCTTAACCACTCCCCTCCAACCGTTAGTCTGCTATGAGCGAGAGAATGCGAGGAGGAGCGCTGAAGTAAAACCCTGCCCTCTATTCAATATTCCGTTTCGCTTGGAAATACGTCACAGCACTGAAATAAAATCAGTTGCAACTTCCGGTTCACTGGGACTTTAAATGTAACAGGCAATTAGGTGTCTGATTTTGCTCAGTCACTACATGGTTAAGGTATTACAATTATTTGACAAGAAAGGCCAAAAAAGTCACAGAAAAACAAAAAGCTCACTGGAAATAAAGCATATATAGACTTTAATGTAATCAGTTATTAATATAACCAAAGTTGAGCTTCATTGGAAGACCTACCTGACTTATCACAATTCAGGTTTATAATTTCCCAAAGGTTTTCATTGGCTTCAAGTTTAGGAGACTGAGGAGGCCACTTGAAGACTTCAAAATGCTGAGCATGAACACTTTCATTGCATGCAACTATGTCTCAAAATAGATCCTCCAGACTTGGCTAGATTGTGTTCGGCAGGAAGGATTCCCAAGCATTGGTCCATTTTCAAAGTGCCAGCAGTTTTGTAGATCCCAAGACCGGCTGCAGATATGCATCCCTAACACTATTATTTCCCCTGCTGTGCTTAATGGCATCTGGCATGCATTTGGTTTAAAAACACTCCAGTCATCTCCTAAGAACATACCTGATACCATTCAATTCTAGGTTGTTACATTTTGGCTTTTTGGACTGCAGAACATGACTCCTATCTTCCACACTCCAGTCCTTATTTTTTTTGGCAAATGCAAGGTGTTTTTTTGCAGTGGAAAGTTCTGATCAATGGTTTCTTTACTGGCACACAACCTCTCAAGCCAGCCTCTTATAGCCGTTGGTTTACAGTTCAAGGTGATATTGGAGGTTTGGGGTCTCATCCAGGTCTTTAGAAGCTGCTTTGAGGTGGTCACACATTAAGATGATTTTCATCCTTTTGTCAAAATGCTCACTAGTCTTCCTTGACCAGCCACAGCACTTTACATTATGCATCCTAGTGTTCTGACATTCACTGTAAAAAATACTGTGCCCGTTTTACTCAATAAAATTGAGGCAACTATTTGCATCAGCTTTTTGAGTATTTTAAACTCATTTTATTTGTGTTTATCCTATTAGACTTTGCATGTTTTCAACTTGGACTCTTAAGTAATGGCAACTCAATTTTATCAATTTTGAAAATTATAGTTTTAAGTTTATCCAACATAATCTTTTGAAGGGATAGTTCACCCAAAAATGAAAATTTGACATTTATCTGCTTACCCCCAGGCCATCCAAGGTGTAGGTGTCTTTGTTTCTTCAGTTGAACACAAATGGAGATTTTTAACTTCAACCGTTGCTATGTGTCACTCATAGAATGCATGTCAATGGGGTCTAATTCTATTAGGGTAAAAAAAACATACACAGACAACTTCAAATTAATCCATGCGGCTCGTGACGACACATTAATGTCTTAAGACACGAAGCGATAGGTTTGTGCGATAAACCGAACAGTATTAATATAATTTTTTACCTCAAATACAACACCATGTCCAACAGCCCCGAAAGCGCAGCACTTCCGGAAAGGAAGGTCAATGTACACGATCTAGTGTAGAGACCTCACTTCCTGAGGTGATAAATGTCAAATTTTCATTTTTGGGTGAGCTATCCCTTTAAGTAATGTCTACAAATGTCTCCTTGTAAGCCACACATTAAGTAACTTTTTTTCCAAGCTACTTTTATTTTTTAAATGTATTTTCTATAAATTAAATTATTTTCAGAATTTTTTTAAAGTACCATGAAACCGTAAACCAGCATCCCAATACAAAACATTTATTCACTTTAAAATTACAATGCAAAAGTGCAAAACACGGTACTTTATTTTTTTACCTTTACATAAAGCTGACTTAAAGTAAAAAAAAAAAAAAAAAACTTTATGTACTACAAGAAGGTAGCAACAGTAGTATTTCATATTCGTATAACGGACATTTTTTTTAATGACCATTGGTCTGTTTAACCCACTGAGAACATATAATTCACTGAACTTATTAAAAATGTGTTTTGAACAATGTTAAAACATCAAATTCAAATAATTATTACATTGGTTGATAAAAATTAATCACTGAGCAAAGTGAACACCAATTTAAAGGGTTAGTTCACCCAAAAATGAAAATTCTGTTATTAATTCTTTGGCCTCATGTCGTTCCAAACCTTCGTTCATCTTCAGACACAAGATATTTCAGATGAAATCCAAGAGCTCTCTGACCGTTAATTAACACTTTCAAGGCCCTAAAGGTAGGAAAGACATTGTTAAAACAGTCGATGTGACTCCAGAGGTTCAACATTAATTTTATGAAGCGATGAGAACACACTTTATGTGCAAAAACAAACAAAAATAACAACTTTATTCAACAATTTCGTTTTAGCGCTAGTCAGAGAAATCATTAGCCAAGTCATGTAATTCAAGGCAAATGTAAGTATTTGTTAATAATACAAACATTTAGCTTTATCATTGCATCTGTCTATAACATCAAACCATTAAACAGTTCATATTTAATGTCATTATTACCTTTTTTAGTGCCGTTGGGTTGCCAGCAGTGCAAATTCAGTCCTTTCACCCATCAAAATGGCCTCTGTCATGAACATTTGTGTTTTTGCCACAACCAAATCCAATTGTTTAGTCTTTTAAATAAATTTTACTTAAAAGTATCTCGAAAAGGCACACATCTAAAAAGCCTAGTAAACATTACTCAAGATAATACACACACCATTTAATTGTAAAGAAAAAACATGTTAACTACAACATTATATTAATTAAGTTGCTCAAAATATTAAGTCAATTACCAAACATAGATTTATTTGTTGAAAATATAGATTTTTTTGTTGTTGTTGTTACAATTACAACCCCACAGAGTTATTTTTCCCAGTGTTGTAATCATTCACATCCAGCACATGAGCAAGATCCAAAACCCATTGGCCAGATTTAGCCATTTGAACAATATCCTCTTTAGTTGCATAGGACGGCTCCTTCCATCTGGCTATTTTCACTAAAACCCACAAAACAACATCTAATAATATAGCTAATACTTCGAGTGCAAGATTTGTATGACCACTTGGTCAAAAATGGCATCCACACAGTTCGGCGAAACATGGAGTGCGTACATTAGTTTTACACTCCGGGCACAACTTCATAACATGCATACAAAATAAATAATATACACTGTATTTAATAAAAGTTTCCTAGGTTGGACATCACTTTGAGCCACAACAGTATATATATTGGGTAAAGCCAGCCGATCAGACTACAGCTGACGATGTCAGGCAGTGTGTGTGCATGTGTGTGTATTATGATTTCCCCATGGTAGGTCTATGGGTTGAGGGAAAATGTAAAAAAACAAAAACACAAAAAAAACACTGCCAACCAAAGGTCAAACTGAAGCATAATTTATTGAAACAGCACAAAATCTTCAGGAGGGAGAAGAGACAAAATTATAAACAAAAAGGTTCTAACAACCGCAAATTTCAATCTTTTAAATTACTGATAGAAAAAAAAGAAATTTAAAAAAGACTTCCCTGTCTCGCCTCAGAAAAACAGGAGAAAAAGATGAATTACAAAGAAAATGGAGCCAACCTTCCCAAAGGCTTCCAAATAACTCAAATAACAGGTAATATTTAACAAACTGAACTGTCAGCAAAAAGGCATACTGGAGCACATTCTTGGCAGAAAAAATCCAATACATTTAGTTCAACAAACACTAACCAGCAAATGGTGTGCAGGTGTATATAATCAGCACCTGTCAGAGCAGCAGCACAGAGGGAAAACAAAAGGAAAATACATTTGCCCACAGATCACCAAATAAAAACATGTCACAGGACGTAACAGTATACACACTACAGAACTGTTCAAAAGTCTAGGGAACATCTCTTCAAGACTGCATTTATTTGATCAAAAATACAGTAAAATGTTAATATTGTCAAATGTTATTACAATGTAAAATAACTTTTTTCTATCTTGATATTTTAAAATGTAATTTATTCCTGAATTACTCCAGTCTTTAGTGTCACATGATCCTTCAGAAATCATTCCAATATCATTTTAATATGGTGATTTGCTGCAGAAACATTAACAACAATATTAGTTTAAAATGCATTATTTGAAATATTTTTGTAACAATGTAAAAGTCTTATTTTGTTCTTTTTTAATGCTTCCTTGCTGAATAAATGTGTAAAAAAAAATGTTTTTTTTTTAAATCGTACTGACCCCAAACTTTTAAACGGTAGAGTATATGTTGTCATTTTTATCATTTTTTTTATCATTCAGTGCTTATTATTTTTATTATCTACTACCTGTCAGTATTTTCTCTACAATCATTTGCTGGGTTATATATATTTTTTATCATTATTTGAATTAATATCATTCCTCATCATCAGTCATTGTGGTATAATTTCAGTTACAACCACCCATAAATGGCACACAAAAACAAAGCAAGTCAGACCGTGGCAGTTCTTGGCCTAAACAAGCTGTAGTGTAGAACAGACTTTATACTGAAAGTTCAAAGATTGACTACATGACACTATATTTGTGCAATCATTACTCACTCTGAGAGAGAGAGAGTGAGTGTGTGTGTGTGTGTGTGTGTGTGTGTGTGTGCAGATGGATGCTTTCAGTGCACACCTTCACACACGAGAGGACCAGAGCAGAATGGGTTTGACAACATGGCTGCCTGAGGCAAAGAAAGAACAAACAAAAAACAATGAAAACAAATGCAGTCCCTTTACTTCTATATAACAAAAGACAGGTGGTTACTATGGTTACAGTCTAAACCAATTATAGATTACCTCTTGGCAGGCTGCATATTTATGATGTTGAACACAAGGATGTGCAAACATTTCTGATATGAAAAGCCAGAGTTTCTTAGAGTCCATTCGTAATTCTCTCTGCCTGCGGCTGAAACAGGTGGGATATTAGGAAACAGATGGCCTTCTGTATCTAATGAGTATGTTCTCCATGAATGGAGTAATCACTTTTTCAGCGTGCCGATTCAAACAATGTAATATAGTTAGCTGTAAATAGACACATTGAACACTTATCACGTAAGCCCTAAAAATGAGCTTTTATACATTATCTCACTCAAGTCAAGGCCTTTGAAGCAGAAGAACATCTGTGAAGGTACCAACCGAGTGATGGTAATTTATGCAAATGAAGATGGCAAATTGCTTGCAAATTGTCCCTCTTGTGTGAACTAAAAAGTAGATGTCCTCTTATTCGCTCTCTTTTGCTCGCACAGCCTGATGTTTCAGTCTGGAATAAGCACTGTGTTGTGCGGCAGCCTAATATTAATGTCAGTCTCTGCGAAGAATAAATAAAGCAGAGAGACTGTGAACAAAGCTGCTCGGATGAAGACGACACAAATAATGGTACACCTCAGTGTAAAGAGAGACAGATTGATAAAATGCTTGGGAAGGATTTTGCTCTAACACATCGCTCTGTGTGTGTGTGTGTGTGTGTGTGTGTTTCTTGAAGCTCTAATGCTGCAGCCTGGAGATGCTCTTCTCTATAAACTTAGGGCTGATGCCCGGGGTCATCTGGGGTGGACGGAGCAGGCGCTGGAGGACTACAGGACCGCAGTGGAACTTCAGGACTCGTAAGGAGTCGCAAATTCTTAGTTTATTCAAATGAGCTAATGCAACACATTTTTGTCTTAACTTCATTTCATTGCATGGATGAGCTAATGCAACACATTTTTGTCTTAACTTCATTTCATTGCATGGAATCAGTTTAAATTTGTAGAATGAGAGACTACATTAAAACATATTGGCCATAACGGAAAGTGTGGAAATCCATCATCCAGCCATGTATTATAATACTCTACTAAACTAAAACATAATTATTACAACCCCAAATCAGAAAAAGTTGGGACAGTATGGAAAAACGCAAATAAATAAAAAAAGAAGTGATTTCTAAATTTACTTTGACTTGTATTTCATTGCAGACAATATGAACACAAAATATTTTATGTTTTGTCTGGTCAACTTCATGTCATTTGTAAATATGCATCCTTTCCTGTCATTCAGACCTGCAACACATTTCAAAAAAAGTTGGGACAGTAAAGCATTAACCACTTTGTAATGTTGCCATTCCTTTTCACAACACTTAAAAGATGTTTAGGGACTGAAGACACCAAGTGATGAAGTGTTTCAGGTGTAATTTTGTCCCATTCTTCCTGCAAACAAGTCTTAAGATGGGCAACAGTACGGGGTCTTTGCGCTATCTTGCGCTTCAAAATACGCCACACATTCTTTATTGGAAACAGGTTGGGACTGCAGGCAGGCCAGTCAAGTACCCGTACCCTCTTCCTCCGCAGCCAGGACTTTGTAATGTGTGCAGAATATGGTTTTGCATTGTCTTGTTGAAATATGCACGGACGTCCCTGGAAAAGATGTCTTCTTGAAGGCAGCATATTATGCTCCAAAATCTCTATGTACTTTTCAGCATTAATGGTGCCTTCACAGAAGTGCAAGTTTCCTTTGCCAAGGGCACTGACACAACCCCATACCATGACAGACCCTGGCTTTTGGACTTGTTGCTGGTAACAGTCTGGATGATCCTTTTCTTCTTTGGTCCGGAGCACACGGCGTCCATTCCTCCCAAAAAATACCTCAAATACTGATTCATCTGACCACAGTACACGTTTCCACTGTGTGATGGTCCATCCCAGATGCCTCCGAGCCCAGAGAAGTCGACGGCGCTTCTGGACACTGTTAACATAGGGCTTCCTTTTGGCACAGTACAGTTTTAACTGGCATTTGTGGATGTAACTACGTATTGTGGTACTTGACAAAGGTTTGCCAAAGTAGTCCTGAGCCCATGTGGTGATATCGCTTATAGATGAATGACAATTCTTGATGCAGTGCCGCCTGAGGGATCTGAGATCACGGTTGTTCAGCTTAGGCTTGCGCCCTTGTCCTTTACGCACTGAAATTCCTCCAGATTTCTTGAATCTTTTAATTATGTTATGCACTGTTGAATGTGAAATATCCAAATCTCTTCCTATCTTTCTTTGAGGAACATTGTTTTTAAACATTTCAATAATTTTCTCATAGCCTGACGTTGTCATACTCAATTCTAGTCAGAATATGAGTCTGATACTGCTCCATTGGGCTGTGATTATGGGGTGTGTTTCAACCGAACCAGGAAAGACCTCAATTGGATAGACCTACAACCAATCAGAGCAACGGAGCGACGCATAACGTTAGTTGTCAAATGTCAACAGAACTTAACTGCACTGTGTTGCCATGTCCGCGGGTTGAAGCGACCCTAATTATGTGATATACAGACCCAGGAATGCGATTTGTAGCTGCCAGCCCTGCCAAAATAACACATATTTTACCCCCTAAATACCTTTTTTCCCAGAGAACCCCCCCCTGGAAAGCTATTGGGCTTGTTTTTGGCTAGTTTTTTTAGGAACGTTAGCAATTGGGCGGGTTTTGTTGTAAAAACTTGGCAACCCTGCTTCATGCACGCTGGAATAAGTAGCCTAACGTTAGAAGAAAAAGATGAGTGTAAACGATCTTTGCCGGTGTTGTAAAAAAAGAATTTAAGGATACACAGAGTACTTACCAACACGATCATCATTTCTGACAGAAATAGTAGGTGAATGCATATACGAACAAGTTCTCCGTTTAGGATTAGAACAAATTCAACCCAAGCGCCTTTGATGCCGTGGATGATTACGTTAATGTTGATCATCTGTCCATCATCGTCTAAAGCCTGCCCTGACAATTTGATTGGTCCGAACAGTTTCTGTTCGGGCATAATTACTTCTCTACCGATCAAGTCCAGACCGAACTGCCCGAGTAAAAATGTTGTGGGTGGGGCTAAGTTCGGCTGGCATCCAGGCTAATTTTCTCACGTATTTGTTGGCAAACTGGCGATCCTCGGCCCATCTTTGCTCCTAAAGGATTAGACCTTTCTTGGATGCTGCTTTTGTACCAAATCATAATTACAATCACCTGTTGACATCACCTGTTTCAAATCACATCATTATTTAACCATTTTACCTCATTACTAGCCCTAAATTGCTCCTGTCCCAACTTTTTTTGAAATGCGTTGCAGGAAAGGATGCATATTTACAAATGACATGAAGTTGACCAGACAAAACATGAAATATTTTGCGTTCATATTGTCTGCAATGAAATACAAGTCAAAGTAAATTTAGAAATCACTTCTTTCTTTTTTTTTTGCGTTTTCCATACTGTCCCAACTTTTTCTGATTTGGGGTTGTACTTTTTTTTGTTGTACTCCAGAGAAAAATCAATAGTAAATGTTCAAATAGTAAAAGCCAAAATAACGTTTTGTAATGTTTTAATATTGTTTTTTTTGTGTTGTTGTATTAATTAATTTTAATAGTTTATTTTGTAACTAAATTCAAGTACAATAAGACATATTTTTGTTGAATGGGCTTAATTTCATTGCATTAAAAATATTACTCAGGTTAATTCATATTTAACATGTATTTTTGAGTGAATAAGGCATTTACATTTATTGCTGCAGCTAATAGAACGTTAACCTCAGTTTAATGCAGTGATGGACAGTAAAAAAATGTTAACGTATGTTTACTTTGTTACTGTACTTTATCTGAGTATTTCTATTTTGGGAAACTTTTACTTCACTACATTCCAAAGCATAATATTGTGCTTTTTACTCCACTACATTTAAAAAAAATGTGTCTGAAATCGCCCCCTATACCCTTAAATAGGGCATTATTTGAAGGGACAGCCATTTGTAGTGGTGTCCAAAACCATAGTGGACGTTATTGAGTTCACTATTTCAATCCCACAATGCGCAATAATGAGAGTACAACTGATGTACGCTCAACGGCTAAAGGGTTAGTTCACCCAAAAATGAAAATTATCCATGATTTACTCACCCTCAAGTCATGATATTCTTCTTTCAGATGAATACAATCAAAGTTATATTAAAAATGTCCTGGCTCTTCCAAGCTTTATAATGAGAGTGAATGGCTGATTTGTTTTTGAAGTCCATAAAAGTGTCTCTATCCATCATAATACTGCTTAATAAAGGCCTTCTGAAGCGAAGTGGCGCGTTTGTGTAAGTAAATGATCATCCCATATCTATTTTACCAATTCTATCCAAAGTTATTGAGAAAGTTGTAGCAGCACAATTGGTCGATCATTTAGAAGCCAATCAGCTCCTCCACCCACAGCAGTTTGGCTTCAGATCGGGTTATTCAACAGAAATTGCAAACTGCTGTTTTATTTAAAATGTGAGAAAATCCCTGGATAGGAGTGATGTGGTGGGAGCTGTATTTCTTGACCTTAAAAAGGCTTTCGATACAATCAACCATAGCTTGCTTTTAACTAAAATGTCATCTTTTATTTTCTCTAACAAGGCAGTATATTGGTTTGCATCCTATTTTGAAGCTAGAGTACAGTGTGTTAAAGTTGCCCATGGAAAAAGAATAGCTTTTGAACATCAAAATGGGCATAGGTTCTATACTTGGTCCTTTGCTATTCAGCCTTTTTATAAATGACTTACCATTAAACTGTTCAGGTGCCAGCTTCCAGCTCTATGCAGATGATGCAGTTTTTTATGCACCTGCCGAGTCACTAGAGCTGGCTGCTGATGTACTGTCTACATGTATGGCTGATGTCAGACAGTGGCTCAATCAAAACCAGTTGGTGCTAAATCTTACAAAGACAGTCTCCATGTGTTTTTTCTATTAAGAAACTTGATCTAAACAAATTATTTAGAATTAACTTACAAAATGAAAAAAAAATCACTCTGGTACAGAATTTAAATATCTTGGATTGGTCTTAGATCCTCAACTTAAATTTGCTAAACATATAAAGAAAATCTCTAAAATAATACAAACCAATCTTAACTGTTTTAAACTAATCAGAAACTAAACCAGGCAGCCCTGCTGTACATGCATGCTATGTTTTTTTCCACATATTTCATACTGCATGACAGTTTGGGCACAATTAAGCAGCTCCGTCTGCAACAAAACACATTGGTTCACTCTATAATCAAGCAATAAAAATTATGGATAAAAAGCCAATCCGCCATCATCACTGTCATATCCTTAAGAACTATAATTTACTAAGCTTTGAAAGCTTTAGTGATTTTTGTTTTCTAAAATTCATTTTCAAATGTATTCATAATTTAGCACCTGAGCCACTTAGTAAATGTATTCAAATACAGAACAGCAAAAGAGTTACTAGAAGCACTTCAAATTATAACTGCATAATACCATACTGCAGGACAAGCTTCGCTCAGACAGCCTTTTCTGTCAAGAGCTGTAAGCTATGGAATTCATTACCGTCTGACATTAAGACTGTATCTGATTTAAAAAAGGTCACTTATAGGTTTATGTTGTGGCTAAAGACAAACCAAAACTGTAACCCTTTTTAAATATTAATCCTTTTTTTGTTCTTTTTTTTTTTTAGTAAGTGTGTGTGAGTGAATGTGTGAGTGAGTGTATGTTTGAAGAAATGTCAATATTTTATACCTGCATATATGTTTTATAATGTAAAGCCCAACCAGGGACAGGAGTTGAAAATTAGCATTAGCAAAAAACTATATGCTGCGCATCAGTTGCAGTAATTGTATTGTAACTATGTTTGACTGCATTGTCCCTGTTAAAGGTGCACTATGTAACATTTTTCAGTAAAATATCCAAAAACCACTAGGCCAGTGTTATATATTTTGTTCAGTTGAGTACTTACAATATCCCAAATGTTTCCAACTATTTGTAACTATTTTGTGAGAAAATGCTATTTTAACCAAGGAACCAGGACGTATGAGGGAGTCGCCTGTCGATTGCGTCATATCTGCGTTACCCTCGGTTTCCGGTTTTATTTTGCAGAACCGCTTTACTCTTTGCAACAAGTGTCATAGCAGCCGCAGAGCGAACGCACAGAGTAACGTCTTTAACATAACGTTTTTAACACACTCTAATATGATAAACAGAGCTGCGTGAACTTTATGAATCGACGAGTATTATTTTTGTGTGCAAAAAAAACCTAAATAAAGACTTATATAGTGATGACCGATTTCAAAACACTGCATCATGAAGCTTCGAACCGTTATGAATCAGCGAGTCGAATCATGATTCGGATCGCGTGTCAAACCGCCAAACTGCTGAAATCACGTGACTTTGGCGATTCAAACCGCTGAATCGACTCACTGATTCATAACGCTTCAAAGCTTCATGATGCAGTGTTTTGAAATCGGTCATCACTATATAAGTCGTTATTTAGGTGCACACAAAAACAATACTCGTCGATTCATAAAATTATTGTAGAACCACTGTAGTGAGATGGACTTTGCAACAACGTCTTTAGTACCTTTTATAGGTCTTGAGAGTGTAAAGTACATTGTGCCAGTGGAGGCCTTTCTGAGCCATCGGATTTCAACTAAAATATCTTCATTTGTGTTCCGAAGATGAACGGAGGTCTTGCTGGTGTCGAATGACATGAGGGTAAGTAATTAATGATAGAATTTTCCTTTTTGGGTGAACTAACCCTTTAACAATCGCTCCAGTGGCCTTGGTCAGCTCCACAACACTCGGTCCTGCTCTGCTTCATACTACAGTAACGTTAATGAACATGATTTCCACCCGAGTCCTATACCGATTCTTTTCGGGACGACATATGTCCCAAGATTCTGCGCTCAAACGTGGCGTCATCAAACTACACCTTTGTTTTTAATAGGCGACCTTTAGCGGACAGAAAAGTTACATGATGCAGCTTTAAATAAATAAATTAGAAAAATATCCTTATATAAAACTTTATAGACTAAAATAACTAACTTCCGGCGGATTGCCGTACTCATCGGTTTACGGCGAAAGAGTAACCCTTGACCCTTGAACCCTTGATGCATGCGGAAGCGCAGAGGATAGAGCAAAACAAAACACCGGTCATGAATTAGAAGTCTAAACCGAGAAAGAGGCGGAGGATTTCAATATAAGAGAAGAGGGGCTTGAGTTTGTTGCCCAGCCGTATCCGCGAGAGGCTTCAAAGCATGCAATGCTCCTATACATCGCGCCTGGGGTTACTCTTTTGCCGTAAGTCGACTTGCGTACGGCTATATGCCGGAAGTTAGTTATTTTAGTCTATAAAGTTTTAAATATGGATATTTTTCTTACCCAAAGCCACTTCGCTTCAGAAGACCTTTATTAACCCCCCGGAGCCGTGTGGAGCTAGCCTAGAAATCTAGACACACCCTTGCGGCAGCTAATCTAATTTGCAGCCAGGGCGTCTAGCAACTCTCCGTTGGCTTGCAAGCTTGAAAAACCAAACTCTAGTCAGGACAATCACATCATGTATAGAGTCGGTGGGCAGGCTTAACATAATGACGGCAGAGTTGCGGTGGTTTCTGCATGAATTCCCTGCTACTTCCCTGCTAACAAAGAATGGCACTGAAGTCATTCTTAAAAAAGGAAGAGTTTAATCTATCAACTAGCTCCGCTACGCATGGGACTCAGCTACAACCCGCTTGTGATTGCTGATAGCGCTCTGGTTGGTTGTAGCGCTATCCTATTGCGAATTTAAAAGACAACTGTTTATCCCGCCCTCAGATTGAGCCCTGCCAATGGTGAGTTCCCAGACCCGACATCTTGATGTGGGTCTGGCTTGTCAGGCTAGTGTGGAGCAGGTATAACCTGCCATTATAAAGCTTGGAAGAGCCAGGAAATTTTTAATATAACTGATTTTATTCGTCTGAAAGTAGAATGTCATACACACCTAGGATGACTTGAGGGTGAGTAAATCATGGGCTAATTTTCTTTTTTGGGTGAACTAACCCTTTAATGCACTGTGAGAGTCACGTGCTGAAACAATTCCTGCATCTCGCCAGGAGATGGCGCCCGCAGCTGAATCAATCGTTCATTAATTTCCCAAACCGCGCTGGTCCAGTGTAATAATTTTTACGTATAACAGACCGATCGTTGTATGACATCAAAGTACCATGAAGGCGATTCAAAAGCATACAGGGCTGTCTGTTCTCCAATCGTTCTCATAGTACTTCAATGTCATACACCGCCTGTGCAGCGCCGCTTCGAGTCGAACAAGCTAATTAACTGAATTCACAAGTCTGACTCAAAATGAGCCAAGAACAGGAGATCTTCGGAGCTTGAGTGATGGCACTGTTGGACACTCTTTGAAGCAGAGACCAGGAGACATTGGGATATCTTTCAAGCAGACGTTACTCTTTATTGAGACACGCGCTGTTCTTCGCACAGTAAGACTGGAGGGTATAGACTTTTAGGGGGAGGGATTACACACAGTAGAGGCGGAGACAATCTAAACAAAGCAATGACCAGTCACCAGTTCTAATCCAATCAGTATAACAGTGTCATTCAAGTGCATAGATGCTAATCCAATCACTCTGACAGTATTGCCCATACATTCACATTATCATACAGACAAAGGCCAACTGTGCCTTGAGATGGTCATGCCAATTGGTCAGGAAGTGCATAAAGACAAAAGGCTAATGTCTCTAACACCTAAACTGCCTGACTTAATCTCCTTAGAATGTCATCAAGTTTACCTCAAAATGTAAAACACAATGTACTTCCCTTAGTTTAAAACAGATTCTTAAATTTGTAATCCCACTGCGCAAAAATTGAGTTACTATTGCCAAATTTTAGGATTTATTATTGTAAATAAATATCATATTTAGGCCAAGACTGTGAGTTGTTTGTGAACTAAATCTGATGAAAAAAGGTGAGCTGTTTAAGCCCATTGTATGAAATGCTTGAATGTGGACATTTTCACATTTGTGTAGGCTATTATTACCTTCTGAACGGGGTAGGTTTTAGGTAAAAACTAAACAAAACATTAAAATAAGGCACATTAATGGCAATGCATCTTGACAGCTGCCGTAAGAGTTTCAAATGAAATAAAACTAGTAGTGTATAGCGTTCTTCTTAAAATGTTAACACATTTTTGCATACTTGAATTAAGTGTATGACAAGTTATAAAATATAAAAAGATCAATATTAAGTGTCTGCCTAATTCATAATGATGTCAGACTGAGCTGTAACCTGTAAGCTGAAAAAATAAATTGACTCAACTGCTGTAAATGTGTCAATTATATTTTAAAAGGTTTGAAACTTTGAAATGGTCAGGAATTTGTTGACCTACCATTGAATTGTAGATGAAATATTTCAACATTAACTATTATGTTGACATTACATTTCAGTTGTATTTTCAATGTTTCAACAAAGGTGACTTAGAATCAATGTCACATTCTTTCAACATTAATTGCAGGTGCAAAAGTGATATTTGTCACACTATAAAAAAAAAAGGTTCTATATGGCACCAAAAATGGTTCTTCGTCATAATCATAGAGGAACCACTTTTGGTGCTATATAGCACCATATCTTAACATGTTCTGTGTATGGTAGCGGTGCTATATAGCACCTTAGTTAGAAGTGCTATATAGCACCTTAGTCAAAGAACAGGTGAAGAACCTCAGAAGAACCACTGAAGCACCAAAATTGGTGCTATATAGCACTTAAAAAGGTTCCCCTATGATTACGAGCCAAGGACCAATTTTGGTGCCATAAAGAACCTTTTTTTTTTTTAGAGTGCAGGGTTCTGTTTGTGTTTTGGACTTTTAGTTTGTGTTTTGATTTCATTCCTGTGTTCCTTTGTTCATTTTCCCGTCTATGGTTACCCTTGTTAGTTCACGGTCAGCAGCTAGTCCAGGGGTGTCCAAACTCAGGCCCTGTCCACACGAAGTCAAAGCTTTCCCTTTCCAATCTTTTGACACACAAGAGCAATGAAAACGATGTAGTATACATGCCAGGCCAGTGTGTGGCGCTGTAATTCTGCCACAGAAATACACTAAAAACGGAGAAGAAGAGTTGTGGCTAGAAGGGGTACAGCAATGGTAGGAGGTGAGGCAAAATCTCACAATAAAATAACAATAAATAAATGTGCTACTTACCAGATGTGTTTTTATTAACGCCTACACCCTAAACCTACCCTTACAATAATACAAATACAGTAATTAAATGATGCAATATTGATGTGCGCATGCCCAGTGCCCGTAGTTGTATCCCTTTCTAGTCTTTCCCGTATCACCGTTTCACAAAAGAATACGGATTGGCTGTACACATGAAAACGCAAGGGTGTCGTTTTCAGATTTATCCACTCTGGGACCCGGTTTCAAAAAATATCGGTTTCATGCTCCCAAAACGGCGGATCCGTGTGGACAAAACTCTGATACGGTACAAAATTTTAACGTTTACAGCCAAACTCGTCTCCGTGTGGACGGGGCCTCAGGAGGGCCCCTGTCCTGCAGAGTTTAGCTCCAACTTGCCTCAACACACCTGCCTGGGATTTTATAGTATGCCTTGATTAGTGGGTTTGTAAGACCCCAAATGGCTCCAACAGCCACACCCACCATCATAAGTATATAATACTGTATAGTGAGAATTGACATTAAATCCAATAGATTTTGGGTATATTTCGGTGATCTCCCAGCATGAAGTGGAATAGGATGGGGGAAATTCAGTGGAAGGGAAACGCATGTAAATTAGAGCCATTCTGACTCAGTGTGACGTTGTCTCAGATGAGAGTGATAATTGTATGAGTGGATTCTCCTCCACCAGACAATCTGTTTTCACAGTCTTTCAGGTTCATGTGTGTTTAATTGGGGTTGGAGCTAAACTCTGCAGGACAGTGGCCCTCCAGGAGCAGGATTGGACACCCCTGAGCTAGTCACTACCTCATCACTACATTTCCCATCATACTCCCTGGCCCTCACCTGCATGCAATTCACAATCACACACCTGCACCTCATCTGCTCCCTCATCAACCTGTTATATAAGCACACACCTCACACAGTCACATTGTCTGGTCTCGTTCATGAGTAAGGACTCACCCACCGGTTGTTACCGACCTGTTTTCTACAAAGATTACCTACCTCCTGAGTATCTCCTGTTCCTCATCTCCTTCTAAATTCCCTTCCTGTCATTGAAGTGTCACTGGGTTCCGTCATCAATGCCATCCACGACCTCCTCTTTCTACAACAACAGAGACTGTCATCAGTGTTCCCATTCATCTACCATTCATCATCTATGAAATGCATACCTTATCATCTCCATACCCTTCTGCTGTCAATAAACTCTTTTATATTCACGTTATTCCTGGTTGTGATTGTCTGTTCCATAACAATATTGAACCAACATTGCTTCGTAATGTTTATTCAATGACATTATCATTGACTTTTTTTAAATTTTTTTATCTCCCCATTGTTTACAGGTACAAAACTGATATTGAGCCAGCATCACTTTGTAATGTTAATTCAATGCAATTAGCGTCGACGCATCAACACTGACTTTCAAAAAAAAAAATGTTCAGTGATTGCTCGCTCTCTGGGCTGTGTACTTCATCCACCACTGGTTTTATGCAGAAACTTGTTAGAATTAATAGATGCACTTCTGTTCATAAGTTTGTGGTCTGTAAGGTTTGTTTAATGTTTCTGAAAGAAGTCTCTTATACTCACCAAGGTTGCATTTTATTTGATCAAATACAGTAAAAATTGTAATATTGTGAAAGTTACTTTTTTTTTTCTCCCTGCAGCCATTACTCCAGTTTTCATTGTTGCATGATCCTTCAGAAAGCATTCTAATATGCTGATGTAGTGCTTTAATAAGCTTTGGTGCTTATTTATTAAAAGTATGAAATATTTTTCTCCATTACACATTGGCCACAATTAATAGGCCACAACAAATGCCTGATGAGTTTGGAGATCAGAGACCATTCCTTCATACAGTCTCTCTCCAGATCCTTCAGATTCCCAGCTCTTCTCTTCAGCTCACCCCACTCATGTTCTATAGGGTTCAGGTCAGGGACTGGGATGGTCAGATGCTCAGTGACACATTTGAGCGTTGATTTTGATGTTTGTTTTGGATCGTTGTCCTGATGGAAGATCCAAACATGGCCCATTATAAGATTTCTAGCATCAAGTTTTTATTTTTTTATTTATTTTATCTGTTGGTATTTGCTAGAATACATGAGACCATGTATCTGAACAAGATGTCCAGGATCTCCAGCAAAAAAAGACCCACAAAATTAAAGATCCAGCAGTATATTTATCCGTCTGCATGGGGTAGTTTTTGCACCAAACCCATCTTGTGGTTTTCCTGCCAAAAAGCTCTTTTTATAGTTTCATCTGACCACAGAATCAGGTCCTGTTTATGCTGGAGTTTGCTTTTGAATGAGCGAGGAGGATTTTTCTTGAAACATATATATATTTATTATAACATCTTTAGTTGACTGGAACTTGTTAATTATTGTCCTGGTGGTGGAAATGGGGATTTTCAATGCTTTAGCTATTTATTTACTATTCTTTCTATTTTGTGAAGCTCAACAATGTTTTGCTGCACATCAGAACTATATTCTTTGGGTTTACTCATGGTGATGAACGATTAAACGAATTTGGCCTTTGTATTTCCTCATATTTATCCCTGTACCTCCTGTATAGTCATGGTTGGGCAATTACATGTTCCTATAGTCACCCAAGTGTGAATGTAAATATGAATGGGAATATACTTTAGGGATATTTTAATTTCTAGGGGTGCCAATAATTGTGGCCAACATGTTTTGGAGAAAAACATTCCCCTCCCAATTTCAATCGTTTTACCTCAATGAAACTTGAGACTTTTTCTTTTTTTTTTCTTTTTTTAAATGTAAGATTGAAGGAATAAACCATGCAGATTTATTTTTACAGCTGCCTTTGATCATATTTACCAAGGGTGCCAATAATTCTGACCATGACGGTATGCAAGCTTAGTTTTTAGACTGAATAAGAGCTGTTTTTCATTTTGTTTTCTGTCAACCAAGAACCAAAGTACCTGCAGATTGTCATTCATCTCAGGAGCAGATGGTCAGCTGGTTCATGCAGCTCAGAAGTACACAACCTTTGGACTGCATGCAGTCCCGGTCACTGGTGAAACATCTATAATATAGAGTTTGAGTCTGTACATTCAGAAGTCTGACCAAATTAATAGCAGAGGTTTAATACTTAGGGCTTAAAACAAACTCGATCTAGAGTTCTACATATTTTAACTGACATTGAATAATCAGTTGATTTAATTCCCTGACTATAGTTGAATCAAAGTTCTAACTCATTAACGTCCGAACAGCTGGATCTACTTGATGTCTGAAATCCTATTTGAACTATTCAGGTCACCTAATTTGAAACTAGGCCAAAAAAAACACGTATCTTAACTAGATGGAAAGAAGGAAACACCTGCTGAATGATCTGGCTTATCTCCAGTTCAGAGAGAGAGAGAGATGGAGAGAGGCTCAGAGAGAAGAGTGTGAAGACAGCCATCTGCTCCTCACATGTTGTGCTCGGACTGGTCTCATTTCATTTCAAGGACAACACAAGTCTCCATCTGTGAGGAAAAAAATGAGGCATCACTCAAATTCTGATAAAAGTGTTTCAGATTTTTGCTATTCTCATGCCCTATTTTCAAGGTGTGAGCATTTTGAAATGGAGTGTCTTGGGGGTTGAAGAGGGTGAAATTGTTTCAGCGTGAAATAGTTATTTAGTTCTGACATGTCTTGCCACAGGTGTCTTGCTTTACAAATAGAATCTAGTCAACCATTCATTTTGCTTTCAAGCGACATCTATGTTTTCTTACAGATCAGACGGATGACAAATTGTTTTTGTTCCTCATTTGTAAGTCACTTTGGATAAAAGCATCTGCTGAATTAATAAATATAAATGTTTGCTTGCAGCTGATGATTAAATATCCAAAAATTTAATTGACTACGTCTGGAAAAATTGACTGTAATTCCTCTTTCGGTTACGTCCACCAAATTAATTAGCAATTAATGCAAACATTGTTTTCAAGGACTAAAATGAATTTGTTGTTTATTAATTTATTTTTAATTATATTCAGACTCAACTTGTCGTTAACCCAGTCATCAGCCATTCACTTTAGGCATGTAGACATGGTCAAGATGATCGGATGAAGTTTAAATTGTTTAAAAGTTTAAAGTGAGCATCAGAATGGGGTAGAAGGGGGATTTTTAAAGGAGTAGTTCACTTTAAAATGAAAATTACCCCATGATTTACTCACCAGTATATTACTTTTTTCTTTCTTCTTCCTTTTGTTGTGCTCCTCAAACCATTCCTCAACAATTTTTTGCTTTGTGGCGGAGCATTATTCTGCTGAAAGAGGCCACAGCAACCAGGGAATACCGTTTCCATGAAAGGCTGTACATGGTCTGCAACAATGCTTAGGTAGTTGGTACGTGTCAAAGTAACATCCGTGGATGGCAGGACCCAAGGTTTCCCAGCAGAACATTGCCCAAAGCATCACACTGCCTCCACCGGCTTGCCTTCTTCCCATAGTGCATCCTGGTGCCATGTGTTCCCCAGGTAAGCGACGCACACGCACCCGGCCATCCACGTGATGCAAAAGAAAACGTGATTTATCAGACCAGGCCACCTTCTTCCACTTCGCATGGGCACTCTGCGGCTATGCAGCCCCATATAATCTTTCTATCAGAACCAGCATTAACTTCTTGAGCAATTTGAGGTACAGTAGCTCGTCTGTTTGATCGGACCACACGGGCCAGCCTTCCCTTCCCACTCCACGTGAGCCTTGGTCGCCCATGTCCCCGGTTCACCACTGTTCCTTCCTTGGACCACTTTTGATAGATACTGACCACTGCAGACCAGAAACACCCCATAAGAACTGCAGTTTTGGAGATGCTGCAATTTGGGCCTTGTCAAACTCGCTCAAATCCTTACACTTGTCAATTTTTCCTGTTTCTAACACATCAACTTCGAGGACGAAATTTGAGGAGTGCATAGAGAAAGTTTAGCTGTTTTAACCAAAGTTATATTTGGAATGTTTAATAAAAGTTTCATATACAGACATTCAGAGTTGCTTCAAAATGTAATATGGATCTGAATCCTGTTTTCCCCACTATAGTCCCTAGATAAGCATTCCATTTCGCTGCAGCTGGATTATTTTCTTGAGATTTGGATCCATCACTAGGTGGTGCCAGAAATAAACACCGATAAGCTTCCTCTTCACACTCACGGTTGCTTTGTTGTTATTTTAAGGCATTGTGCAGTATAAGAAGAGTATTTAAATAAACTTGCCTTGCCTATAAAAGACTATGGCAACAATCACAAAATATGCCCATATCAGGGTTCACTTTAATAACTCCAGATGAAAAATACTGAGCCTTTCATTTGTTCAGTGGACCTTTTGTAAAACCTCTTGCTTTGTCACAGGATGAACATGTTTTATTCAATTTTGGAGGGGAAATGCATGAAGACGAGCTATGAATTTTAAACAACTGTGGGAACGAAGCCACCTGTTTTCTTCACACTGTAAACACAGCATTTACTGCAGTCTGACTGCTCTGAAAAAAATAAACAAATGTCACACTGAAATTGCTAGTATATATTTCTCTAATAATTACAAAGCATTGCCTTCTTCCCATAGTGCACCCTGGTGCCATGTGTTCCCCAGGTGTGTGTCTGTAACACAATTAAGCATGCAATTTTCTTGTAAGACATACTCCATTAAATGTTTTTTTTTTAACTACAACTGAAAAAATAATGTTTTACAGTGTGTGTGTGTGACTGCATGGGCATAGGTTGGGTTTCTAATAAATATTATACTAAACATAAATATACACAATTCATTTCCACGGTGCTCTGAACAGTTACAGTGTTGAGAACAGGTTTGGAAATCTCCTTATTCTCAGATCAAAAATATATATTTTTATGTTAAAGGGTTAGTTCACCCAAAAATGAAAATAATGTAATTTATTATTCACCCTCATGTCGTTCCACACCCGTAAGACCTCCGTTCATCTTCGGAACACAAATGAAGATATTTTTGTTGAAATCTGAAGCTCAGTGAGGCCTCCATAGGGAGTAAAGCAATTTACACTCTCAAGATCCATTAATGTATTAAAAACATATTTAAATCAGTCCATGTGAGTACAGTCATTCAATATTAATATTATAAAGCGACGATAATATTTTTGGTGCGCCAAAAAAAACTAAATAACGACTTAAATAGTGATAACCCATTTCAAAACACTGATTCATGTAGATTCGAACTGTTGTGAATCAGCGAGTTAAATCATGATTCGGATCGCGTCAAACCGCCAAACTGCTGAAATCACGTGACTTTGGCGCCGTACCACTGATTGGACACACAGATTGGATACGCTCTGAAGCTTCATGAATCAGTATTTGAAATCGGTTATTACTATACTGTATAAGTCGTTAATTAGTTTTTTTGGCGCACCAAAAATATTCTTCACGCTTTATAATATTAATATTGAACCACTGTACTCACATGGACTGATTTAAATATGTTTTTAGTACATTAATGGATCTTGAGAGTGTAAATTGCTTTACTCCCTATGCAGGCCTTTCTGAGCTATCGGATTTCAACAAAAATATCTTCATTTGTGTTCCGAAGATGAACGGAGGTCTTACGGGTGTGGAATGGCATGAGGGTGAATAATAAATTACATTATTTTCTTTTTTGGGTGAACTAACCCTTTAAAAGTAGAGAACAAAAGTTCGTCCCAAATATACTAATAAATATTCAAGCAATCAGAGTGCTGTTTTGTCAACTTGGGCAACAGGAAAGACTGTTTGAATTGCTTTATTTGATAATGAAAGTGTCTGTTTTCTTAATCATTTTGTATTTATATGGACATTGAAAAGATCGAAGGTCAAAAACTATTTTATTTCTCAGACACGCTCTCAAGCACATTAGGACCCGATGGCGTCATGCTTCACGTGTGACGTCTGTGAATGTGATGCATGTGGAGTATCTGTCCATGGTGCTGAAACCGCCGCAGCGTCGGGATGCGCGTTCCGGAGTCGCGAAGCATCAATGCGCGCATCTTTTGAGCTCGTATTTCTGTACTTTATACCCAGAGCAGCCTCAAAACAGTGCCGGAATGCTGCCCAACGACACCTTCAAGAACCTGGAGGATGGTTTGTATCTGTTAAACTCCTCCAGCAACGAGACGCATAACGCGGATTCTCACGGCAGCAGCGCGATCTTCATCTCCTTCATCTATTCCGTGGTGTGTCTGGTGGGACTCTGTGGGAACTCGATGGTGATCTATGTGATCTTCAGGTATGCCAAGATGAAAACTGCGACGAACATCTACATTTTGAACTTGGCGATCGCGGACGAGTTACTCATGTTGAGTGTGCCCTTCTTAGTCACCTCTTCTTTACTTCATCACTGGCCCTTTGGCTCGCTCCTGTGTCGCTTGGTTTTAAGTGTCGATGCCATTAACATGTTCACCAGCATCTATTGTCTCACCGTGTTGAGTATCGATCGCTACATCTCCGTGGTGCATCCCATCAAAGCCGCCCGGTACCGGAGACCCACCATCGCCAAAATGGTCAACTTGGGGGTCTGGAT
Source organism: Gobio gobio (assembly GCF_949357685.1). Classification (NCBI taxonomy): domain Eukaryota; kingdom Metazoa; phylum Chordata; class Actinopteri; order Cypriniformes; family Gobionidae; genus Gobio; species Gobio gobio. The sequence goes on from NC_137106.1 coordinate 37,150,574, forward strand.
GTTCTCCATCCTGGTCATCCTACCCATCATCATCTTCTCCACCACTGCCCCCAACTCTGACGGATCGGTGGCTTGCAACATGCAGATGCCCGAGCCCGAGCGTCAGTGGATGGCCGTGTTTGTGATCTACGCCTTTCTGATGGGCTTTCTCTTCCCTGTCATTGCCATATGCATGTGCTACATCCTCATCATAGTGAAGATGCGGGTGGTCGCGTTGAAAGCGGGCTGGCAGCAGCGCAAAAAGTCCGAGAGGAAGATCACGCTGATGGTGATGATGGTGGTGACAGTGTTTGTGATCTGCTGGATGCCTTTTCACATCGTGCAGCTGGTGAGCGTGTTCGTCCAGCAGCACAACGCCACTCTCAGTCAGCTGGCTGTGATTTTGGGATATGCCAACAGCTGTGCCAACCCGATCCTGTACGGATTCCTGTCGGACAACTTCAGACGCTCCTTCCAGAGGATTTTATGCCTCCGATGGTGGGATAACGCCACGGAGGAGCCCATAGATTACTATGCCACGGCTCTGAAGAGTCGAGGATACAGTGTGGATGACTTTCAGCCGGACAATCTGGAATCGGACAGCACGTACAGGAATGGAACCTGCACATCCAGAACTACAACTATGTAGGGACTCTGTAATTGCAGCCTACAACTTTTGTTATCTGTTGTCATCGCGGTACGTGTTTTTTTGTTGGAATGTATTGGTAAGACTTTATAATATAGCCTTTCTTTGATTGTTGACGTTATTAGATCATATAATGCTTAATTGGAAGTTAATGCGCGTTCAGCTAGTTTGCCTATGTATGAATGCGCACGAAAATTCTCTTAAACATTATATGCTGACTTGTTAAAGAAAGCCATTAGAAAGTGTGTCGATATGGAAAGAACGTGTGGCGTTCAGATTAAAAGAAAAAAAGGAATATCCACAGCCAAATATTTAAATGTTATTGGAATAAAACGGGGGAAAGACTTGCACTCTCAGTGTATTATGTGATAAAGCCTGTTTTGTGTTTTATGAAGGATACAGGAACAAAACAACGCAACAGTTTCCGGGTTTTCTGTTTTAGTTCTGTGCAATGAAATGAAACCAGAGCCGCTTCGCCTTGTCATGACACTCAGCCAAATTAAGTATGCAAATGTATGAAAGAAAGAAGACCAATCAAAATGCAGTATGCAAATATGTTCTGTCAGTGTTGATCAGTTGACGTCTTTGTTCTTTTTTTTGTTGTTGTTGTTAAATAAGTGTTAAGTTTACCCAAAAAAAGGAGTCTGCACTTTTTATATGCCACAGGTACATTGTAGAATTTCAATATTTCCAGTGAAAACATTGCGAGAAGGTTCTGAAGGTTCACTAAACCTAAATTTTATGTGTTTGACTGTAAGCCTGATCCGGACAGTGAAGATGAGTGAGATATCGAACCTGATCTAAAGCCTGTGAGAAACGTTTCCATTGATGTGCTTCTATGTTTGTGCCGCTGAAGGGAATATGTCTAATACAATCCTTAGTGTAATTCATTTCACCCACAATGTGTAGGCTATATTTATGCTTTTGAATTGAAAAATATTAACAACTCGCCGTCTATGTTTACACAAAAATGTGATATACTTAGACCTGTTTCACCTTTTCAAAAATCTGAATATAGCCTATTTTTGTTAAAGATGCACTCAATATTTTCTCAATATAATTCTCATTAAAAAATGTAAAAACATATTTTAAATGATTAAAAAATATTTTTGTGTGATGCTGCAACGGGCCACTGAATTGCCTTGAAACGTGAAGCATTATTTAATGTGTTAACTTAATTTCCTCTGAAACAGGAAGACAGGGCGGGACATATCGAACAGCTCCTCCCCTTTTTTAAATAGCCAATAACCGTTTCTCTTCCTAATCTCCATATCGCTTTAAAACACAGCATGCTGTGAAGAATTTGATACGTTTTGCGTTCTGGGCCTACTTGCGCAAATGATCCGCTCTGTGCTATTGTGTCTCTGGACCGGAGCAGACTGTGTGTGCGCTATGCGCTGCGGCGGTTTGCTTCATTCGACTTCATTCGCCCCAATGGAAAGCATATTTACCATAGACTAAAAAAATATCGACATAGTGTCTGTGACGTCACCTGTAGGTTTCTGAAGAGCACTTTTGAAGCCTAAAGTCGGCCTTGCCATCTTAGCACTGCATCACTCCCAGATAACAGAAAATGGGCACAGATGGGACGTGGTGGAGCTGAGGTGACGTGAAGACTACAGACAGCAGACAAACGCTAGTAGTGACAACACCTGGCACTCAAAGTGGCCACGCCCTTAACTTTAAGGCTGAAAGGGATAGTTCACCCAAAAATGAAAATTCTGTCATTAATTCCTCACCCTCATGTCGTTCCAAACCCGTAAGACCTTCGTTCATCTTCTGAACACAAATGAAGACATTTTTGATGAAATCCGAGAGCTCTCTGACCCCTCCATAAACAGCTCTGTAATGAACACTTTCAATGTCCAGAAAGGTAGTAAGAATTGTTAAAATAGTCCTATGACTCCAGTGGTTCAACCTTAAAGGGGTGATGAACTGAGAAATCAACTTTCCCTTGAGCTTTTGATATGTATAAGGTCATGGTAATATAAGAATATCCTGTAAGTTTCAGAGCTGATAACTTCCTTGTTAGTCAAAGAAAAGCTTTTATTGACACTGGGCCCAGAAAACGAGAGCTCTCAGAATATGCGGATCTCTTACGTAATAGGACCTAGACGCCGTCTCTACGGATAAATATGCTTCTGTAGCCCCGCCCACCGACTCGTGAGCTAAGGATCGTCCCTGCATAAGCTTCCTTCTGAACACACTTTTATGTGAGTAGGCTGAAACATGTTTTTATATAGTGTTAGTTTTGCATAACATTACAGATCTTTTGAAATCTATTGATTACATACCTTAGCTGTCACAGGGTGGAGAAGGTGTTATTGAACTGGTTCACTCGTGATCGGACTTAATGTTATGGGCCAGGCGCGAGTGTGTGTGTGTGTCTCCGCATCCAGGCGAGTGTGTGTGTCTCTCCACGCGAGTGAGTGAGTGAGTGAGTGAGTGAATGAGTGAGTGAGTGAGTGTGTGATTATCCGCGCGAGCGAGCGAGTGTGTGTGAGTGTGTGTGAGTGTGTGTGTGTGTGTGTGTGTCTGCGCGAGTGTGTGTGTGTCCGTGCGAGTGAGTGAGTGAGTGTGTGTGTGTGTGTGTCCGCGCGAGTGAGTGAGTGAGTGTGGGTGTGTGTGTGTGTGTGTGTGTGTGTGTGTGTGTGTGTGTGTGTCCGCGCGAGTGAGTGTGTGTGCGTGTCCGCGCGAGTGAGTGAGTGAGTGTGTGTGTGTGTGTGTGTGATCTAATCATTGTGTTTGTTTTACATTTTGCCAGACCTCTGAGCATTTCCCCCAGACGATTCCTGGGACAGACGGTAGCTGAAGCTCATTAAATATGCAAATCTTATCCAATCCTAGCCGTGGCCGTTTACTTCCAAGTGTTCAGTGCGGCACACCCATCAAAACCGGCCGTTTCTTCAGAAAGCCTCAAAACCAAGTCAGAAAATAGCCTATTACTTATTCATTATGATGTTTTTGAATGTAAAAACCACACAAACGTCATAAGTTGACCTCAGACAACAGTATAAAAAATAAAAAAAAAGCCAGTTCATGACACCTTTAATTTAATGAAGTGACGAGAATACTTTTTGTGCGCAAAAAAACAAACAAAAATAATGACTTTATTCAACATTTTCGTTCTGGCTTGTTCCAGTCTCCTATAGGCAGTTTATGTTGCAGCTCCCGCGCATGCGTCGTGGTGCTCACGTGAACAGCATTGGCTGCCGTAGGTCTCGAGAGTGCTGCACTATTCACAACGGAAACTGCGTAGGAGACTGAAACAGGCTAGAAAAGTATTCTCTTTGCTTCACAAAATGAAGGATTAACCACTGGAGTCATAGGACTATTTTAACAATGTCTTTACTACCTTTCTGGACATTGAAAGTGTTAATTAAATAGCTGTCTATGGAGGGGTCCGAGAGCTCTCGGATTTCATCAGAAATGTGTTCCGAAGATGAACGAAGGTCTTACAGGTTTGGAATGACATGAGGTTGAGTAATTAATGACAGAATTTTCATTTTTTGGGTGAACTATCCCTTTAATATAATATAAATTAATCAGGGGGTGAAAAAAAAATTCACCCCCCTCACAGTTCACATGAAGGGCAAAGTTAGCTGTACAGACCAAAACAATTTGTACCAGGCTGTAAACATGTTTTTTTTTCCTGCTGTAAAGTAGGGTATTTTAACATGGGGCTCAATGAGATTCCTGTGCCTAGCGGCCAGTCGATGAATTGCAGTTTAAGGGCGTTTTCACACCTACCTTGTTTGGTCCGGATTTTCTGACTTTTCAGTTTGGTCCGAATCAAAATTGCAGGTGTGAAACCTCCCCCGTACCACGGTCCAGACCAAACAGATGAAATTTGGTCCGACGAAAAGAGGTAGTCTCGGTCCGGATCAAACTGAACAAAGGTTCGGTTCGTTTCTAGTCTGAAAGCATTTTCTGTATGGTTCAGACTTTCAGACCATTTAAAGGAAGTTCCTGTTTATGTTTAAATATTATAACATTATTTTTAAATTCAATCTAGGCTACATTGATTATGAAAAGTGAAAATATGCGCAATATGTCAGAAGACAGAAGGTCAGAAATAATTTTGAACGAAATTTTGTTTGATTTTGCTTATAAAGTATTTCTTTAATGGGAATTTCGTTTTGTATAAATTGTATCTTAATTTTAATCAACGTTTAATCAGATAAATGCCTGGATTTAATAAATAAGAAACAAATAGTCTATAGCAGACAATAATCGCGGGAGCGATCACATGCTTTGCACATGAACAGGAGCGCGTCTCAAATAAACCGAAACCCAGCAGGCTACTTGCCTCACAAACATGAGAAATATGTGTATATAAAGCTTGAAATGTCCACTTTTAAACGTAACGAATAAAAAATAGTCAAGCAATGCGCACTGTTCAATAGTGGCAACCACGATATGCGTCCGTTCATTCATTCTTGTCAAAGACGCTGACGTCAGACGCACGTCCTTTTACAAACCAATCAATGTCCAGATGCCGCCCACATAGATGATGACGAGTGGATGCAAGTGCGTCATGTAAAGTTCTTTAGTCCGCTCACATAATTGCAATGTGAAACCAAACTAAAACTAACCGAATATATAAAAAGTATCAAAACATGAACTTCGGTTCGGACCTTGGCGCGGACTTTCACTTCACGCGGAAGTCACTTCCGTATTGGCTTCAAGAGAAACTGTGGGAGGTTGCTGCTTGATATTTACACTGTCTGAATTTGCAATTCACCATTTAGAAAATCGCGAATGTGTGAACAAGTGACCGATTGTAGTTGCAGCTTCACTGTTTATTTATAATATAGGGGGCGGGGCTTCAGATTCTAGAGAGCATTTGATTGGACAGAAAATCCGATGAGAAGCTGAAGGGTTGAGCGATGCCATCAAAATCATTGATCCATAAAAAAAATATTGGCAGAAATGAGAGACTGCAAGTTTGAATGCTTATATCTTTTATCTTTTTGGAGCACATTAGCTTATAGGCTAAACATATTCATACTTAAAGTCAAAAAAATTATTTCAGCGCTCCTAGTGGCACTTAACGAAATTGGAAAATATTAACCTGACTGAACTGAACTCACACCAGAGCCACGCCAGTGCGAGTGTTTTCGCTGTTTACAGGCACAGAAACAAATGTGATCTCTCAGGATGCATATTTCAGCGGTATCTGTCAGGTAATAGAGACATTTACGTGTGGTATTAAAAAAAAAGACAGCCGCTTACAGCACCTTAACATCTGTTTATTTATGTTACTCTTCAGGTAAAAAAGGCACATGTAAAACTTTCACGTTATGAAGCATAACCAGAAATATTTAATTAGAAAACAGACCCAATGACAGTTTTATCACAATTTCTTTGGCAACACTTTACAATAAGGTTCCATTTGTTAACATGACAAATACTTGGTTCATCTTGGTTAGTGTTTAATTTCAACGTTTACTAATACACTATTAAAATCAAAAGTTGTATTTGTTCATATTTTTCAATGGACCTGAGCTGACATGAATGCCAATTTTTTTCTTTTATTAACTAACATTAACAAACATTGACAAATGCATTGCTCATCTTTAGTTAATGTTAGTTAGTGCATTAACTAATGTTAACCAATGGGTCTTATTGTAAGGTGTTACCACATCTTCTGCAGTTCTAACATCTCCATTTAAATATCAGCTATGAAAGAGTAAACAAAGACAGTCCACTTCTCATAAATTTAATTACAGACGATTCGGATTTTCAAATCCACATCAGCATAAAGACCCTGATTTCAACCATGCGAGTAAAACAGACAGAATGGCATATGAAATTCAAAGGCGAAAATTACACAGCTCTCTCGTGACACCCAAAAGTTCTGAGAGAGGACCATCTCTGGATATGAAGTCTGGATGTGTCACATTGAATGATCTCTCACATTTGCACAGCCTCTCCCAGTTAGGTTTCCTCTTTTTCATTCACCTTCTCCATGGAGCTGGATCCATTCAGAGCCACGACCTCGGTCTTCCTCCGGGCCAGTTTTACGGACCTCCTCCTGAGGCAGCCTTTCACGATGGCCGCTATGATCACCAGCAGCACGATGAAAATCAGCAGCGCGATAATCACAGGTACTATGATATTTGAAATGTCTCCAGCTCTCTCCTCAATGTGCACGTCTGTCTCATTCGTTCTGACATCACCAGGCAGAGACGTAGGTTGATTTAGCAGAGATTTGCCCTTGTTAACGTTTGAATAATCATCAGTGGTGGGCGGCTTTGATCCATCACAATCATCCTCGCCATTGTCCGAACATGCACATTTGTAGGAGCCTTCTGTGTTCAGGCATGTGTGCGTGCATGGTTTGGATTCTTCGCATTCGTTTACATCCACACAGTTTCCGGACGCATCCCTCCTGTAGCCTTTTTCGCACTCCAGGCAGAGTTGCGATACATCCATGTTTTCCTTGCCGACCACGATCCAAACTAGATCTTCTGAGCATGTCAAATTGAAACTGGCACCAGAACTGCAACCAATCTTACATGTGTACGGATCATTCGAGTAGTCGATTATGTCATGTGTGCCAAGTATATGTGGTCGAGGGCACACCATCTTGACGTCTCGTTTACAAATGAAAGTATGTTCCTGTCTGCAGGTGGCATCCACAAACCCACTGCTTGTTACACCAGATTCACTGTATTCCACTGAAAGCAGCCCACAACGAGCATCTGTGCAAGTATCTGAAGGGTTTGTCTTCCACATATTAACTTCAGGCTGAGGGCTGTTGTCTACCGTCCAGTAGAATCCTTTAAGAGGCAATTGTTTTTTAACACAGACACCTTTATCCTTCTTTAGTCCAATCCAGAAAGACGTGGCAGTTTTGTCATTCTTGTCCCAGATTGTTTTCAGAATCTTTTCCATTTCCTTTTCATTCAGAATGTTGGTGAGGAAACCTCCAGGTTGGCAATCTTTCTGAGCATTTTTGAACGCGAGTTTGTTCAAATGAACAGTGTAGGATGATTCGGGCATGCAACATGCCATGTGGAGAAAGCTCATAAGATGTAATCCCGTCCAGAATTCCATGTCTAGGTCTCTCTGCCTGAACGCTCGCTGGCTGGAACTAAATGACAATGTCTGCTTATTTCCCTGGCTTTCTTAGCTGGCCCTGTGAGGTCCTCCCAAGACAACAAGCACAGGAAGTCTGTTCAGCCTTGATACAGCCATTCACTTCCTCTTGGGTGGTGGTGCTGCTGAAGCAAAACAATCGCAACTATGAACAAAATCGGTTGCTGGTGAAACTAAAGCTTCCATAATACACAATCCCACTGCTAAACTCCCACAGCAGAGTGATAGATGAGCTCAGGCCAACAGGAAATATATATGTTCCTTGGCAGAGGTCTGATAATCTGTTCATTCGTCCACACCCATCACCTCCTTCAGGGCTTTATGTTTCAGTACCTTGAGGTCATCACAACTGTCTTTGTGCCGCATAAAGATAAGTGTAACATTGAACAAGGCTTATTGCTTATTGTGTTCGTAACAAGATCCTTTGACAAAACAACTCTGGGAAAAAACTCCCGGAAGCATTGCTCATTGCATTAGGGAATGCTCTTTACAGTAGTACTATACCTTTGTTTACATGTCACACTCAACACTGTCAGATTCAGATGTGTGTTGATTGACCTCAGCGTGTGTTTTCAAGGGCTCACATGGGACTAATGCCGTATTGAATGTCCCATGACTAACACTGTTTTATTCTGTCCTTCCAACAGGCCGCTTCACGAGAGACCAGCAGATGCTTCCTGGAGGAAATGTCAATGAATGGCAGGAAGTGAGGTTGCAGGAGCACTTGGTTTTCTGTTCTACAATCTAGAGTGTCAGGGAGTGGGGAATAAGGACAGAAAAAGGAATTATGGGTAACAGGAAAATGCCAAGAAGTTGAAATATAGGTGATACAGGTGTTTTGAGAAAGCTCTGCTGTAACAATAAAAAAAAAAACATAAGGAGAATTATGGTGATGCTTTTTTAAGTGAACAATTTGACTAGTTATTCTACCTACCAACCACCCATAGAAACACCCTAGTAACGCCTTAACAACAGCATAGCAATGTGCTGAAATCTCAATGTGCATAAACGAGTAAAGACATTTGGACCTGTTTTAAACAAAATCATTGAAAGCCCATAAATACAATCACTTGTAATGTGACATAATTGCTTATTACTTTTGACCAATACATTTGACCAAAATGTCAAAATGTTTGTCTATCGACACTAAATCCATAATTATTTTCCACTATGAGCTGAAGATGATCTATTATAATCAGTTTCATTATAATAGATTAGATTAGATTAGATTAGATTCAACTTTATTGTCATTACACAAGTACAAGTACAAGGCAACGAAATGCAGTTTAGGTCTAACCAGAAGTGCAATAGCAGCAAGTGCAGGATATACAATGGTTGCGTAAGTGCAGGACATAAAAATGTTCTGAATATATATAAATATGTATAAGTAGAGAGATGGTTATTACTATAAGTAGAACTGAATTTACAGATGAATATATACAGTGAATAAATATACAGATGGCTATTTCTATAAACAGAATTTACAGGTGAATATGTACTAGAATATAATATACAGATGGCTATTACTATAAACAGAATTTACAGGTGAATATGTACTATGAATATAATATACAGATGGCTATTACTATAAACAGAATTTACAGGTGACTATGTACTATGAATAAATATACAGACGGTTATTACTTGAACAGAATTGTACAGTTAGAGGTATACAATAATATGTTAGGCTAATATGAGGAATATAGCAGTGGATTAAGTTAGTACAATAAATTATGGACAGAGCTATCCGAAGAAAGTGTAAAAGTGCAGTGAAAAGTGGTTGCATATTCCAGTTAGAAGTACGGTGCAAAATGCAAATGTAAACATTGTTACTGTAAATACAGTCGGCAGTGCAAATGAGCATAATCCAGTTACGGTATGGTGGTGCAGAATGCATAAGTAAACAGTTGTTACTGTAATAAACAGTCGGTAGTGCAAATAACAAAGTGAAGGAAGATGTGAGGTAGGAGAGTTCGCAGTTTATGAGGGAAGTGGATCAACGGGGGTTTGAGTTCAGTAAAGAGACAGCTCTAATAGGCATGCTGCATTGAATCTAAAGAGACCAGTCATGTGATTTTGTCATAACAAACAAGTGCTGCGTCCTAATTCGCTTACTTATACTACGCCCTAAAAGTATGTACTCTTTTTGTAAAGAAAAAGTACATACTTTTGAGTGTGTAGCAGAAGAGTATGCAAACTCACTAGTTCGTCATCATTAATGGGCAGCTCTGTCGCTTAATTGCATCCTGTCACCGTTTAAACTGCCGTGGAAAAACTGATTTAAAACCAGGGGCGCCGGGGGTGGGGGGGTATTAAGCTTTCAGACACAGGAAGTTTGCCGTCACCCTCTGACAGCTCAGAGTGATGAACGCCTTTCTTGCAAGAAATAAACAATTGTTAAACCTTTCAATACTTCTCTGAATCCTAATTACTTTGAAGATAAAATCATTTCCACGACAACAGCAACGCTAGTTTGGCAATAATCACAATTTTATTATTGTTATAAAATCATCAAGTGATATCAAAAGGGTTAAAACCAATTAAAATGTATCTGTAATAAAATCCATAGAATCTGGAAATAGCTCTCCTCGAGAATGAAAGAAGGGTCGGGCCTACTCTCATGCACCACCTGCCACCTGTAAGAAACAGAAGAAGAAAACAGAAGAACCCACAGCAGACACCGCAAATAAGTAACCTTTAAATCACTGTTTCAGTGCCAACCAGAGTATTATAACCATTGCGCATCTTATGATGTCTCATACTGTTCACTTTTCATAATCAACATAGATTGACAACATACACAGCAAAATCCCCAGTGTTAAATTAACACTCCTCAGTGTACATATGTGTCCACACTACAGGGTGTTAAAAGTAACACTTAAGAAGTGTTAAAGTTAATGAGATAATTAAGTGATGATTGACCATTAGTGATGAGAAACACAAGAACTACAACTGACTTCAGCCACAGCTTTAGATGAAATCAACTGAAGATAAAAGAAGACATTAAATCTCTGAAGATCTCAGCAGAGGAGGATTAAACAACTCCACAAACAGCATTACCAGCTTCACACATTATTAACCAGACTGACTTTATTTCTGTCAGACGACTACAGAAGCTCTTACTGAGGTTTAGATGTTGATAATTTATTGAAAATAATAGTTTTGTTTGACGCCACCATTATGGTGATCAGTGTTGCTTTAGTTGGGCTCTTGACCCTTGACTTGTCAGTATTTTTTCTCTCTGGCTGCTGTAACTGTTTATTACGGTGAGAACAGCAAGAGAAACTTGATGATGACAAGTTGATGACAGATGATGTTGGCTTGTTGTTGGTGATACAGTTGTTATCATCATATAGTGCCTTATTTGCTGATCTCCTGAGAGTCATGGATTATAGTAGCCTTGTGACTCTACAGCAGGAGATCCAGCAGCATTTTCATCAGATAAACTGATCAATGTTTAAAACATGTACATAAGTCTTGTTTTCCGGTTTAATAACACATCACACAATAAGCACTTCTAACTCCTACGAGATTTTCTCACACACAGAAATCAAGAATCTGCCTATGAATCTCAACAATGGTGACAAGCTTCATGCCGCAATGCATTCTGGGTGCATCATGCAAAACTCATCCATGGCTCCCAGAATGCATTGAGGCATGAAGCATGTCACCATTGTTGAGATTCATAGGCTGATTCTTGATGTCTGTGTGTGAGTTAGTCTCGCAGGAGTTAGAAGTGATTAGTGAAGAATCTGCTTTAAAACATATTCAGCTTTATTGATTAAAACCGATCTGGGTCTTTCCTGGAATCACAGTAAAAACAAAGTTAATCAGTGATTTAAATCACTATACAATGATCATATTCTTATCACTGAGCAGCCAACGCAACTGATTGTGTTTACTTGCCATAGCAAACTCAGTTACAGCAGCCAGAGAAACACTAACATTAAATTGTCATCAAACAGCCCAACTAAAGAAAACACTGATCACCATGATGGTGACATTAAAAAAGTTTCAACACAAATTAAACAAAAAAGTAATTCTCAATAAGAGCTTCTGTAGACGTCTGACAGAAATAAAGTCAGTCTGGTTAGTAATGTGTGAGGCTGGTAATGCTGTTTGTGGAGTTGTTTAATCCTCCTCTGCTGAGATCTTCAGAGATTTAATGTCTTCTTTTATCTTCAGTTGATTTCATCTAAAGCTGTGGCTGAAGTCAGTTGTAGTTCTTGTGTTTCTCCTCACTAATGGTCAATCATCACTTAATTAATCACTTAATTACCTCATTAACTTTAACACTTCTTAAGTGTTACTTTTAACACCCTGTAGTGTGGACACATATGTACACTGAGGAGTGTTAATTTAACACTGGGGATTTTGCTGTGTAGACATAAAAAATAACATTATAATATTTAAACATAAATACCTTTTCTTAATGGCTACAACAATTATAGTAGCCTGCAGTACAGAGAAATGTAATGTCGAAGTGGGATTTTTTACAGATGAGCATGAGCGTTTTGCTGGATTTTGTCGGAAATGCAGAAATAAGCCATAATTTTGTTATATTTGTAACTCTTTGGTAGATTATACATTTATACTTTCTATTTCATTACTACTATTACTGTTACTACTATATGTGGGAGGAGACTGTCCAGCAATGAGTTTCAGGTGCGGGAGGCTAGTCATATGACTAAGGAAGCATAAATAGTTGTTGCAGCAACAGATGGTTAGATTGGAATGGTTTTGAAGTTGTGCTTGACGTGCAGCCTCTTTACCCTTTCATAGAGGCTGACTTGAAGTTTTGTTTGGGAAGCGGGTCAAACATTTATTGCTGTAGTATTGCATCTAAACCAACAACATTTTTATTAGATCCAATACCCGCTAAACTACTGAAAGAGTTGTTACCTGTAGTGGAAGAGCCTCTTCTCAATATTATTAACTCGTCTTTATCTAGCAAATTACAGACCCATTTCAAATCTTCCATTTTAAATACTAGAAAAAGTTGTCTGCCCAATTGTGCTTTTTCTTGCAAGAAAATTATATCTATGAAAATTTCAATCAGGATTCAGGCCGCATCATTGCACAGAAACCGCGCTCGTTAAAATCACAAATGATTTACTTCTAGCTTCTGACCAAGGCTGTATCTCAATACTAGTTCTACTCGATCTTAGTGCTGCGTTCGATACTATAGATCATAAAATACTCTTAGATCGACTTAAAAATTACACTGGTGTTCAGGGACAGGCATTAAACTGGTTTAGATCATATCAGACCACTACCATATTGTCTTTCTAAATGGGGAAAAATCAAAGATAACGTCAGTAGACTATGGGGTGCCGCAAGGATCCGTGTTAGGCCCTCTGCTATTCTCAATATATATGATGCCACTTGGTAATATTATAAGAAAACATGGAATTAATTTCCACTGTTATGCTGATGACACTCAATTATATATTTCATCACGACCAGATGAAAACGCTAAATTATCTAAACTGACAGCGTGTGTTGAAGATATTAAATACTGGATGACGTGTAATTTTCTGCTATTAAATTCAGATAAAACGGAGGTATTACTTATTGGTCCAAAAAACTGCCCACAAAACCTCTCACAATACAACTTTAACTTGGAAGGATGTCCTGTCACTTTATCCACTACAGTAAAAGACCTGGGTGTTATATTAGACCGCAACTTGTCTTTCGAAAATCATATTTCATATGTTACAAGAACGGCATTTTTTCACCTTAGAAACATTGCTAAGCTACGTATCATGCTATCTATTTCTGATGCAGAAAAGTTAGTTCATGCATTCATGACCTCGAGACTAGATTACGGTAATGCTTTATTAGCTGGTTGTCCTGCATCATCAATAAACAAGCTACAGTTAGTCCAAAACGCAGCTGCTAGAGTTCTTACTAGGTCAAGAAAATATGATCATATAACACCAATTTTATCATCTGGTTACCTATTAAGTTCCGTATCAATTACAAAGTATTGCTACTGACCTATAAAGCCCTAAATGGTTTAGCTCCAGTGTATTTAACGGATCTTCTATCGCCCTACAATCCATCGCGCTCTTTAAGATCACTAAACTCGAGGCTTCTGGTCATTCCTAGGATATCTAAGTCCACTAAAGGAGGGAGGGCATTTTCACATTTAACACATTTTCACTTATAATATTCACATTCCTAAACTCTGGAATAGTCTTCCTGATATTGTTCGAGGTTCAGACTCGCTGTCCCAGTTTAAAACTAGATTAAAGACGCATCTCTTTAGCCAAGCATTCACATTATACACTGTTATCCCTGAAATTGTTTTAATTCAAATTATTTAGGTACAATAAACATAAACTCCAACAGATTTGTTCAATGACTAAATGTTTTTCGTTTGTTGTACGATTTGCATGATTTTTTTCATTCTATTTAATTGTTTAAATTAAATGTACTTAAAGAAGCCTATTTTAGTCGGTTGTCAATACAACGCAATACAAGGAAGATGCTGATTGGCTCTTTGAACTGAAGTCAGGCATGGATGCAGCTGCACGCATTTTTATCAACGTTTGCTGCAGTATAGGCCTTGTAACTTTACATTTTGGTCTCAAACAGCTAATACATTATTAATCCCTAATAAATTAGATGTATAACAGTTAGCCAGTAAAACAAAATGTAAGTTTAGGCTGTGTTTACACTCAAAAAATTATTTTACGATACTGTTGACTTTATTTAAACAATTTATTTTGTTTAAGGTTTTCATTTTGAAATAACTAAATAAATCAACTGAAGATAAAAGAAGACATTACATTTCTTATGATCTCAGCAGAGGAGGATTAAACAACTCCACACACAGCATTACCAGCTTCACACATTACTAACCAGACTGACATTATTTCTGTCTTACCATGATGGTGATGAGTGTTTGTTTTAGTTGGCGCTTGGCTCTTTAATATTAGTTTTTATTTTTTTCTTTGGCTGCTTTAACTGTGTGTTTAAAAAAACACTTTAGTTATGCCAAGACAAGCCAAAGAGAAAATGTGATCAGGTGACTTTGCCTTATTGATGATGATGACATCATCATGTAGAGGCTGAATCACTAATCTCATTCAGACTCAAATGTTCTGGTTATAGAGGTAATGTGTTATCAATTTTGTGTTTACGTGATGATATTAATGTTATTCTATAGCACAAGATCCAGCACTGTTATGGTAATTTAATAATATTCAAGATTTTAAAACCATGTAGTGCTCAAAAGGTTTAAATCTACGGCATTACTTATACACATGCAGACATCAAGAATCTGCCTATGAATCTCAACAATGGTGACAATGAAAAGCTTCATGCTGCAGTGCATGCATTGCGGCAAGAGCCCAACTAAAACGAACACTCATCTGCATCATGGTGACCTAAAATTTAAGTTAGTTTGTTAGTTCAATTAACTAAAAGTTTTTAATTAAATGCTGTTGAAATCTTAAGTACATTAAACTGGAAATGTTTTGTTTTTTCAACAAGACAAAATTAACTTTTTTAGGGCAACGAGTTTCCATAAATTTTTTAGGTTCAATCAACCTGTATAGGCTTACAGTGTAATTACCTTTTATACTACAGTTAAATCGGATCAAAAGCATTAATATTCTGAACAGCAGCTATGCTAATTATTTCCCATCTGCTTTTCTGTTGTTATCTCGGGACACTAGTCCCGAGGTAAATAGTTTGTCAGCTCCAGTTTGTATCCAGCCTCTCATGGAGATTTCAGATGCCCCAACACCTGTGATGAGACGACTCGACGCCTGTGAAGAGACGACTCAACGCCAGCGTTGTTATGGCCTAAATTAATACATGATTGATTAACTTTTTCTAAGATTTTGCTTTAACATTCTCTCTCTAACATTTTTCAATGTACATTTATGAAATGCACTTTCTGTAAAGCTGCTTTGAAACAATGTGTATTGTGAAAAGCGCTATACAAATAAATTTGAATTGAATTGAATTGAACTGTAGTACCTTCAATGGGCTGACGGCTGTACTGGAACCTTGAATAACTGCATCTTTGTATCATGTTTGGGTATTGAGCGCTGAGATTGGATAACTGTGCTGCAGTTGTACTTTTTTTTTTGTGGAATTGCTCTCCTTTTTTCTGTGTTTAGGCCTGTACACACCGGGACGAATATCGCGTGCGCTTATCGCCAGCGTTTTTCGTGACGTTTTTCGGCGCATCTTGAGTGTTCACACCCAAGCGATTTCTACTGGCGATGTGAACGTGCACATTCAGTAGATAGCGCTCCCGGTACACAAGGTGGTGTATATATTAGCCGTTAGAGTGCACGGATCTGCACTTCGGATTCTAACCGGAAATAGTAGACCATCTTATAGTAGATACAATTAAATTTTGGTGGAAAATTGAGAAACGGATTGGAGGAATTCGAAAAAGTAGTTTTTAAAGAAAAACTAAATGGCGGACAGGAATGTGCCGAAGACACATATGTGTCTTCGGCACATTCCTGTCCGCCACTCCTGTAACAATACGCCAATGCGCTCGTAAAATATAGCATTTTATGCCAAAATGGCTGACAGCACGGCCCGATGCCCAAAAAGGCCAACTAGGGAAAATGTTATATCATCCAACTCGCCATGTCGTCCCGAATCGAAAGAGACCCGTCTTTGGATCTTCTGTAAAACTGGTCAGACGTTATAAGCAAAACTGACATTTTTAATTTCTCCAGATCGCTAGGTGGCACAGTGGCGAAACACTGACGTACCCTCAAGATTGGTCTGAATATGCTAAAGCAGGGGTCTCCACACTCGGTCCTGGAGGGCCACTGTCCTGCACAGTTTAGCTCCAACCCCAAATAATCACACCTGAACCAGCAAATCAGTGTTTTACAAGGCCCTAGTAAGACACTGATTAGCTGGTTCAGGTGTGTTTAACAGATATGTACAACAGATATTTTTTTTATCTGAGTCTCACCCTAACATTGTTCTCACAGAAAATATGTACAATACAGCACTGTTCTGTAGTAGGTGGTATGTGTTTATTAATAAAAACATACATTTCACATGCTCTAGTACTGGATTCCTCCTACAGCAAATCTAGAAGGAAGACAGCTAGTGAGTCATGATTTAATTAAAAGCGGGTTTGAAAGAGACAGCCCATGGCAGTATTGATTGCCAAGAAATGCTAAACTGTTAACTCAAAAAAAGCTGCTTGAACTTCATCAGCTCCAGACAGCTTACATCACAACAACCCTGCAGACATCAACAACTTAGTGGCATTGCTGGTTACCGCTGGTCCATTTGGTGGATCGGCACTGCCATGCTGTGCAACAGCTGGTGAGGTTAGTCAATCTGCTATTTAAGTCCAGCACTTTTGAGAAACTGCCTCCTACATCAGCTAATACAAGCACCTGGCTTGATGGCCTTGACAGGTGTGTAGTTTCACTTTAGCTCACAGAAGCACACATGTAATCGAGCATATGAATATGCTGTGTAGAAATATGTCAGTATGACATATTGTATGGACAAAATAGCTGGTTTAGTCATTGCACATTTTAGATACAGGCTGTCTGCAATGTCAGACAAAACTCAGTGGTGTAGCAAGTCAGCAGGTGCAAAGAACATATAGCATCAGGAAAGTACCACAGCAAACACATTGCTTCAAAAAGGACATTTATATAATTATTTTCATCCGAGTAGCCTGATAAATACATATTCAGTGTAAAGTAACAGGCCATCCACATCCAACACAAGAGCGGTTATTAGTAATATGTCAAAAATTGTCTATTGAGCAAGTTCATTAATAAATTAAATAAACCAATGAGCGCTACATAAAACGCATCATTGAGTGGCATACATTGCTCTCTTGGAAAAAAAACTAAATATATCAAAGTATTTTTTTTTTTTTTCAGAACACAAATGTAATCTGGGAACAGTAGCTTTTTTCCCAGTATTGTAATTGTTTATTTTTTATGCATGTGTCACGTTGAAGGCTGGTCAGATCGCATGACGAAGGAGAGTACTTAAATAGTAGTACTTTTTTTCACAATCCAAAAGGACTCAAACATTGGAATCCGTAGGATAAATAATACTTAACCAACAACAATGAACTGAAACAGGGATAAAACAAAGGGAACTAGATGAACACAGAACAAGCAGAGTGAAAACGAAACCAAAACAGAATGTACCGGTACACATTACAGTATATGTAGGGGAGAGCCTAACACTGATGGAGTTTTGGTTCCTTGCCACCGTCGCCTCTGGCTTTGGCTTGCTCAGTAGGGGAGACTAAATATTCAACTATATTACTGATCAGCTCATGTAAATTATCATAAAGTCATAATTAAGAGATAAAATGTTGAAAATGTGATTTTAAATGTCCTCATTATTAGATAAAAAGTCAAAAATATGATTTTAAGTCATAATAGTGAGATAAATATGACATGCTAAGTCAGAAGATAAAATGTTGAAAATGTTTTTTTTTTAATGACCTCATTATTAGATAAAATGTCAAACATATGACATGCTAAGTCATTGTGAGATGAAATTGAAATTAGGACTTTAAAAATTCTGAGATAAAAATTCTACATTTTGGATCTAAAGTCAAAATTATTATGAGATTAAAAGCTGAAATTAGATGTTAAAAAAGTCTAAATTATTATCAAAAGACATTTAAGAGATGAAATCATGTGTAACGCAGAGTGTGGAATGAGCAGGCAAGGAAGCAAATCTAAGTGAAGGAACATTTAATGACAAAACTAGATAGAAAAGCAAGGAACTCATAATATCACATCATTAGATTTGAACAACGACTGATAACACACAGGTGGAACACAAGCACTATAAATACAAAGAAGACTAGCTAAACAAGGTAACAAGGGGGCAAGACAGATAGGAAACACCTGGAGAACTAAATCAGCATGAAAAACTACAAAGAACTACAAAGCAAAACACGCAACAGGAAATAATGTAAAAGTCCACAAACACACAGGGAATATGTGACAGAAATAATGTCAAAGTCCACAAACACACAGGGAATATGTGACATCATGCTTGTTATTTTATTTATCTATTTTTAAATGCGCTTTTAATTTTTTGATTCACACTTATAATAATAATATTTAAATTACTGTTTTCATTTTGTGCAATATATATTTTATAGCATTTATTTTTTTACATGTGTTTTTACATTTTGAAATCAGTTTTTACAACAGAAATGAATCAATCAAAAACTTACTTTAGCTGTTCATCTAAAATAAAATTAATTTCCTATCATCAATGTAAAGCTGCTTTGAAGCAATCTGTGTTGTGAAAAGCGCTATAGAAATAAAGGTGTCTTGACTTTTTGACTTTCTCAGTTTGTGTAAATCTGCTTGGGGTTCAGAGTATTTATTTTTTCCCACATTAATTTCCCACATGTCTAGTACAATTATGTGGTTTTGTTTCATTAGTACAGTGCATACTTTTTTCTTGATTTACCCCGAAAGAATGGAAGTGAAATGTAACATGACCATATGACAGCGTAAAATGTTATCTGATCTAATCAAAAATATATAAGACAAACTAAAACATTTTAATCATTTTTATAATTAAAAACAAACACAGCTATATTACATAGTTTAAAACATAATAATGATTAATCATTTCTGAACATTGACTCTCAGTCTTTATTTACCTTTTTATCATGGTTTCTCAATAGAATTCATAAAAGTGCAGAATATAATAGCATATTTCTAACAACATGCCTCACCTGCGCAACTGGGATTTAACCCCGTCTTCTGCTGTTAGATCAGCATTAAAGAACTATCTCAACTCTTAAATAACAGATATAAGATTACAATAATGTCAGATTTGTCTAATTTTAAATAACCATGAAAAACAGAGATGAAAAATTGAATGCAATTAAAGAAATGTACTTTTGCTATGGTTAAATTAATGCTCAGTGATATCGCAATTGATGGCGCAATTTTTTCTATGTAGTGTTGATATGGCAACTAGTAAATACACAAGCCGCGTTTCCACCGCAGGAACTTTCCCCAGGAACTTTGGGGTGGTACTCGGTGTGTTTTGACCGCAGGAACCAGGGTCTTAATGAAGTTCCGAGTAAATATTTCCCCATCAAAACGGCCCTGCTCGCGAAGTAGTACTTTTTCAAAGTTCAGGAACTTTCGGGGGTGGGACTTGGGCGCTGAACATGCTGATTGGTTGAGCTCACGCAGCATTTTAATACTATGATATATCAATGTCCATAATAGCTGATAATACGTTGTCTTATTTTACAAGCTTCCAGAATACGCTTTAGTTTCAGTGCTCGTCTCTTTTCCGCCGTTTTGTTAATGACCTCTTTAGTAAACCAATACATAACCAACAAAAGCAGCGCTGCTTGAATCTCCTCTATACTTGTTATTGTTTGCAGTGTCGCGCAAAAATGATTACTGTCCGTCGCTGACTGGGAGGAGCAGTCGTGTGCAGTCCTACTTTAGCGAAC
This sequence comes from Gobio gobio, assembly GCF_949357685.1. Classification (NCBI taxonomy): domain Eukaryota; kingdom Metazoa; phylum Chordata; class Actinopteri; order Cypriniformes; family Gobionidae; genus Gobio; species Gobio gobio. The sequence continues at coordinate 37,170,772 of NC_137106.1, forward strand.
TAAAAGTTGCCTAATCTTCACGGTACTTTAGACCGCAGTGGAAATGCAGACAGTAGCAGGAATGGGGAAAAATTTTTCCTGGGAAAAATGTTCCTGGTACAAATAGTTCTGGGTAATTTCAGTGGAGACAGGGCTTCAAGTTTCAAGTTTCGTCATGCTGGAATGTGTGGAAAGTTTAAAACCATGTGTTACAACTAGCTTCGCGTTAGTTTATGCCCTGCTCACCCATATGTGTGTAGGCCTATTTCTGTATTTTACATTACAAGTTTTTAATGTTGTTTATGTCTATGTGGTGTTTTTAATATGATTTAAGGCAAACCATGTGCAAATTCATCAGTCATCACCATTGATGAGTATTTTCTTCTTAAAACTGCAGTGAAAAAAAGAGTCTTAAAAACATGGTTTGAAATCGCTGGCGTTTCTGACGTCACAAACTACCTTAAAACCAATCACGTCAAGTATGGGCAGGCTTTAGCATATAACTATATAACTATGACCGCTCCGAAGCAAGGGAGTCTCAAAAGAGGCCAGATTATCCTGGTATATTTTTCTGTTGATATGAAAAATCGGATACATTTAGCGGGTGAATTATGTATATGATGTAAACTATTGCCAAAAGTATAGGGACACCCGTCCAAATCAGTGAATTCAGGTGTCCCAATCACTTCCATGTAGCCTGGCTCCGCCCTCCTACGTACTTCCGCTCAATTTTCATTTTCCTTCAGTACTACGTCTGGGACTGCTGTATATGCTTAGGTTTTCGCCCGAACTATTTTTTACCGGTCCAATCAGCGAACAGAGGGAGTGGCTGAGAGCGATGATGTTGATGTCGTGCGCTAGTTTGAGTTGTAGTTCAGTAATGGCGGCGGTGAAAGATGCGAGTGTGTGGCAGCGCTGACGAATGTCCAGAAGTTAAAACCCGAGTGTGGCGAGGTGGACGAGCGAGCGAGACCGGTGTGCGTGATTGAGACACACCGGTCTCGAGTCCTCTCATGAGGGAGCATGGAGGCATATAAGGACGAGCGACACCGGTGAAGGACGAAAGAGGACCAGGCCTGGATTTTAAGTTGTGTTTTGTTGTGTTTGTGCGCGGCAGTCCATGAGGGGCTGCCGCTTTTACTTTCATTTTGTGTTTATTATTTGATTAAAAGTTGTTAAACGTTCGCCGGTTCCCGCCTCCTTCTTCCCTGAACAAACGAACTCTCGTTACACGGAGCAAGAACAATCACTGCTGTACTGCTGATGTTGTGGTCCGGGAAAAGTATTTTTGAGCTCGCTCCGTTAGTGGTGAAGGAGTTGCTGAAGCCGTCCGTCTCCCACCACCCGCGAGAAAAACCCAGGCTGAATTATCGACTGACGACTGCTTTTGACAATAACCAAGGTCGTGTGGTAATGTAATTGCTGTCCGAATCCACATCTCTGAGTTTTCAAGAATATATCACTTCAAAACTCACTGTTTATATCCTTTATAGACCCCTTCAGAGCACTGTGCGGTTGCGTGAGCTGTAATTTGCATTTCTAGACTTGTATTTCTTTAAATACTGGCAAGTGTTTACAAGAGCAAAATATTTCATCACCGCTCAAAAAATAAAAGAAGAAAAGCACGTAAACATTTGAATTGGGCAGCATTTATTCTTATCATACCAGGCATATGACATTTTATTGACAGCATACAATCATGTTATGATTGCACGAGATATGCACCACGAGAGCAGCGCGTTCCAATCACAAAACTCTCCTCTCCACCGTGAATAAATAACAATCCGAATGCACAAGGTTTTATTACTGACACTGAGGTGGTGTGCTCAGTTAATGTGAGAATCAAAGGCAAACGGCGCGTGACATACGTCACGACCAAACGTTAGCGATTGGTTAGGCAGATCCAGAGTGACTCTTGGCAGATCCAATAGTTTTAAACTTCAACAGAGTTCCCGCCTTTCAAGGAAGTAAACGCTTGTCAATGGAGAGTGGCCAGACTCTATGTACAAATGAAATGTATGAGAGTCTGGTAAAACCAGGCTAACTTCCATGGCCAAAGGTGTATAAAATCAAGCAAACGCTTCCACAAACATTTGTGAAAGAATGGGTCGCTCTCAGGAGCCCAGTGAATTCAAGCGTGGTACTGGGATAGGTTGCCACCTGTGCAATAAGTCCATTCGTGAAATTTCCTCAATGCTAAATATTCCACGGTCAACTGTTAAACTGTTAGCAATTCAGCCACAAAGTGGTAGGCCACGTAAAAATAGGGCGGGGTCAGCGTATGCTGAGGCACACAGTGCGCAGAAGTTGCCAACTTTCTGCAGAGTCAATAGCTACAGACCTCCAAAACTTTGTGTGGCCTTTAGCTCAAGAACAGTGCGTAGAGAGATTCATGGAACGGGTTTCCACGGTCGAGCAGCTGCATTCAAGCCTTACATCACCAAGTGCAATGCAAAGTGTCGGATGCAGTGGTGTAAAGCACACCAACACTGGACTCTAGAGCAGTGGAGACGTGTTCTCTGGAGTGACCAATCACACTTCTCTGTCTGGCAATCCGATGGACGAGGCAAGGAATAACACAGGGAGGAATAACATAAAGACATGGATGAGTGAGTTTGTTGTGGAGGGGATTGGCCTGCACAGAGTCCTGACCTCAACCTGATAGAACACTTTTGGGATTAATTAGAGCGGAGACTGCGAGCCAGGCCTTCTTGTCCAACATCAGTGCCTGACCTCACAAATGCACTTCTAGAAGAATGGTCATAAACACACTCCTAAACCTTGTGGAAAGCTTTCCCAGAAGAGTTGGTGGGCCAGCTCCGTAATAAACTTAACGGATTAAGAATGGGATGTCATTAAAATTCATGTGCATGTAAAGGAAGGTGTCCCAAAACGTTTGGCAATATAGTATATATTATAATGTCATGATGACGACCTATATGCCTATGATGTTCAAAGCGTTTCTAAGGATGCTGATTTTCAGAAGGCAGCTGTCTGACTCTGAGATGGTGAACAGGAACATGGTTTGTGTAACATAAGCAACACATTATTAGCTGTTTGATAACTTGGTCACGCAAAAGGCTATTACCGTTATGTGTCCGACGTTGTAAAGAGTGATACCATTGTGCAGCATTTACTACATGAGCGAGCGGATCTCTGACCTGGTGTGAGTGGAGGCGGGGATAATTTGCATATTCATGGTTCTGCATACTAAATGAGGCAAGGGTGTAGAGTTACATTAAATCTATTTTAAAGCATGAATAATTTTTTCTTCAGAGGAAAAAACATTTAAATGCCCACTCTATCTATTATTACCTTTTATGTGTTCATGTTTGGTAATTTCTAGCTTCTAGCCTTTATAAAAACATTGTAAAAAATATTGTAAAGTATGAGCCTGTAGCTTCATGAGCATAATTCTGAACTGCTCTTGATTTTAAAGGCTGTTTAAGACTCATCATGTTTATTGTCTCAGTATCAGCTCTGTGTGAAAATTAGATCAGTGTTCTCACAGAAAATCTGTTACACAATAAAGCACTGTTCAGTAGGAGGGAAAAGAGCCAGTTTAGTCACTGCACAATTACACAAGCTGTCTACCTCAATGTCAGGCCAAGACTTTGAATAAGGCCAGAAACTCTATGTAAGTACTTGCATGCAAATGCTCAGCCAACGCTTTGCAAGCATCTAGTCCTGTTGTACATACTTGACGTATGTTCTGTTGGTTTTGAGAGTGGTAACAAACCTAAGCAGTCAACTCACTACAGAAGACAGTTTGCATTCATGCCAAGTCTAGTGCCTCGTATGGCAGGACTGAGAATGCAGTGCATTATTAATTCAGACACATTTTAAAGGGACCCCTGGTGTTAAGACTTGTATGGTTTAATATAACATAAATTATGTCTCTTACTGAAATATGTAGTAAAAAGATCTACGTTATTTAAAAAATCCATTATATATTTGGACAATGGGTGGCGCCATTTTGTTTGTGTACGTTGTCTGACGTAGAATGGTTGCACTCAGCAATCAACTGCACGGCGCTACCCGTAGCTATTTTTACCATGACACACAACTCGAAAATTGTTTCAGAGTTTAAAGGTCCCCTTCTTCGCGATTCCATTGTTCAAACTTTACTTAGTGTGTAATGTTGCTGTTAGAGCATAAATAATACCTGTAAAATTATAAAGCTCAAAGTTCAATGCCAAGCGAGATATTTTATTTAACAGAAGTTCCCTTTCAAAGCCTACAGCGAACGGCTGGCTTGGACTACATCCTGGTACTTCCTTCTTTAATTACGTCAGTAGAGCAGTAGAACAGACTAACCTCCGCCCACAAAGAAACGCGAAAAAGGGGGCGCGGTCTTGTTGCTGTCCCACGTGGAGAAGCGGACGGTCGCGTGGAGAAAAGGAACTGTTGCGTTGAGTGTGTTTATCGCCAAGTCATCGAGACGCTGTTATTTTCATCCAGGAGTCAAATCACCTTTGTTTGGCTTTCCCAGGGACGCTGTAGAGATTATTGAACGCATACATCTCCCCGTTAAGAGGCGTGACCTTTCCAACGTGCGCTAAGCTGCTGTCAAATTACAACACAGGAACCGCTTTCACGTGCGCTAAGCTGTGGTTGAATCACAGCACAGGAACCGCTTGCACAATCAGAACTCGTTACGTATTTCTGAAGGAGGGACTTCATAGCACAAGGAAATCACCAGCCGTTTTTAAGATGGTGAGAACAGCGGTATACAGATAAGTAAATTGTGTGAAAAATACTGTTTTTTTACACGCGAAACATGAACACATGTTATATTGCACACTGTAAACACAATCAAAGCTTCAAAAAAACACGAAGAACGGGACCTTTAACAAAACCAATTAATTGTTTAGTAATTGCATTTAAAAAACACGTGCACTCGCGCACACACACACACACCCACGCTCAATCAGCTGTAATGTTACATGAGGGTTGAATTGCCTAACTTGTCACCTGGTTCCGATTCGGCAGGCCAGCACTCTCCCTGGCTGAATCCGAAATCGCCCCCTAAACCCTCATTCACTATTCCCTATAGTCCACTAATACAGTTCACTTGAAGGAGTGAATGAAAACGAGTGCGTGAAGTCGGACAGCCGCTATGTGTACATCGGCAGTACACTCGTTTTATTGCGGTGCAATTTGGGATTGAATGAGTGCACTCGAACATGTCTTCTATGGTTTCGGACACCACTACAAATGGCTATCCCCTCAAATAGTGCCCTATTTAAGGGTATAGGGGGGCGATTTCGGATTCAGCCCCTGTCGTGGAGACTGACAGTGACGAGGGCAGCCCATAACACATCTCGATTGAGACAGAGCAGTCTGTCCGATGTGTGTGTGCGTGTGTGCGCGCGTCCGCCGATCTGTTTGTATGTGTGTGAGTTTGTGTGTCCATATGTGTTTGAGTGTGTTTTAAATGCACTTACAAAGCAATTAATTTATTTTTTAACTCTGAAACAATTTTCAAGTTGTGTTATGGTAAAAATAGCTACGGGTAGCGCTAGTTGATTGCCAAGTGCAACCATTCTACGTCATCGACCTAGAACGCAAACAAAATGGCGCCGCCCATTGTCCAAATATATAATTGAATTTTTAAAATAACGTAGATCTTACTTTCATGTGTTTTTTACTACATATTTCCGTAAGAGACATAATTTATGTTAAATTAAGCCATACAAGTCTTAACACCAGGGGATCCCTTTAAAGGGAATTAAATAGAGTAGCTGTTAGAGTAGAGTAGAGTATGTGTCATATATGACACATCATGTGTTCACTAAAATGTGAGGAACTGATGTGAGAGTCTAGCAATTCCCTTTCATTTGAGCAATTAAACAATAGTAGCACTCCTAATGGACTGACTAATAACTTTTCTTTAAAACTCATTCAACCACTTTGAGTTTAATGTCAAAAGCTTTTACAAGCAGCTTTACAAGTTAGATGGGGGCATCTTAGGAAGCCAGTACAGCGCAGCACTAATCATTGGGCAATTTAGAGCTGTCACTCAAACTTGTTTTTTCACGATTCAATAACAGCCATTTCAAATTCACAAAATGGCTGAATATAATTACATAAAACATCCCTACAGGATTGAAATTCCCACTGGACAAACACAGCTTGTTTTAAGGGGTCGATGTGAAAGAGTCTTAACAAGTAGATGCAGACGTGCTTTAGTTTCTTTGAAAATTGGAAATAAAAGCAAGCCATCTAAATTTGTGTTTCACGATACACCTTGATCCTTCACTTGATTGATGTTGAGGAGTCAAAGCAAATCCCTGTGGCCTCATTATATGTCCACTAAAAGTGTCACAGTTATGTTCTGTTTGGTTTTGTTTTTATGGACATTCAGTTTGGTCTCATCTGTCACATGTCTTCCTTTGTTCTGTTTTCCCGCCATCTTCAGTCACCATGGACACTAATCGTCATCATCAGCTGTTTGTCATTTGAGTGTCACCTGATGTTCGTCATCTGTGTTAATTCATCTGTGTATTTAGTTCTAGTTCGTCTTCAGTTCATGGTCTGGTATTGTCTGTGCACGAGCACACTGTTTCAAATGTTTGCTGTATTCATGGTCTGGTATTGTCTGTGCACGAGCACACTGTTTCAAATGTTTGCTGTATTTTGAGACTTATTATTAAAACCCTGAGTTGTCTTCATCGACTTCGTCTCCATCTCCCTAGAACCTGATTGTAACAGAATACCAGACCAATACAGAAAGATGGATCTAGCCTACATCAACGTTGCCCCGATGAGGGGTAACCAATTTTTGAAAGGAGTGACAGTGTTTGTGTTTCAGCGTGGCAGAGACCTGGACCGCTACGTGGAGGAGTTCCTCGACCTCTGCCATCTAGCCACCTGCGACGACGTCTGTCTCATGGAGGGATTCCGGTGTGGCCTGGACGAGGCCCTCCGCTTCATCATGCCACCCAGCGATCCCGGCTGGACACTGAAGGGATACATCAACTTCGCGCTGTGGACGTGGGGATCCACGGTCACAGTGAGCGAAGCGGAGGGCGACAACACCCTTGTTCAGCCACACCCCACAGACATCTCGCAGGCTGACCCAGAGCACAGCCCACCAACGCCCTGCACCATGGAGACGACACCGCCTGAGCCCCCCGCAGACGGAGAGCATCCGTCCGCCGCTGACACAGAGCCTGTGACGACCGGGGCTGCGGTGGGCGCGCTGAGCCGAAGATCCCAAGTGAGTCTGACCAGGGGTGTGAGCCGGCAACAGCCGTCCCAGAGGGAATTCTGGTGGAGCTTAACACTGGGGAGAACTGGCTCATTGACTGGGACACTGAAGTACTGTCTCCCACCCTGTCCCACCCTGATTTATGTGAACTGTCTGCTGTGATCCCTCTTCCTTCTGTGCCATTTGAAACTGCCAGTCCTCCAGCCCTGCCTCAGCTGTCCTCGTGCTGGCCTGTGCCTTCTCCTGTGTTTCCCTACAGTGCGGATAAGCCTCAGAACCAGCACTCACCAGCCTCCTCCATTCAAGTGGATCCATGGGTTCTTCCTCCGGCCTCTGATCCTCTCGCCTCACCTCGGCCCTGTGACCTGATGGCTACACCGTGGCTCCTCCCACCCTCGGCACCACCAGAATCCCTCGACCTTGCAGCTTCAACGGGTTCCTTCATCCCTCCGGCTCCCCCTTGGTCAGTCATCACCCTTGCGCCACGGACTTACGATCCTCCCGCTGCGTTTCGGATCTCCACCCCTAGGGCTGCAGTGGGATCCTCCTTCCCCTCGGACTCGCCTTGGTCTTCAGTCACACCGCCTCCGCCTCAGGCCTCGAGAGTTCTGGTGTCCCCTCAGGTGCTCGTCCCTACAGCTCCGCCCAGGTCTCCAGTGCCAGCAGCGCCGCTCGGGACCATCGGCTCTCCATCATCACATGGGGATCCCCTGACATCGGTTTCGTCTCCGTCGGTCGTCCCACGGAGTTTGTTGACCACGCCCACTCCTTGGCTTCTCCCTCCATCGACGCCCCCGCGGGCTGTCGTCAGCTCTGTGCTCTGGGTCTGTACCATCTGGCCACTCCTCCCGTCAGTGCTTTCAAGGACACTCCCTCCAGTTCCTCCATGGAAGCTCTGCCTGTCGGTCGACCTGCCCGCTCCTCCTTTCCAGTCCTTCTCCTGCTCCTCGCCCGCCCCCAAAGCCTCCACCCTCCCTCATCTGTTTATTTTGTTCTTTTTACGGCGCGAGGACGCGCCTTCTCGGAGGGGGCGTAATGTCACAGTTATGTTCTGTTTGGTTTTGTTTTTATGGACATTCAGGGGGGTGGACTAATGTTCGCAAGACAGAATTTGAGTTCTGAGCTTCACAACAGGATTCAGGCACCTGTAGGTATAAAGAAAAAAATCACAAATAAGATGCTTTTCCTGAATAGCACTGAATTTCATGAAAAGGAAATTAATATAGAGCCTATAATCTCACATAGTCTTCTCCAGAGTTTCATAACATCTTAAACGGTTCTCAGATTTGCTGTGAGAACGGAGTCTGCGATCAATAGTCAGAGATCTCAATATATGGACTCATTTAATTCTCTCAAGAACATCTGGCCTATATTTCCATTTAAAGCTGCAGTCTATAAGTTTTGCCTGTGTGTCGCCATCTCTGTTTAAAACCTGCAATTGCAGTTATTTTTTGGGAGTTATCATCTGTACGTGAGTTGTGCATCGGTGTGGCTCCTCAGTATGGATGAATCTAATGTTTTGAGGAGTATGTGCGGCTTGCTGTCAGTCACCGCACTGGTGTGGAAACTGTACTTCAGAATCACAGATTCTACGTCTTGGAGTATAACCTAAATAAGAATTTCCACCGGAAAATGTCATCTGAACAAATAAGTAACATATCTGCCACTTTTGGGAACAAAACATTTCAATAAATCGCGCCACCAATAGTGATTAAATCTAACGATCGCACATATAACATCAAAATTATTTAATTATTTAAAATTTTATTTAATTTACCCCTCCACAAACAACTCTATGATATTTTTAATTATGTGTAAAAACATTTAAAACAACCCAAACACACAATTTCATTAAACATTTAACAATTTCGGAAAGGAAAAAAATTAATAATAAATCAACTCCATAGTGGATTAATCAAGGGCTTAGGACGTTCCAGTTTAGTCCATTGCAAAGGTTCTGCCAGTAGTGGGCACTCATGCAACATAAGCAATGAAGCACTTCCGAGTGAACGAGACGGAGGGAAGTTAGCAAGTGAAGGGCATAATAAAAAACGAACTGGAACGCAGCACCGGACTCTTTCTTTGTGTATACCATAGACCATAAAAAAATATGTTCGACGCAACTTCAACCGCTTCCGCTGAAGTAAGTGAAGCCTCCGGAGGTCCGAATATGGCGCTGACATCTTGCGCAGATTTGGGACCGAGTCTGCGCAGTATTGATGTCGGGACCGGAATCTGCACACTAGAGAGCAGGAACTAGAGGCTCGATATCAAAAGCCCGCCCCCACTCTCCCAGATGCAGAACAATTAATTATGATGGTGTAAAAATAAACGGTTATGGAAATGTAGAAATTAAAGCTAAAGCTCCAATCTCCTCCCGAAAATCCAGAAAAAAGTCAGTTGGTGCCTCAGTGACAACTTCACTTAGAGAAGCCGTCAATCTCAGCTGTCAATCATGACGTTAGACCCCCTGTTTTTAAAGCATCAAATAACTTCTAAAACTAAACTTATAAAAAAAAACGAACACTTGAAATTAAATCATCGTGATAAAAACTGCCTAAAATGACAGAAATCATCTTTGGGAAAAAAATATATGAAGTGTAATTTGATTAGTGTAGTTTATCTCACGTCCATTAGAATTGAGGGGCTCATTAGTCCATGAATCCATGGAGGGGCGGGGGTTATGACCTATACTGAGACCAACCACCTGGGGGTGATCGAGGCGCGGAGGCTTCAGTTATTTACAGGAGTGCAGCAGGCTTGATGTATACAGACGTGACGTAATGACGCAAAGACATTTCCCGCAGAAATCCACCATACCATTCTAATTCTAACACATTATTACAAGCTTACACTCCACTATTTTTGAAAATAGGCTCATTTTACAACTCCCCTCGAGTTAAACAGTTGAGTTTTACCGTTTTTGAATCCATTCAGCCGTTCTCCGGGTCTGGCCGTAGCACTTTTAGCATAGCTTAGCATAGATAATTGAATCTGATTAGACCGTTAGCATCTCGCTCAAAAAAATGACCAAAGACTTTCGATATTTTTCCCATTTTAAACTTGACTCTTCTGTAGTTACATCGTGTACTAAGACCGACAGAAAATGAAAAGTTGCGTTTTATAGGCTGACATGGCTAGGAACTACACTCTCATTCTCATTCAGCGTAATAATCAAGAAACTTTGCTGCCATGCCATGGGTGCAGCGGCGTAATGATATTACACAGCGCCTGAAAATAGTCCCCAGCTAGGTAACTTCCAAATTTGTGTAGTTGCAGAGTTGCAGGTATTCCGGTTCAAATAGATACGGTTCAGGATCTACACCAAATCTTCTGAATTGTCTCTCACAAATGTCTCCAGGGTCACAAGACACGCTCCTTGTGCAAGCAGGTTATCACGTTTGTTATGATGACGGAAGTTAGCCTATTTTCAGGCGCTGCACCCAAGGAGCAAAGTTCCTTGATTCTCCTTGATGAGTGTTTCTTTAAAGGGGTGGTAAAACACATTGTTTTGAAGGCTTGATTGTGTTTGTGGGGTGCACTGTAACATGTGTTAATGCTTCGTTTTTAAAAAAAAATCATTATTCTTCATATATTTGACATTTATTCTACACTGCTCTGTCCCTCCTTGTAAAACGGTCTGATGCTTTCCGGGTTGTATGAAGCCAGTCCCTCAAAAATACGCAATGGGCTGAGATTGGTTAGCTGGCCCAGTGTGTTGTGATTCGCTAACCGCAGTGTATGTTTGTCGGAAACGTCACGCCCCTTACCTTACCGGTAGACTGTGGTCAGTATTAGAAACGATGGCGTCAATAAAACCACACCAATCTGAGCCCGAATCAGACCCAGAACATTTTAGTGAAGATGATCGAGCGGAACCTGTTCAGTCCTAATGAGTAAAGACTGCGGATCTATAATGATCGCTACTGAATGGCACTGTTACTTTTGTATTTTTAGAACGATTATAGCCAAATATCTGTCGCAAGAACTATTAACCCAAAACACTAAACACTGGCTTTACTATAGTAGCCAAATCACACACAGAACCATGTTTAGCATGCCTGTAGATAAATAATACATAAAAGCTCTAATCAAAGAATCATTTACACTAATGCCAAGTTCGCTGTTGAGATTTTAACGTTAGTGTTTGTAACGTTAGGTGTTCCTCGGATAACGTTAAGTATGAATGAGCATTTAACAGACTGGTTTGCAGAACAGCGCTGTCATCTGTTTACTTCCTTGCTACAACCTATTACAGGAAAACACATCGATGAAAAATAAATCAGACTTACAGGTTGTGGCCCGTAAACAGCTTCTGTTTGTAAATCCAGCTTTCATGTCAAGCCGTTGTGCATATCCTGCATTGAACTCGCGAACATTGTGAAAGTTTTCCTCCGTGAAATGTGCTGCGGGAGGGAGCCCCGCGCGCGTCGTGCATTCACACACTGGCAGTGTTTGTCTTATGCAGCTGACGTTGTGCAAATCCGGTGTTGAACTCGCGAACATTGTGAAAGTTTCCCTCCGTGAGATGTGCTGCGGGAGGGAGCCCCGCACGTGCCTGTTCCCTTCTGTCTCATACACACGTGCATATAACATGTTGTATGTTAAACGCTCTGCAACGCACCCCTGTCCCTATGAAGGCTGAACAAAGCAAGTACCCCAGACCTGCAATCCGGATGAATATAACAGCGTTTCCTCGGCATCGCGGCAACAACACTCCAGCCTAACTATACCACAACAGCAAAATACAAAAATACAAAATGGCCTCACCCCCCCCCCCACCCCCCCCCCCCCTATTTAATGTTCTCGGAGGAGGGGTTTATGTAAATATTGAGCCTGGTGATGTCACCAACCCTGGAGGAATGTGTGTAGTCGCCTACTGGCCGTTTGCTGTAGTTCTCAGAAATGGATTTCTTTAAAAGCAAATATCTCCCTTTGCTTTAAACTTTGAACGTTGTAACTTTGCAGATGTTGTTTATGCTCAAGCAGCAACATTACACGCTAGCTTAAGTTAGAATAGTGAAATCGTGGTTTACCACCCCTTTAATGTATGTTATCAATTGACACATTTGAGTCAAATTTCCATATCTCATAAGGGTTTTCTCCAGTCTTAAGTATAAAATGTTCTTGTCACGTAGTGTGTTGCAGAGAGCTACCAGATCCCACCTCCAAACTACTGCTCTGAAAGATCAGATCTAACATGTGCTATATTATGCAAATTACACAATAAATAAATAATTTAAAACAATGACAATGGCTTGCTATTATCCTTACCAAACATTAACAAGTTAAACAAATGTTGGTATTACCCCACCACCCATACATCCACGTACATCACATCATAAACATTTTGTACAAACAATTCAAACACACAATAAATTTACCATAGCACTAGGCTGGTATTCTCGTGATGATGTCCTTGTCCAGGTTCATCATCACAGTTCTGTTCTTTTCTTTGTAATTCTTATTTATTTGTTTATATATATTTTTGATTTTCTATTCTATTATTTATGTATTGTGCATTTTATTTATACAATATAAAATATTTAATTTTACCCCTTCTACTATTTTTTTTTCTTTTAATATGTTAATGTATGGTGTGTAGATGTCACATCTGACCGCTCCAGATACGATGGTGTGCCATCTTGCAACGGTCAGCATGTCGTCACTCACAAAACGAATCAATGATGGCAGCATTGCGCAGCTTCTCATTGTCAAACCGCCGAGATTTCAATTCCTGAAAAAATGGGATATCTTTTCAGAGTTGAAAATGTGTTGGTTTTTGTTTTTATATGCATTAACAAAATTTTACATGTTTTTACTATGGTACTTTTAATGCTTTTACTTTTACTATGGTAACTTTTTAATGTTGTCTGTGTCAGATGACGCCTTCGTCTTGAAGTATTGTGTTAGTTTAGCAAAATCAAATGCTGAAGGATATTTCATATTTAGATATTTATGGCACGCATGCGTCTAAGTATGGTTGCAGACGCTCAGTCAACTTGCATGTTCTGGAATGTTCACGGACCACTCCAATTTGGCGGACAGCTTACGTATTGTGGCCTATTAAAACGCCTGCTAATGAGGCATCTATGTATAGAGCGTATGCATGTGACGTCACCACCATCCATAGTGACTGTTTTATGCCCACTGAGTGGCAAAAAGACAGAGTGGCAGCATTATTTTCAGCGTGAATGCCGCGCAAAACACAGAAAACACATCTAAAACGGGAAAAATATTTGAGATTGGCTGCACAAATAGATTTGACAAGAAATCAGAGGAATATTTTTACAAAATGCCAAAAGCTACCAAAAAGAGAAGCAAATGGATCACTGCAATGCACAGAAACAACGCTGGACGAAATCACAATATAATTAACATTAATATAAATGATCACCCGGATTTAGACCTACCTATATTGTATTTATATAAAGTGTTCACAGGCAAATTTGCTTTGTATTTCCCAGCCGTCAAAATCAGGCACATATAAATGTCAGGAAACACGAATCCTGGCTGCATGTCAATATCCATGGATCACTGGATCTTTGGTAAGTTGTAAGGAACACTGTATCAAGTCCAACCTTTAGTTTAATCTGATAATCGTTTGTTTCACTCGTGTTTTTGCAGTTTCCTCTATTAAATCCAGTCATGCAGCAGCTCTTTTGCCACTCAGTCTGGCTGAGGCGGCGTGTTCTGGCGGGAAAATGATGTCAATGCATACCCTTTACACAGAGTGGTGCAGGTATGAAATCACTTTGCAGGTCAAAACACGTAAGCGAGTTAGCATTTTAGCACTTCGCGTTCCATTGTCCCTAAGTCAATGGGTTTTTTTAATGGGATTTTGGTTAAATGGCTGAAATAAGGTCTCTGGTGAACACAAGCTCAAAAGGTAAGCTCAGTCCATTTTTACATCTTCATTATGCTCATAATTGTGTTCTTATAAACTAGCCTAAACCAAAAGTTCTGGGCAGATGTTTTGAGAGAAAAACGGAAAGAGTTGTCGGAAGCTTAGTGATTGTGACGTTGAGTCGTGGGACTGTGGTGTTGTTCGTTTAAAGCCTACCTTTAACTTTTTACTTTTGGCGAATACATTAAGGCTTCAAAATTAATCCAAGTTGTGTTCATCTGTGAAAATTATCTTGATGGGCAAAACGTGTAAATATCATAAACTTTTGTTGATTGTTTTTTGCGATAATCCAAAAGCCTATGGGAAATTCCTATTGGGTTTTTGTCGAGGGAACCAGTGTGATGCTAACTGCCGGTTGGCCTTCAAAGTGACATCATACCTGCATTACTGGAACAGTACTTGGGCAGTGACTGATGACATTTCACAAGAACAGAAGTACAGACAAGAACGCATATTTAGGCCATGTAAAGTCCACGTTCATGCCATCTCCACTTCATCCAAACCTTTTTCTCCTATTTTTTTTCTGGAAAAAGCATGCAGTCTAAACACTATTATCGCCATTTCTTAATTGCCTGGTGTCCTCCATGTTTGTTTTCTCTTAAGTCGCGTTTGACCGTGAGAGATTTTGCCAGATTTCCCATGTTCACACAGTCGGGACAGTTGTTTGTGAATGGAATCTGTTAGTGTTTGTCTTGGTTACATTGTGTCACTCCACACACAATAGGAACACAACTATTAAATCTATGATTTTTTTATCGTCATGTTTGTGGTCACATTTTAAAAAATCTTTTAGTGTGGGCCAACCTTGAGCTATGAAAGAGCAATCTATGAGCAATAAAACCATCCTCTGGGGAGATATGAATTTGTTTTTTGTTTTTATCTTTCACATCCTTCCACCTTTGCCTCTGAATAGAAGTATAGAAGGCATATTAAACTACAATATTGAATAGCTAATCACCACTCATTTATTCTTTATTATGTTTGAAATGTCCCTGTAATTGGCTCTTAGGGAGCTTGCAGAAGCCTGTGTCCAGTCGCGCGTCTGTGAAGACATGAATCTAAGAGTCTCGACCCATCGGAGTTAATTAATACAATATCCAAGCTAATAGGAGACCACACAGTCAGTTCATATACTCATAACACATGAATAAAATATGGTGACATTTACTGACCTCACCACAAGAGAGGAAAGCGTTGAGTAAACAGACACATTGTCACCAGAGCTCATGAAATAGTGTGTATTGCATGCAATTAGTGCAAACACACTCCAGTCATGCTGTGGTAGGGCTGAGTGAGAAGCAATTGTGACTAAGGATGGCTGTCTGGTTTGTCATTATAAGTGTTTGTATTGATTTGTTCACTTACAGGAGTTTCTGTGTTCACACAATCAGTGTTAGTGTTTGATAACAGCATTTATGAATAAATTGTCCAATGCATACAACGACAGACAGAGGTGGATTTAATACTATCTGTGTAGAAAGGCAAGTAGTCATTCCCTTTAACTTGTGATTGCCTTTACTAATGTATGTCAGATGATGATAAACATCAAGACTTTGTGTTGCATCTTTAAAGTATGGAAGTCCATTTCTGCACATAAGGGAAAAAAATTAGCCTGGCGTGGCCATACTCAATTCTAGTCAGAATATGAGTCTGGTACCGCTCCATTGAGTTTTGATTATGGGGCGTGTTTCAACCGAGCCAGGAAAGACCTCAATTGGATAGACCCACAACCAATCAGAGCAACGGAGGGACGCGTAACGTTAGTTGTCAAATGTCAACAGAACTCAACTGCACTGTGTTGCCAAGTCCGTGTTTTTCTCCATGTCCGCGGGTTGAAGCGACCCCAATTATGTGATTATATAAACCCAGGAATGCGAATTTTAGCAGGCAACCTTGCCAAAATAACATATTTTGCCAACCAAATGTCATTTTTTTCCGGAGAACCCCCCGGAAAGTTGAATCCCCCGGAAAGTTATTGTTTTGGGCTATAGTTTTGAGTAGCAATTGTGCGCGACATTGCAAAAACACTTGGCAACCCTGTCTGCACGCACGCTGGATTAAGTAACGTTACAAGAAACAGATGAGTGTAAACGATCTTTGCCAGTAATAAAATAATTTAAGGATACACAGAGTACTTACCAACACGATCATCGTTTCTGAGAGAAATAGTGAAGGTGAATGCATATACGAACAAGTTCTCTGTTTAGGATTAGAACAAATTCAACCCAAGAGCCTTCGATGACGTGGATGATTACGTTACTGTTGATCATCTGTCCATCATCGTCTAAAGCCCGCCCTGACAATTTCATTGGTCCGAACAGTTTCTGTTCGGGCATTACTCCTCTATGGAGCGAGTCCAGACCGAATTGCCCGAGCAAAAAAATTTGTGGGCGGGGCTAATTTCGGCTGGCATCCAGGCTAGAAAAAAATGTTTAGTAGCCTAAATTTTCACATGCTAAGTAAATTATGATTTACAAGAAGCATTATTTTTTTCTTGTGACGGAAATGGGCTTCCACTGTAAAGGGATAGTTGAACACCGAAATGAAAATTGTCCATTTATTCTTATGCCATTCAAAAATGTATGACTTTTTCCCTTCTGCAGAAGATTTTTTGAAGAACATTAGGGTCTAAACAACACTAGACCCCTCTGACTATCCTTCGATGGATTTAAAGTTATCTGTGTGGTTAAAACCTCTGATCTCTCCCTGCTACTTTTGAAGCGTGAGAGGTTGACAGCCTACATTAAGTGACTGACAGCAATGTATTGACACTTGCTTCAGTGATAGACAGCAAAACGTACGCTTCTGTCATCCTTGCCAATTACATTGACAACCATTTGTCGATTGTGGTTCAGTCCATACAGCACGTAACCAAAAATCCTTTTTAAAATTCAGCTGTGATCAGTGTTGTGGAAAGTCTTTTAAAGAAGAAAGTTTAAAAGAAAAAAAACACACAAAAAACAAAAGTTATGTTTAACTAAAGACATTTTGCTTATTTGAATTGAATCATCGAAGGTCAGCAGCAAAGACATTGATTGGTTAATAAAGTGAGATTAAATACATAAAGTATTTGTGTCACTGAACATTTAATTATTGCAGGTTTGCATAATATTGTGAGTTTGCATTTCAATGTTTTTATTCATTTTGAGGAACACTGAATCTGTTTTCAGCCGATCTTCGGATCTGGCGGTAGAACTTTTAGCATAGCTTAGCATAGATCATTGAATCTGATTAGACCGTTAGCATCTCGCACAAAAATGACCAAAGACTTTCGATATTTTTCCTATTTAAAACTCGACTCTTCTGTAGTTACATCATACCATGCAGTGGTGTAGTCTAGTTTTTTGTAGTGAGTATACTGTGATTTTTTTCCCTTCCCAGCCTCATACGCACCCATCCCAGAGCGACCCCCCATAGGCACCACCACAGTCACTAATGCATAAAGTATGCATCTACTCTACATGTAATTCTTAAATATATAAGTCACCCAAAAATGAAAATTGTGTTATAATTTCCTCACCCTCAAGCTGTTCCAAAACTGTATGAGTTTCTTTCTTCTTTTTAACACAAATTATGATATTTTGAAAAATGTTGGTAATCAGACAGTTGGCAGCACCCACTGACTTCCACAGTAGGAAAAAATATAGACTATGAAAGTCAATGGGTGCTGCCAACTGTCTGATTACCAACATTTTTCAAAATATCCTCTTGAAAAATGCTATTGAAGCTATCTATTGAAAAATTAATCTTTTCAATAGCTAATTACTTCAACTATTGATAACTAATATCACCATATAGTAATTTATTGGTGTAAATGTTTTAAATTAGACATGTGCCAGTATCTGTAATACAATATAACACGATAATGAATGAAAATATCGTGAATAATTATTTATTACGAATTATTTAGATTTTTAGAATGCATTTTAAGAATACATTTTCCCCATTAACCATTTAAAATGCACAGCACCACTGTATTCTAAGTCATTTAACTACTTGCAATGGCAACATAAGTGTTGACCAACACCAATGAAGTTATACTTGAATGTGTGAGGTTATAGATGTACACAACATTAAAAAGTCTCTGTTTCATTGTAGGGCTGGGCTCATGTTTGTGCTTCAAGCTTACAAGCTGATAGAGTCACATTACATCTCGGCAGATGTGGGTTACTGATGAAAATGCGGTTGAGATGTCCGTTCAGTGTGTATGGCTAAAATAGTCCTGTTAGGATATGGGTGATTAAGCAAGCACAGTCCCAGGAGGGACCCGAAGTTTCATCATGCCGTATAAAAGCTTAAGCAATTGTCGCACTATGAAAATTTGATACCGTCACATTAATGGACATTTAAGGTGACCATGAATTAACTCTCGTTTGCAGTCATTGACTTAATGATTTTTAATTGTTTATATCAGATTTGCATGTGTGCTGAACTTACTGTCCCTCCACTCTAACCAAGGATGCCTGTTTTTAAATTCCCTAGCCTGAGTTTCAGTCCACATGTCAGAATAAGTCTCGGAGTCAGATGCAAGTTCTCAATGTTTATTATAGAGGAATAAAGAGAGCGTCAGATGAATCACAAAGTCACAGTCCACGGCACAGAGACCACCCGCGGCGTCCCACGAAGTAATCCACTCTGGTCGGTGACCGGAAAGAAATCCTCACACGGCGAGAGACTGACGATAACCTCAGAACACTGGACGGAGGGCAAAACAACGTCCGACAGAAAAAGGTAGCTCACAGGAACCTGGATGATACTGGATCTCGCCTGAAAACAAAGCGCACCAGTAATACCAGAAAACAGAGCAAAGTTCACTCGAGGTCAAGTTCACAATATCCACAGGCGGGTAAACTCTGGGCTAAGACGAGCCTCCAGATGCCTGCGACCGAACCTGAAGAAACAGAAAGAGCTACCGACTGGACTCGGACAGCGAGACTGAAACCAACCAAGACAATGAGCACGCGACGAGAGACAGGACAGAGTGCTATAAAAAGAGAACAGCTGATGAGACACGACAGGTGAACAATTACTGAAACGAGTGGGAGGAGCCAGTGAACCAGTGAGGAACCACCACCAACAGGTAAGACATACATACACACAAGATCACCCAGGAGTCCTGACAGTATCCCCCCCCCCATGACCGGCACCGGACGGGCATGGAGGAGACTCACCCTGTCGCCGACGGAGATCCTCGACCAGACCAGGGTCCAGTATATCCCGGGCCGGAACCCAAGACCGTAACCCTCCCAGTCCACTAAATACTGAAAACCTCTGCCCCTGCGACGAGAATCTAGTAATCTCCTAACAGTATAGGCAGGAGCACCATCCACTAGACGAGGGGCGGGGGGTTTAGGGGCAGAGACAGGGGGATTGTTCCGGGCAAAAATCACAGGTTTAACCCTGGATACATGAAAAACTGGGTGAACCCGACCAAGAATAGGAGGTAACTTAAGCTTGACCGCTACCGGATTAATGACCTTAGATATACTGTATGGCCCAATGAAACGAGGAGCCAGCTTACGAGAAGGCTCACGGAGAGGCAGATCCTTGGTGGAAAGCCATACCTTTTGTCCACACACATAACGGGGTGGAGGTCGCCGGTGACGATCAGCCGCAGCTTTGGTTCGTCTGGAGTTTTGCAACAAGAGTGATTTAGCTTTCTTCCAAGTGCGTCTGCACCTGCGCACGAAAGCTAAAGCAGACGGAACCGCTGCGTCGGGCTCCTGTGATGGGAAAAGAGGAGGTTGATAACCGACAGATAATTCAAACGGAGACAAATTAGTGGATGCGACGGGAAGAGAATTATGAGAATACTCGACCCAAGGAAGCTGTTGGCACCAAGAATTCGGATATTTAGACGACAGACAGCGAAGCGTTCGACCGAGATCCTGATTAGCCCGTTCGCATTGCCCATTGGTCTGCGGATGATAACCAGAAGACAGGCTGGCAGTAGCGCCGATCTGTCTACAAAACTCCTGCCAAAAACGAGAGATGAACTGAGGACCCCTATCTGAAACTACATCAGTCGGAATACCGTGTAACCGAAAGACGTGATTAATCAAAACCTGAGCCATCTCCTTGGCAGAAGGAAGTTTAGGCAGGGGAATAAAATGAACCGCTTTGGAAAAACGATCCACCACAGTCAATACGACAGTGTTACCATTCGACGCCGGTAAGCCGGTGACAAAATCAAGGGCTATATGAGACCAGGGGCGGGAGGGGACGGGCAAAGATTTAAGCAGACCAGCGGGAGGTTGATTAGATGCTTTATTACAAGCACAGACTGAACAGGCTAATACGAACTGTCTGACGTCCGAAGTCATAGAAGACCACCAAAAACGTTGACGGATGGCAGCCAACGTTCTCCGAATTCCTGGATGGCCGACAAACTTGGATTCGTGACCCCACCGGATGACATCGGAACGTAGGCGCTCAGGAACCCATAGACAACCCGCCGGACACCCCTCCGGAACTTCCCCCTCTCGGCCGGCCTCTCTCACCCGCTGCTCGATTCCCCACACGAGGGCACCGACCACCCTCCCCTCCGGGAGAATGGTCTCGGTCCGCTCCGAACCGGAACCCTCGAACAGACGGGAGAGAGCGTCAGGTTTAGTGTTTTTAGACCCCGGCCGGTACGAGAGGGTGAAGTTAAACCGCTCGAAGTAAAGTGCCCAGCGAGCCTGTCTAGATGTTAATCTTCTGGCTGAACGGATATATTCCAAATTCTTATGATCCGTCCAGACCAGAAAGGGTTCCGAGGTTCCCTCCAACCAGTGACGCCACTCACCCAGAGCGAGTCTAACCGCCAGCAGCTCCCGATTACCTATGTCGTAATTTCGCTCCGCTGGGTTTAACCGATGAGAGAAAAAAGCACACGGATGCACTTTCCCGTCAACAGAGGATCGCTGAGATAAAACGGCGCCTACCCCGACATCAGATGCATCCACCTCCACTATAAATTGTTTCGCCGCATCTGGAATAGAAAGAACAGGTGCAGAGATGAAACGGGACTTTAACTCATCAAAGGCCTCCTGAGCTTCAGTATTCCAACGGAAACACACTTTAGAGGAAGTAAGAGCGGTAAGAGGTTTAGCGATCTGACCAAAGTTTCTGATGAAACGCGATAAAAGTTGGCGAAACCCAGAAATCGCTGAAGCTCTTTACGAGTGTCGGGCACTGGCCATTCGGCGACCGCTTTAACTTTAGCGGGATCGGGACGAATCTCTCCCTCGGCTATTACGAAACCCAGAAACGAAACCGACTCCTGGTGGAACTCACACTTCTCCGCCTTAACAAAGAGCTGATTCTCTAACAACCGTTGTAAAACCTGGCGAACATGCTGGGTGTGTATCTGCATAGAGGGAGAAAAGATGAGAATGTCATCGAGATACACAAAGACAAATTTGTTAATCATGTCACCCAGCACTTCATTGACCATGGTTTGGAAGACAGCCGGTGCGTTACAAAGACCGAACGGAAGAACGCAGTATTCCCAGTGCCCTGATGGTGTATTAAAGGCTGTCTTCCACTCATCGCCCTCTTTGATACGTACCAAGTGATAAGCGTTGCGCAGATCTAACTTGGTAAACACGTGCGCTCCCTGTAATAACTCGAACGCTGATGACATTAAAGGCAAGGGGTACTTATTCTTAACAGTAATGTCATTCAGCCCTCTGTAATCAATGCACGGACGAAGAGACCCGTCTTTTTTCTTGACAAAGAAAAATCCAGCGCCAGCTGGAGACGAGGAGCGGCGAATGAGACCGGCATTAAGAGATTCGTTAATGTACTTATCCATAGCCTCTCTCTCTGGTTTAGATAGGGAAAATATGCGACCCTTAGGCGGAGAAGTGTCTGAGAGAAGTTTGATCTCACAATCATACGACCGGTGAGGAGGTAGGGAAGTGGCCCGAGCTCTACTGAAAACCCGACGCAGATCAGAGTACTCCGCCGGAACTCCCGAGAGATCAACATCCGGAACCTGAAAAGTAGAACACACAACAGGAGAAGGAGCAGGACCGAGACAAGAAACATGACACGAAGACTTCCAAGATAACACAACACCGTTCTGCCAATCAACGTGAGGATTATGTTTGGTCAACCAATCATGCCCTAAAATGACGGGTGATTGAGAATGTTCTAATAAAAAGAATTCAATCTCCTCACGATGATTGCCAGAAACAAACAGACTCACAGGGGGGGTGCGATGGGTGATAACAGCCATATGCTGTCCCTTTAAAGTCCAGGCGGAGAGAGAAGAAGACAGAGGAATAAAAGGAATATTCCATGATTTGGCCACACCGGCATCCAGAAAACTTGCCTCCGCACCAGAATCCAGCAACGCCTGTGAATGATAAGACTGTTTATAGTTTATGATTACTGGAAGTGTGGTACAGCTTACGGGAGACTTTAATGACGACACGCCCACCGAAACTCCCGAAGTCATCGGCGGGCAGACTCTTTTACCGGACACACAGCAGCGATATGTCCCGCCTTACCGCAATATAAGCACAAACCACAGGACAGACGACGATGTCTTTCAGTGGCAGTAAGACGGAGCTTGCCCAGTTGCATGGGTTCCTCCATTTGGAGAGAAGATGCGGGGAATTCCACCGGTTCAGAGACGGCGAGATGACGAAACGACCGGCGGATGTCACGTTGACGGTGGCGTGTCTCGATCCTCAACGCCAGATCGATCGCCGTCTCTAGAGATGTCGGCGGATCCCGTGCAGCGATCTCATCCTGGATAGCAGGGTTGAGACCCTCGAGGAACTGAGCCCGTAATGCAGCGTCATTCCAGCCGCAGGTGATGGCTAGCGTCTTGAACGCGATGGCATAATCCGTGACGGAAGAGGTCCGTTGCAAAAGTCTCACTAATTCGGCTGCTGCCATGTCCCCATGAAGTGACCGATCAAATAAACTCAACATCTCCGTTTCAAGAGCCTCAAACGAAGCCGTGCACGAAGCCCTGGCTCCCCATGCAGCCATTCCCCACTGCCTTGCCCTTCCGGTGAGAAGTGTCAGTACATACGCCACCTTAGATGATGAAGCGGCGAACCGCCGTGGCTGAAGGGCAAAGACAAGGGAACACTGCTGTAAGAAAGCCCGGCAAGACTTGGGATCGCCATCGAAGGACGGGGGTGTCGCCGCGTGTGGCTCGCGGTCTGCAGGTGCACTTTCGACTGGTGCCGGAGGAAAACGCTCACCGACCTGGGAAACCATCTGGTCTACCCGGGTACTGAGTTCAGTAAATTGTTCGGACAGAACACGAAAATCTCTGGAAGCTTCATTCAACAGAGATGCATGCTGATCAATGATCACTCCCTGCTGCTGAAGTGCGGTGTACATCGTATCCGAACTCTCCGAACTCGCTGACTCCATCGGTGGCGTGCTCATTCTGTCAGAATAAGTCTCGGAGTCAGATGCAAGTTCTCAATGTTTATTATAGAGGAATAAAGAGAGCGTCAGATGAATCACAAAGTCACAGTCCACGGCACAGAGACCACCCGCGGCGTCCCACGAAGTAATCCACTCTGGTCGGTGACCGGAAAGAAATCCTCACACGGCGAGAGACTGACGATAACCTCAGAACACTGGACGGAGGGCAAAACAACGTCCGACAGAAAAAGGTAGCTCACAGGAACCTGGATGATACTGGATCTCGCCTGAAAACAAAGCGCACCAGTAATACCAGAAAACAGAGCAAAGTTCACTCGAGGTCAAGTTCACAATATCCACAGGCGGGTAAACTCTGGGCTAAGACGAGCCTCCAGATGCCTGCGACCGAACCTGAAGAAACAGAAAGAGCTACCGACTGGACTCGGACAGCGAGACTGAAACCAACCAAGACAATGAGCACGCGACGAGAGACAGGACAGAGTGCTATAAAAAGAGAACAGCTGATGAGACACGACAGGTGAACAATTACTGAAACGAGTGGGAGGAGCCAGTGAACCAGTGAGGAACCACCACCAACAGGTAAGACATACATACACACAAGATCACCCAGGAGTCCTGACACCACAAGGCTGGCCAGGAGTTCTCATTTCTCTCATCATCGGAAATAATATAAAAATCTTATTCTGTGTACCACACACACACACACACTATCTCCCCTCTTCTGCCGCATTAATTGATCAACCACACTAACGGTAGTGAAGTTAGCAAGTTCTGGATAAAATTCAATATACCAACAATCCCCTGCTGTTACAGTTACGTTTAATGATAACATGTTCTGTATGCTAGCTTTACTTAACGTTACCAAGTAACGTCACAATAGCATCAGCCACATTTTCTGGAGTTTCTGTAACGTTCGTGTCACCTGCTGCAGCTGAAGTGTCACCCTAAGCTGCTGTAGCTTTAGGGGCAGGCTTCCGAAAACACTCAAAGAGTGTAGTTTCAGTCTTTTCTGTCCTTTTTCTTGGTGGGTGACATCAGATCCAGGTCACAGGCCACAGAAACCCCAATAGTCCAAAAACTTTAGTGATTTGCAATCGCAACCACAGTCTATGTTCGCAACACAGACGGGGTGAATTTATGAATGAAAGTTCTGTCACAAAACTATGTTGTTACGTATCCTCACGTTTTTTTTAAGTGGGTATACGAAAATCCTTGGCCTTTCCTAGTAGGTATACGGCGTATACCTACGTATCACGTAGACTACACCACTGGTACCATGGGTGCAGCAGTCTCTAATCAGATTCAATTAACTATGTTAAGCTATGCTAAAAGTGCTACCGCCAGACCCGGAGATCGGCTGAATGAATTCAAAAACGGTAACTCAACTGTTTAACTCCACAGTCTTGACAAGCAAAATCTATAATTAAGGGGAGTTGGAATCAAATTTTCCAACTCCCCTTAATTATAGATTTTGCTTGTCAAGACCGTGTTTCACACTCCAAAAACAACGTTTAGACAAAAGCTTTCTTTAACCACGTTGTTCACACTTGGCATTTTGGTTCGATTAAAACGAACCCTGGTGTGATTGCTCTATTAGTGCGGTTCATTTGAATAAGTGTGAACACTGCCATCCGACTCCTGGTAGCACACCAAACAAGCGGACTGAGACTGTTGAAAAAATGGGTCTCTGTCCACTTCCAAACGAAGTCTGGTGCGGTTTGACTGAAATATGAACACAACACAGACCAAAGACATGTAAACGAACCAAAAATAGGAAGAGGAGACCCTGAAAAGGGCAGAATGCTCAAGCATATCTGTTTTTTCTCATCATAGATGGAATGTTGCACATCACAGTTCCGTACAGGCATCAGGAGCACGTCTCCTCACAGCGTCTCCTATGTAGGCTACACACATGGGGAGAACAAGTATTTGATATACTGACGAATTTGCAGGTCTGCCCACTTACAAAGCATGTCTGTAATTTTTATCTCTTCAACTGTGAGTGATGGAATCTAAAACAAAAATCCAGAAAATCACATTGTATGATTTTTAAGTAATTAATTGGCATTTTATTGCATGACTTAATATTTGGTACAGAAACCTTTGTTTGCAATTTGCAGTTTTTTCAATTTGCAATTTGCAGAAATCATACGTTTCCTGTAGTTTTTGACCAGGTTTGCACACACTGCAGCAGGGATTTTGGCCTACTCCTCCATACAGACCTTCTCCAGATCTTTCAGGTTTCGGGGCTGTCGCTGGGCAATACAGACTTTCAGCTCCCTCCAAAGATTTTCAATTGGGTTCAGGTCTGGAGACTGGCTAGGCCACTCCAGGACCTTGAGATGCTTCTTACGGGGCCACTCCTTAGTTGCCCTGGCTGTGTGTTTCAGGTCGTTGTCATGCTGGAAGACCCAGCCACGACCCATCTTCAATGCTCTTACTGATGGAAGGAGGTTGTTGGCCAAGAAATCGCGATACATGGCCCCATCCATCCTCCCCTCAATACGGTGCAGTCGTCCTGTCCCCTTTACAGAAAAGCATCCCCAAAGAATGATGTTTCCACCTCCATGCTTCACGGTTGGGATGCTGTTCTTGGGGTTGTACTCATCCTTCATCTCCCTCCGAACACGGCGAGTGGAGTTTAGACCAAAAAGCCCTATTTTTGACCACTTCTCCCATTGCTCCTCTGGATCATCCAGATGGTCATTGGCAAATTTCAGATGGGCCTGGACAGGCGCCGGCTTGAACAGGGGGACCTTGCGTGCGCTGCAGGATTTTTATCCATGACGTGTTACTAATGGTTTTCTTTGAGACTGTGGTCCCAGCTCTCTCCAGGTCATTAACTAACATTAACGTCCTGCGGTGTAGTTCTGGGCTGATCCCTCACCTTCCTCATGATCATTGATGCCCCATGAGGTGAGATCTTGCATGGTGCCCCAGACCGAGGGAGATTGACCGTCATCTTGAACTTCTTCCATTTTCTAATAATTGCACCAACAGTTGTTGCCTTCTCACCAAACTGCTTGTCCTGTAGCCTATCCCAGCCTTGTGCAGGTCTACAATTTTATCCCTGATGTCCTTACGCAGCTCTCTGGTCTTGGCCATTGTGGAGAGGTTGGAGTCTGTTTGATTGTGTGTGTGGACAGGTGTCTTTTATACAGGTAATGAGTTCAAACAGGTGCAGTTAATACAGGTAATGAGTGGAGAACAGGAGGGCTTCTTAAAGAAAAACTAACAGGCCTGTGAGAGCCGGAATTCTTACTGGTTGGTGGGTAATCAAATGCACACCCTTACATTTTGGTTTTCATAGTGTTTAAGTGTGCAATTTAAAAGGAAAAGGAAAAAAATCTAAGTGGATAGTTCAAAGAGAGATAAATGATCTTTTTTTTCATGCAGAAAGCCCAACAACTTGGACAGCAGAAGATTTGATGCAAAATCTTGTGGATAATCGTGAGCCAGTTAAAACATTGTTCCCTGACATCTTTCCCACTGAGGTTTGTGGCTTTAATTTATTGTTTTCTTTCTGAAGTCTGAGTCTCTCAGCATGCTAAGTGTTTATTTGTTTCTGCGCCAGAATGTGTTTTGACGAATTGCTGTTCACCGCATATACGGTACTTTGTTCCACAACTGTGAGGCTTGCGCGTTCAGGTTGTGCTGAATTGTTTTGATATTTGAGAGAACATTTCCTGGCCCCGGCCAGGGTGTAGGTCGTTCTGTTTAGCCTCCTCTTTGCAAATTGCAACTGTAATTGCAGCGGAAGAGATAACAAATCTGAGCTTCAATAAATCCTGATGCTTGCATGTTAGAGGGCCACAGGAAAAGTGTTCAAGCCCGGGGGATTTCCACTTAATGCAAAGGAAACTCCACTGCCATCTCACTGGCTTCTGTGTAACCGAAAAAAGCGAAACGGCAAAATGCCGCTATTTATAGCATCTCAACCTCTCCTCGTAAGGAATAAGGCTGGATATTTAATTAAAGTTCAGTGCCTTGTTGCTTTCCTCTGAGTCAGTGTTTGCTAGGTGAACAGAGGGCTAGATCAGAGCACAGAATCTTGATATTTACTTTGATTAACATCCCCCTTCAAAATCCCATCTCGTTGCAATTTATTGCCCCAGAATATCTTCTGATTTCATCTGATGTGGGTCAAAACGGAAATGAATGTCAAAAACTGCAATAACAAAAGTATTGAGATGAGACTGATGATTTTGTCTCGTTCTCTTTTGAAATGTGCTTGCTAATTTTACCTTCAGAGCGTTTTTCACACTTGGTTGAATCAATGCAGATTCATGTATGCCCCAAAAGTTTCCAAGAAACTTTCAGCGATCAGTTCTTAAAATCCCCTTTTTTTCTTACTGTTAACCTTTTCTAGAACATTTTAATCATCTGAAGAACCTTTTTCCACTATAAAGAACTAGGGCTGGGTTAAAATAAATCTCGATTTTAATTGATTCTCATTTTTACGAACCAATATCGATTGTTAAATCTTTTTAGTTGTCCTTTGAACATAACATTGTAGCGCGCCTCTCATCCGATTAATCTCAACAATCTTTGAGCTTTGTTTCTTTTGATATGAAACAACTTCTCAGATTTCAAATTACGTCCATTTTATTACGAAATAAAATTCCCATTTTGGCACTGTTTAATGTGGCGTGACAGATCGGTATAGTGCTTCAGTTCAAAAGAAGCAGCAACGTAAACTGATCATCTCCTCCGCTTAAATACCAGTTAAAATGCGAAATAAACATGAATGAACATCTGAAGGTATGTCAAAAGATACAGTACAACTTACCAAAATCCGTATCATGTCACACGTAACCATATTCAGTGACCATAAACTTGTAAAATTAACTCTAGAGAGGACCATTTTGCATAAAATAATACATCCGTTTTTATGACAGCCACCATTTAAATATTTATATTTAAAAAAACGAAGTGGAGTAGAAATATGATTATGTAATTGTAAAGTTATATTTTTATACTAATCAGTTCATTTTAACCTTCAATATTACAGTAATGTAGTCCCAACTGACACCCTGTCATTGTTTAGTTTTCATGGACTTTCAGTCTGATATGTCTTCCTTTGTTTGATTTTCCTGCCACTCCTTTGTTACCATGGTCATGTCATTATGAGTTTGTTCTGTTCAGCTGCGTTTTATTAATTAGTCTCGTTTGTGTTTGCTATACAAGTGCTGCCCTCACATTCCTCACAATACACAACTCTATTACTTGAGTAAAAGTAAAAGTACTACTAGTCAAATATTACTCCGTTACAAGTGAAAGTTCTAAAAACAGATTTTTACTTAAGTAAAAGTACAGAAGTATTTGTTTTTAAAAATACGTAAGTATCAAAAGTAAATTTAATTTATGTCACTGCATTATTTTATTATTGTTGCATTGTTGTATAAATGCACATTATGCCACCATGGTGGTTTAAGCCAGTCAGTCATGCTCCATCCGACATGCTAGCATACGATTACCTTAAGCTAATTTAAATACTTGTATAAAAGTTACAAAGCTGCTGTCACTTTAAAGCCAAATGCACGGATCCAATAATACACAACCGATGTTCTCCCAACTGTTTACTCTTCTCTTTCTCCCAGACGTTTACATTTTAAAAAAATTATGAGACATGCATCAAGTGTTTGCCAACTAAACTAATCTTTAATCTTTTCAGAAAACGGAAACACACTTTTTAAGTATGGCCATGGGTGTACACACTGCGCAGAGGAACCGCCTTCCAATTTGCTATAAACTGATCAGTTTTCAAAAAATGTTGGGAAACTTCACATGACCCTATATAGGAATGATTACTGATAGGCTGTCTGCAAAACAACAACAACAACAACAACAAAATCCTTTTAAAGAAGAGAAAAATCATCCACTGACTTTCAAAGCTACTACAGAAACGACTTTTGACTTTGAGGACCTTGATAGAAATGTAGTGGAGTAAAAGTCAAAGTTAACAGAAAAAATAATACTCAAGTAAAGTACAGATACAAGGAAAGTGGGTTACACTTTATTTCGATAGTCCACTTTAAACATTCTACTAACTATAAGTAACTTTGCAACTACATGTCAACTAACTATCATTTGAGTATAAGTTGACTTTCAGTAGACTGGTAGGTTATGGTTAGGTGTTAGGGTTCGGGTTAGTAGAATAAGTTGAATTGTAGTTGCCAAGTTACTTATAGTCAGTAGAATGTCTGTTGGGGGACCAACACAATAAAGTTTTAGTAAATATTATTCAGACAGTCTACAAATACTCTAATGACAGTTAGTTGACATGTAGTTGCAAAGTTACTTATAGTTAGTAGAATGTCTAAAGTGGACTATCAAAATAATACCGGAAAGTGTACTTAAAGGGTAACTTCAGTGATTTAGCATTAAACTTTGTATTTAAACTGGGTCATTTATGCAGTAGAAATATGAAATTATTTTTGAATTTGGTGCCTTCTAGACTGAGAAAAGACAGAAAATGTATTTTTGTCTCATGTGGATGAAAGACAACAAGAATGCACTTACTTTGCTGCCCTACGAGGCCACTCCGTACACCGTCGTTTTGATCTTCATAATAATACAATAATTTTGTTCAGTTAGAGAATAAACACTACAATTAAAAACTGAACGTGTCTTTTCAATAAAGTGTGAGTGAGCCGAACGAAAGTCACGGTTATTATGATTGTCCGTGCCGCCGTCTGTTTCTTACATTCTGTGCGTGAGATCTCTTCCCTATGGGCGGGTTGATAATATGCGGAACAGCTCCATCTAGTGGCTGTAGTCTTTAGCTTCTTGCCAAAAAATCCTCCGATAACGCAAAATGACGATATTATGCGTCATCTGAGGAATTTTTCCAGAAATAAAATGCATAATTCTCTCGTCTCAGGGGGATATGAGGGGGGAAAGTACCATAATTTGAATATACTAGGGTTTCTACTGATACAAAGCCTAATGCTAAATCACTGAAGTGACCCTTTAAGTACAGTACTCAAGTAAATGTACTTAGTTACGGTCCACCTCTGCTGTTCGTTCACGATAACATTAAGTTTTGCGTTGCTAATGGCTGTTTACCTGCCTTTGAGTCTACTTGACATTAAACTTCATTGAGAACTTTGTTAATCTGTCTTCGTCTGTCTGCCTGCAAGAACCATGTGACACTCCCGTGTAATGTCTAGTGTGTTGGTTCTGTTTCATGTTCATATTTCATGTTATTAGGTGTATTCGACATCGGCTGCGGCTGGATGCAACTGAACGGCGAGAGTAGTCGCGTGCAGGTGGGGAGGAGCTGCAAACGGAGACGCGAACAGACACTTTCTCCTTCTCGAGCTGTGTTTGCATACTTTATCACAGCTGAAGTGAAATAAATGCAATATTTGTCATTGTCAATACACAGATGTTTCAGAGACATTATTGTCATACTTTATGTATTGCTTAAAGGTAGGGTAGGTAAGAATGATCTAAAACACTTTTGTCCAAATTTGTTTAAACTTTCTTTATATGTCAATACATAATTAAAATTTAAGTACTCTGAAAAAGAGAGTATAAAAATCGAGTGACTCTAGACTTTTTAATCTGCAATAAACACCGCTCATTATTTTTGTTCGGGACGAAACAAGTGATTGGCTTGGGCGACTGTCACTCTCTCGCTACCATGGCTACCACCGCTTTTGCTACAGGATCTGCCTACATGCGCGCACCCCAGTGTTGCCAAGTCGGGCTACTTCAACACTGTTGCCGTGGGCTGTTTTTCATGTCCGCGAGTTGAAGCGACCCCAATTATGTGATATTTTGCCCCGGGATTTGCAAATTTTAGAAGGAAGCCCTACCAAAAAGACACATATTTTACCCCCCAAATGCGATTTTTACTGGAGAAACACGATTGGGCTTGTTTTGGGCTAGTTTTGAGTAGCAATTGGGCGGATTTTGTTGTGAAAACCTGGCAACCCTGGCGCACCATTTGATTTGAGGAGTTCAAGAGGCTGTATTTCTGCTGGACAGGTAATCTTTCATTTTGATTATAAATTTTTTTGGTTTATGTTTTCATGAAGCATGTATCACTAGCACACGTAGCTGCTTAATATAGCTAACATAACATTACTTAACATAAAGTTACAATGTTATACACTTAGCAAACCATTAGTAGAGATGATAAATACTCAATATGCCTAGCTCAAGTTGATCGCTGACGTGTTGAATTTCGCAAAATGTAACTTTAGATAACAAAATGCATGTGTAAAAGCTAGTACACCGCATCCAGGAACTTTTTTTAGAACTAAGTTAGCTTTAGCTACTACCCTCTGTCTAAACTCTTTTACCATGTTCACCGGGAACTTCACCTGCACGTTTATTTCGGCCCTTGGTTTGTTTTTATATTCTCTAGCTATGTTTACAGATGTTTTTATCTTGTATCTGTGTGTGTTGTGTGTGTATTTTAAACTTTACCAGTATCGTTATTCTAGCTTGATAGTGAGTACTAAAAGACATCTTATTTGTTTATATTCATAATGATAAAGTTAGATGTTTTTTATTACATGTGATTCTGACATGATGTCACTACATGCACTTCTTCTCCGCTTGCCTCAGGTAAATAATGCGTCTTCCAGCTGAGCGGTCGGCGTATCGCGTTCATGTGTTTCGTGGGGGGTGGCTTTGGAAAGAGCCCAGAAGGGAGAAGGTGGAGTGAATGGAAATAATGAGCTGTCTTTAAAACAGTCGTGAGAGGTCTATAGACACTCAGAGTACTTACATTTTAATTATGTATTGATATATAAAGAAAGTTTAAACAAATTTGGAAAAAAAGTTTTTTAACCAAATCTTACCTACCCTATCTTAAATACAGCGTGTGTTTGTACAAGAATAACATTCAACATATAAGCCTACACTATCAATGAAGTGAGGTCTACATTTTATATCAGTTTTATTTTGATAAACATGACAATATAATATCATGCCTACATGAAAAGAGGTTTTACTGTTATAAAAAATAGATTTGTGAGAATTAGTGGAACTGAAGGTTTTAGATAGCCTGGATGCCAGCCGAACGTAGCCCCGCCCACAACATTTTTACTCGGGCAGTTCGGTCTGGAATTGATCGGTAGAGAAGTAATTATGCCCGAACAGAAACTGTTCGGACCAATGAAATTGTCAGGGCGGGCTTTAGACGATGATGGACAGATGATAAACAGTAACGTAATCATCCACGTCATCAAAAGCCGCTTGGGTTGAGTTTGTTCTGATCCTAAACGGAGAACTTGTTCGTATATGCATTCACCTTTACTATTTCTCTCAGAAATGATGATCGTGTTGGTAAGTACTCTGTGTATCCTTAAATTATTTTTTTTACAACACCGGCAAAGATCGTACACTAATCTTGTTCTTCTAACGTTAGGCTACTTATTCCAGCGTGCGTGCAGACAGGGTTGCCAAGTTTTCAAAACAAAACCCGCCCAATTGCTAACGTTCCTCAAAACTAGCCAAAAACAAGCCCAATAGCTTTCCATGGGGGGTTCTCCAGGAAAAAAAAGGCATTTGGGGGGTAAAATATGTGTTATTTTGGCAGGGCTGGCAGCTAAAAATCGCATTCCTATCACATAATTGGGGTCGCTTCAACCCGCGGACATGGCAACACAGTGCAGTTGAGTTCTGTTGACATTTGACAACTAACGTTGCAAGCTCAGACTGAGCTTGACGAAGTAGATGTGACGTGAGCAACCTGTCTGACAGTTGTAAGCCTTCTAGTAGTTTTGCAAAGTGAAATCTGAATCATCGAATCTTGCAGAAACGGAGAGCGTGAGCAGGAGCAACTTTTGGTAAGTATTCTTATTAATTGTTTTGTTATTTTGCATAGTATTTATTTATTTTAATAAATTGCCTCATAGACAGTAAAAGATTGCCTGCGAGTTTCTCCTCCTGTCTATACGGTAATTTCTCTACTGCGCGACAGAGAGTCGCGTGGTTATGACGCAATCGTTAGCCTATTTTTACACAAACGGCTTCTACGGGGTGATAGTGAAAGATACAAGGTAATGGAGCCTTTTATACATTGTCGTGTTTCTTTAGAAATAAACAATGGACAAATGGAGTATTTAAACACCTCAGATGTAAAGTTATTCGCTGTCAAAGTGACGGCAAAATGAATGGGAGTCAATGGAATGCTAACAGCAGGTGATGGCTTGGTTAGCAATGGCTGCCCCTATGGAAGGTAAGCTTTCCGGGTGCTGGATTACCCCCTTGGTATTAAGTCGAACAAGCCTCTTGTTTTTCTGTCAGTCATGTTTTCTGGGCTGCGTTCAGCCCCAACAAAACGTTTTTTAAACGGAAACGGTGTTGCGTTGAACACCCTGTTCTGATGACGCAAGAGTTGCAACTATGGCAGCTGAGAAGGCCATTCTTTGTGTTCTTTTTGAGGGAGCCTGATATAATCGATATAAATACGTGTTTAATACTGCAAAATACATGCAATCACTGCCCTTGCCGTCCAGAATAAAATACAACATCCCAATCCTTAATGAACTTTTTTTTTTTTATCTCCTGGTAATCAATTCTAATTTATTTAATTTTATTTCTAGTTCTTACTTTTTTAATAGCTTGTATTTTCTTTCTCATTTTTATGTAAAGCACTTAATTACCATATATGAAATTTGCCTAAAAATATAAATAAATACATCATCATGTTGATATATATATATATATTTATTATTTATTTTTTTTAATGACAATCATGTCTTCTAATATCTTCAACTGTTGCGTATACATACTGAGCTGCAGCGGACACATTTGTAAACAACTTTACTTGGACCCATTGTGTGCTGTGAGCTGTCACCTGGGGCATGTTCAAAGCTCAAACCGGTGCGCAACGTTTTGCTACAGTTTCCGGTTGAACGTCATGTTTCCTGGAAACGGTGTGTAACGGTGTGCAATGGGTTTGAGATGCGTTTTATCTCGTTTGGTGGGTGTGTCAAATATGTCAGTCCAATCAGCAGCAACATGTATATAAACCACGCGGTATTAAAGAGACAGCTCACACAATGGGTCCAAGTAAAGATGTTTACAAATGTGTCCGCTGCAGCTCAGTATACTCAATAATTGAAAATATTAGAAGACATGATTGTCGTAAGAGTTTTATATATATATATATATATATATATATATATATATATATATATATATATATATATATATATATATATATATATATATATATATATATATATATATATATATATATATATATATATATATATATATATATATATATATATATATATATATATATATATTAAATGTATGATGATGTATTTATTTATATATTTATGCTGCGTTCCAGGCAGGTTTTTGAGCCCGTAAATTACAACTTCAAACCACGACTCACGACTTTGTAGTGTTCCAGGCAAAGTCACGCCAAACTGCCTGAGCGCAAGGAATTGTGTGGTAGTTAGATGTAAACAAAGCATGTCGGACCGTACGGGGTGTATGCTCATTTACAATCATTTCTATCGCCAAAGGTGCTTACTCCTTGCTTATTTGAGGGAAACGGAGGAGAAAAACAGCGCAGACGGCAAGAAAAGCTGTTATACCTTTTATTTTACGTTATTTATATATTTGTTTCATAAACACCGCATCCGTAGGGGGCTGCCATTGTTGCTTCGCGGGCTATGTGACGTCAAAACTCGTAACTGGGAGTACATCTATCTAGTACGAGTTCACGGGTGGGAAGTCACGGGTTTGACTGCCGTTCCAGTCCACTTTCACGGGTAGAAGGTTGGAAAAACACGGGTTACGGGTTTCCTGGAACGCGGCATTAGCTTCATTGCAAGGCAAGTTTATTTATATACCAAATTTCATATATGGTAATTGCTTGACATAAAGTGAGAAAGAAAATACAAGCTATTAAAAAAGTAAGAACTAGAAATAAAATGATTTAAATTAGAATTGATTACCAGGAGATAAAAAAGTTAAATAAATTGGATTGGGATGTTGTCATTTTATTCTGGACAGCAAGGGCAGTGATTGCATTTATTTTGCAGTATTAAACACGTATTTATATCGATTTCATCAGGCTCCGAAAATTCCTCGAAAAGAACACAAAGAATGGCATTCTCAGCTGCCATAGTTGCAACTCTTGCGTCAACAGAACAGGGTGTTCAACGCAGCACCGTTTCCGTTTAAAAAACGTTTTGCAACGTTTTGTCGGGGCTGAACGCAGCCCTGTTGTACACCGTTACACACCGTTTCCAGGAAACATGACGTTCAACCGGAAATCGTAGCAAAACGTTGCGCACCGGTTTGAGCTTTGAACGTGCCCCTGGTCTTGTCATGTGATCATTGTCATGTGATTCTTCTTCTTCTTTTAGTTTCTTGGCAGATTGCATCGTTTATTTGTTGCATACCGCCACCTACTGTACAGGAGTATGTAGAGTGTTGCAGTAAATCTTTGACTATTCAATAAAAAATTTAATAAATAAATAAAAAATAATTAAAAAAATATATATATATTCTTCTTATTAAATCACTGTCTTTAAGGAAAATAAATAAATGTCTAATTCTTTCGCTTTGCATTCCTTGTTCCCAAAGAATATCCTCAATGTTGTCATCCATTTCTTGCCATCTTTGTCTCTGTTCTCTGTATCTCCTACATCTAAATAAAACATGTTTCACATCTTCCTGTGTTTGACATTCTGTGCATAAACCATTTCCTTTCCCTACCAATTTCAGTGTTGCATTCAATCCTGTATTTCCCATTCTTAATCTTGAGTATACTATTTCTTCCTTCCTATTTTTCATATTAATTATTTTTCCTCCAACCTGTTTCTGAATATTACAATATTGCCTAGCCTTAGGTTCTGCTTCCCATTCCTGTTGCCACTTCTTTATTATTTCAAATTTAATTTTAGCTTTCGCTTCTCCTTTCCCTATTGGAACATTCATTTCTATTTCTTTATTTTTTAGTGCCTTTGCTAAATCGTCAGCCTTTTCATTGCCTCTTATTTGTCATGTGATTCCCTTGTCCTCATGTGTTGTGTTCTCATTGGTTGTTTTAGTCATGTGTTCTTAGTTCAGTCTGTCATTGGTTCATTGTTCTGAATTGTTCACAGATGTGTCTTGTTTAGTCATTAGTCTTTGTGTATTTAAGCCCTCATGTTTGCATTGGTCCTGGTTGAGTATTGTTAATGTTGTAACCTGCTGTTGGTTAGTGTTTGTTCATGCGTCAAGTCTGTTCCAAGTCAAGTCTATGCCTATAGTCATTGTTAGTTTTGTATATGTTCACATTGTAAATAAACTGCACTCGGGTTCATCAAGCTTGCCTCCAGTGGACCTTACGTTACACCCCATAGTTTACTGCATTCGTTAAGAGATTGGTTTTCCTGGAGAAAATTTGCCATGCATTGTACCTGATATACATCCAAAATAATCAAAATCCAATCCAATCAGAGGCTTGTGAATCGAATCATGAAATGACTCAGCCCTATAAAGAACCTTTGAGCAATGGAAATGTTCTATGGAGGTTAAAGGTTCATGGAACCAGCATCAATGCCAATAAACAACCTTTATTTTTAACAGTGAATCAGATGCAGATGCCTTTTAAACAATAGTGTTTAGCTTTTTGGGAAGAAGGAAAGCACTGAATAGTTTAACTCTGCAAGGAAACCTTGAAAACACATTTTCAGTGCTGCTCACCAAGAAATTTTGACTGAAAATATTTTTCACTTGAGGTTCAGACGTTCTGTTTTGATTTAATAATCTTGCATTTCTTTGTGCAATTTTACTGCATTTTAAAAGCACAGCAGTGCAATACATTACCATGAACCTGATGGACATAAATAATGTGCTGTCCTGTAAATGTCACTCATTTGTCATTTCTATAATAAAACTTCAATATTATAGCCTAAAAACCTTTAACTTGTCAATCATCACTACAGGCTGGAAAGGTGTATAGAAAGAAAGGTATTCGGACTGATGAAAGGATAGGAATATTTCAACGTGTAAATTGCAGGTTAAAAGTAACACTGTGATGTCCCCAAGATTCAGAGGTTTTTAGACTATAATATTGAAATTTTATTATAGAAATTAGGAATTTGATTAAATTCCTTTCATTATAAAGTTTCCTAAACTCTTGTGCATGAAACACTTTCAGTCTTACACTTACACTTTTTTGTGTTCAGTCAGCAAATGACACGTATTAATGGAAAAAAGTGAAACGTATTAAGAGAATTGTATCATCAAAGAGGAAACATTTTCATAATTGAAGAGGAAAAAAAAAAAAAACCAAGCTGCCAAATTGTCAGATATTGCTGTAAACAAATGGCAGCTATTGTGAATCTTGTTGCGCTTTTCTTTTCTTGTGTGTGGCTTTCATGAGTTCATGTTCTTAGTCTATCAAAAACAAATTCAGACAAATCATAATTTGTTGACATTACGTTTACATACACCGATTAGGCATAACATAGACCTAATATTGTGTTGGTCCCCCTTTTGCTGCCAATACAGCCCTGACCCATCAAGGCATGGACTCCACTAGACCCCTGAAGTTGTGCTGTGGTATCTGGCACCAAGATGTCAGCAGCAGATCCTTTAAGTCCTGTAAGTTGTGAGATGGGGCCTCCATGGATCGGACTTGTTTGTTCAGCACATCCCACAGATGCTCGATTGGATTGAGATCTGGGGAATTTGGAGGCCAAGTCAACAACGCAAACTCGTGCTCCTCAAACCTGAACCATTTCTGTTTTGTGGCAGGGAGCATTATCCTGCTGAAAGAGACCACAGCCACCAGGGAATACCGTTTCCATGAAAGGGTGTACATGGTCTGCAGCAATGCTTAGGTAGGTGGTACGTGTCAAAATAACATCCACATGGATGGCAGGACCCAAGGTTTCCCAGCAGAACATTGCCCAAAGCATCACACTGCCTCCGGCGGCTTGCTTTCTTCCCATAGTGCATCCTGGTGTCATGTGTTCCCCCGTTAAGTGACACACACACACCCGCCCATCCACGTGACGTAAAAGAAAACGTAATTCATCAGACCAGGCCACCTTCTTCCATTGCTCCGTGGTCCACCCACTAACAGGTGCCATGATGAAGAGATCATCAGTGCTATTCAATTCTCCTAATGTCATGCCTGATCCGTGGAAACAGAATTGGTTTTAAATTGTTTTGCTGTGTCATGACTAGTTTTGTATTTTATAATTGTTTTTCTGTTTACTTTTTTGCAGAAAACCTGTTATAGACAGTGACTGGTTCACTTGTGACAACTTGCCCCATATTGTGTGACAGCATGTCCTGTCACAAAAGGTCACATGTTTGTTTGTTTTTCCCAGTGCAATAATGGGGGAAATGTAATGAGAGGGTTTTAGCAAGGACAGACGCTGCAATGTGACAATGACATTTAAACATTATTCAGTCAAAGGCAATGTATTAAAGCTAAAGGGAAAAAGAGATGAGAAAAATATGCATGTGTGAATGATGAATATGCATGTCATCCTTAATGAATTACAAGAGGTGCAGTTTTTAGTCAGTGAGCAAATGTTACTATGTTCCTCTGTGAAAGCTCTTCATTGCTTTCACGGACTGCGCTATCACAGGAA
Organism: Gobio gobio; assembly: GCF_949357685.1. NCBI lineage: Eukaryota > Metazoa > Chordata > Actinopteri > Cypriniformes > Gobionidae > Gobio > Gobio gobio. The sequence goes on from NC_137106.1 coordinate 37,209,848, forward strand.
GATCAAGAAAGCCAAAAATGATTGAAAGGTAACCAAGGATTTATGCTCAATACAGAAACATACACTAACAGGTGAGACGGTGTGCTACACACACAAAAATACCAGACCAACGAGAACTGAAAAGACGGTCACTTAAATTGTGACTACAAACAAGATAATTAAACAGACACAGCTGAACTATATGAACTTATAATGACGGTAACCATGGAAACAAAGGAGTGGCGGGAAACTGAACAAAGAAACTGATAGAAATAAAAAAAAAAATCACTGAAATCAATATTCCTTTGTGTTGTACAGATGTTTAATTGACCTCAGGCTTTTAAAGGACTGAATTCTCTTAATCGTTTTATATATATTTAAAGCTTGTCCTGCATAATTAAGAATGCTTGCATTTGTAAATGAACTGATATGAGACTCCAAGTTGAGAACAATGCAGAATAATCCAGTATCCCTGCAGCCTCAAGTGCTTTCCATCTGCATACATTTTACCCTCCTACAGACAGCTTACACACAAACACACATTGGGTTTCCATGTTTTTTGGGTACTTTCCATAGACATAATGATTTTTATAAACTGTATATTCAATCCCCTAACCCTACCTCTAAACCTACCCCACAGAAAACTTCTACATTTATACATTTTCAAAAAACATCACGTAGTATGATTTATAAGCTGTTTTCCTCATTGGGGCCAAAAAGATCGTCCGGTTACGTATGTAACCCTCGTTCCCTGAGGAGGGAACGGAGACGTACGTTAGTGACTAACGAATGGGGGTTTCGCTTAGAAGCCAATCATCTTCATCGTATTCAACAGCGCCCAATGGCAGTGCCAATGCCATGGGCATGCGGAATTTGCATGCGTAACTCCGCCCCACCTCGTGGGTATATAAGGAAGTACGCTGCGAACATCGCATTATGTTACTGCTGCAGGAGCCAAGACTGAACTCCTCGCGTTCCAGGCAGCACAGCTGACGTGGCTAAGGAAACGTACGTCTCCGTTCCCTCCTCAGGGAACGAGGGTTACATACGTAACCGGACGTTCCCTTTCGTTCAGTCACTACGACGTACGTTAGTGACTAACGAATGGGGGAACCTGTAAAACAGCGCCACTCAGCTGTCATCCAGTGCCCTGCGTAAGTGTGAGATCCCGCCACTTAAGGCCCTAGGACTCCCACTTATCACAGGATTACCAAGGTACACTGGGAAGCATATCCCAGTGAGGGAATGCCAAGATGCCTACCGTAGGGAGGACTTAGAGAATACACATATGACCCGCTGAGGGTTGCATATGGAAGATCTCTAGGGTACCAGCCGAAGGTGGATTTTTAACCCTAGGGGTGGCAGGGACTTGCCAAGGGAAAGACACCTGCTCACTGAGGAGGCTTATGGTGGGAATACTCGTGTGGGGGTCGCCAGAGGGGAACCATGCACACGGAGCACCTGGCCGGACATGAGGGTCTGGGCTCGAAAGGGCAGACTGAACTGATGTCGGCGTCGACAGTGCTGGAGGAGCTCAGGGCTCTCGGGGAGCTCACCTGAGGAAAATATCGCACGTATCCAGTCATGGGAGTGGAATGGCGAGCAAGCGAAGACACCTGAGCGTGGTCCATTACCGGCCCCTCGGGGGGGCGAGTACAAAGTCGGACACTGGCTCCACTCGGAGATTGTAGAATCTGGCGAATGTGTTGGGTGTCGCCCAGCCTGCAGCTCTGCAGATGTCTGTTAGCGAGGCGCCATGCGCTAGAGCCCAAGAGGAGGCCACACTCCGGGTGGAGTGTGCCCTCACACCAAGGGGACATGGTCGACCTTGCTGCTGGTAAGCCAAAACAATGGTGTCCACCACCCAGTGAGACAACCTCTGCTTTGAGAGAGCACTTCCCTTCCGCTCTCCACCATAACAGACAAAGAGCTGGTCTGAGGTCCTGAAACACTGCGTCATGTCTACGTAGGCGCGGAGAGCGCGTACTGGACAGAGCAATGCCAAGGCTGGGTCTGCCTCCTCCAAAGGCAGCGCTTGCAGGTTCACCACCTGATCTCGGAACGGAGTGGTAGGAACCTTGGGCACATATCCGGGCCGGGGTCTCAGGATCACGTGAGAGTTAGCCGGCCCGAACTCAAGGCACGCTTCGTCAACCGAAAATGCTTGCAGGTCCCCGACCCTCTTAAGCGAGGCCAATGCGGTCAGCAGAGCCGTCTTCATAGACAAGAACTTAATCTCGGCCGACCGCAAAGGCTCAAAGGGAGGCCTCTGCAGAGCACTTAAGACTACTGAGAGGTCCCAAGAGGGAACGAGAGGAGAGCGAGGAGGATTCAGTCTCCTCGCTCCCCTCAGGAACCTGATGACCAGGTCGTGCTGACTTACCTTTTTGTCTCCCAGGAGATCGTGGTAGGCAGATATTGCGGCCACGTACACTTTCAGGGTGGAGGGAGACAGCCTTCGCTCCACCCCCTCCTGGAGAAACGATAGCACGGACCCGATCGGGCATTTCCAGGGGTCTTCTTGGCGGGAAGAGCACCATGTGACGAAGAGGTTCCACTTCAACGCGTAGAGACGTCGTGTAGACTCAGCTCTAGCGGAAGTGATGGTAGCGACCACCGCAGGTGGAAGGCTACTCAAACCTGCCGTGTCCCGTCCAGAAGCCACACGTGGAGCTTCCAGAACGCCGGACGCGGGTGCCAAAAGGTGCCCCGTCTCTGAGTCAGAAGGTCTGGTCTCAGAGGGATAGGCCAGGGAGGGGCTGTCGCAAGGAGTAAGAGTTCTGGGAACCAGGTCTGGCCGTGCCAAAGCGGGGCGACCAAGACGACCTGCTCCTTGTCCTCCCTGATCTTGCACAGTACCCGTGCAAGAAGGCTCACTGGGGGAAACGCATACTTGCGTAGCCCGGACGGCCAGCTGTGCGCCAGTGCATCCGTGCCGAGGGTGCCCTCGGTCAGGGAATAATACAGGGAGCAATGGGAAGAGTCCTGGGAGGCAAACAGATCTACCTGTGCGTCGCCGAACCGTTCCCATATCAGCTGGATCGTCTGGGGGTGGAGTCTCCACTCTCCGGGGAGAGGCTGAAACCGTGACAGCTCGTCGGCTGCACAGTTCAGGTCTCCAGGGATGTGGACAGCACGAAGGGACCTCAGGCGCTTCTGACTCCACAAAACGAGATGGCGGGCGAGTTGAGACATACGGTGGGAGCGTAGACCGCCCTGGTGGTTGATGTACGCTACTACGGCCGTGTTGTCTGTCCTGACTAGCACATGTTGACCCTTCAGCAACGCTCGGAAGCGGTGCAGGGCGAACCGTACAGCCAGTAACTCGAGGCAATTGACATGCAGAAGGCGCTGGGGTCCTGTCCAGGAGCCCGCGGCTGCTTGTCCATTGCACATGGCACCCCAGCCCGTGGATGATGCATCTGTTGTCACAACAACATGCCTGGAAGCTCGTTCTAAGGACACTCCGGTCCGTAGAAACTTGAGGTTCGACCACGGGGTGAGTGTCTGTAAGCAGGCCCGAGTCACTAGTACCCGGAGCGTGCCAGACCGCCATGCCCATCTCGGGACTCGATCGCGTAGCCAGTGCTGAAGCGGTCTCATATGAAGCAATCCGAGCGGCGTTACCGCGGCTGCAGATGCCATATGCCCCAGGAGCCTCTGAAAATGTTTCAGTGGAACCGCACTCTGGCCCTCGACTTGTCGAAGGGCAGTCAGCAGAGACTGCGCGCGCTCGCTCGAAAGCTGCGCGCACATGGCGACCGAGTCGATATCCATACCGAGAAAAGAGATCCTCTGCGCGGGGCAAAGTTTGCTCTTCTCCCAGTTGACCCGAAGGCCCAGACGGGCTAGGTGATGGAGCACCAGATCTCTGTGTCCGCAAACCTGCTCTCGAGAGGGACCCAGTATGAGCCAGTCGTCGAGGTAGTTCAGGATGCGGACCCCGTGCTGCCGAAGGGGCGCAAGGGCTGCCTCGGCAATCTTCGTAAAGACGCGAGGGGACAGAGATAGCCCGAATGGTAGAACTGCGTACTGATATGCCCGCCCCTCGAAAGCAAACCGTAGGAACGGTCTGTGTCGAGGCAAAATGGAGACATGGAAGTAGGCGTCCTTCAGGTCGATCGCTGCAAACCAATCGTGTGGACGAACGCATTCGAAAAGGCGTTTCGCTGTCAACATCTTGAACGGAAACCGGTGAAGGTAACGGTTCAGGATGCGCAGGTCCAGGATTGGCCGTAGCCCACCGGTCTTTTTGGGTACAATGAAGTACGGGCTGTAAAACCCGCAATTCATCTCGGCTGGAGGGACAGGTTCGATCGCACCCTTCGCCAGTAGGGTGGCAATCTCCGCTCGCATGACGGGGGCGTTGGCCCCGATCATGGTGGAACGGACTCCCTGGAAGCAGGGAGGAACCCGTGCGAACTGAATCGCATAGCCGCGCCTGACGGTCCGCTCGACCCAGCGGGACAGCCCTGGAAGCTGAAGCCAGACATCCAGAAACTGCACCAGCGGGGTCATACGGTGTACAGACGTACCCGGTGTGGGCTTGCAGCGATGCAGCGTCACCGGCCCGGACATGGGAGGCTGTGGGGCGTCCCGGTGCGGGGGCACGGTTGACAGCTGCGTCCTGACAGAGGAGACCAGGGAAGGACCAGCGTTCCACTGGGGTCTGCTCTGCCAGGAGGCTGGCGACAGAGTGGGATGCGAGTGGCGGGACCCGTGGGTGGCGCGCACCGTCATCACCGGACTCTGTGGGCTCAGGGATAGGAGTGTTAATTCTTTCTTTGACCAACATAGGGTGCTGCTGACCCGGGGGCCAGCAGCTGAACAAAGGATTCTCCCCCGGCCCTCCACCGGGGGAAGGAGTGGTCCTGCTACCATCTCCTCGAAAGAATTTCCCATCCCTGAGCCGTCCGTCTCAGGAGCGCCGCTTGGCCTGGCGTTTAGCGGGGCGCGGGGCGGCCTGAGGGGACTTGGACGCCTTCCTACGGCTTCCTCCGCGACCCGGCCCGGGTGAAGGCTGCTGCTTGGACCGGGTGGGAGGGGCGGGAGCCTTAGGAGGGCGTCCTCGGCGTGGAGCAGACTGAGTTGACTGCGCCGGCGGCGGGGTGGAGGCAGCAGCTGGCCGCCGGGGCAGTACGTGCTTAATAGCCTCAGTCTGCTTCTGGGCGATTGAGAACTGTTGGGCGAAGTCCTCAACCGCCCCGCCGAAGAGGCCGGCCTGGGATATGGGGGCATCGAGGAACCGGGTTCGCTCGGTGTCCCGCATATCGGCCAGGTTCAGCCACAGGTGACGCTCCTGGACCACATTTGTGGACATCACTTGACCCAGGGAGCGTGCGGTCACCTTCGTCGCCCGGAGAGCGAGGTCGGTGGCGGCACGCAGCTCATTTAAGAGCCCCGGATCAACTCCACCCTCGTGCATGTCCTTGAGGATCCTGGCCTGGTAGACCTGGAGGATCGCCATGGCATGCAGCGAAGCGGCAGCCTGCCCCGCGGCTCTGTGCGATTTCGACACCAAGGTTGATGTGAATCGACAGGCTTTGGAGGGGTGCTTAGGATCACCACGCCAGGTTGAAGCGCTCTGAGGACACAGTTGCATCGCAACAGAACGTTCAACTGGAGGGACCCCAGTGTACCCTTTAGCTGCCGCCCCATCGAGGACGGAGAAGGCGGAGGAAGTCACCGAACGGTCACGGGAAGACAACGGGGACTTCCAGGACCGCGTGAGTTCCTCATGCAGCTCGGGAAAGAAAGGTATTGAGGGCAAGGACTGACGGGTGTCAGCGCGAGCCCCCAAAAACCAATCGTCGAGCCTTGAGCGTTCGGGACAGGGTGGAGGGTTCCACTCGATCCCTAAACTCGCGGCTGCCCGAGACAACATGGCTGTCAGCTCTGGATCTGACTCGGGCAATGCTGGCACGCCCGAGGGCGGCAGCACAGCCGAGTCATCATCTCCAGAGGACTCGAGCCCACCTTGTGATGCGGTGATCGACATCGCATCCTCCTCTGGAGCGCCAAATGAGATGCGCGGGGGGGCCGGAGCCGGCCCCGCGATCTGCATCTGAACACTCGCGGGTTGCAATGTGCAAGACGGGGGTGTGGCCCGAGGCATGAGCGTCGGGGCTTTGTTCCACACCGTAACCGTCAAGTCACCCTGACCACCAGCCGAAGTACTGGGCCTCTGGGACTCAGTAGATCGGGGTGTGGTAGAGGGGACTCTCACTTCAGTACGAAGGTCATGGAGTCTTGACCGCAACATTGCGATGGTCATGTTCCCGCAGTGAGAACATGACTCATCCGCGAACGCTGTCTGAGCATGCTGAAAGCCCAAACATATCAGACAGTGTTCGTGCCCATCAGAAGAGGAAAGCAACCGACCACACCCAGAAGTACACGGACGAGACATCCTGAAAAGGACGCGTCACGTGTAAGCTCTTTTATGAGAGGAAGCCTCGCAGAGAACGCCGAAGCGCCCAGGGACCACACACCAGCTGTCTAGCGGACCACTGCGCAGATCAGCAGGCAGGCAGTATGATGATCACTGGAACGCGCCGTAACACCAACGCCTCTGGAAAGCTGCTCGTCTCGAAAGCTGTCGATGACTCAGATCAGGCTTGTAGGAGTGAAGAGATCCTCTTGGCTCCAAAGCAGAAACATAATGCGATGTTCGCAGCGTACTTCCTTATATACCCACGAGGTGGGGCGGAGTTACGCATGCAAATTCCGCATGCCCATGGCATTGGCACTGCCATTGGGCGCTGTTGAATACGATGAAGATGATTGGCTTCTAAGCGAAACCCCCATTCGTTAGTCACTAACGTACGTCGTAGTGACTGAACGAAAGGGAACCAAGGATTTTAGATATTCTCATCTTTGTGCCCATAATGTAGGGTTTAACAGGACACACACACATAGGCCTACACGAAAACTAATTTACAAAGGAATGCAGTAAATGAATGCTTAAAGCAACTGCAATTTCAAATGAATTAACCGCTGACCAATAGGAAACAAGTGACAATATTGTTGTGACAGTCATTTTAGATTTATTTAGTGCCTTTGTGTGTGAGAGGAATGGCTGTAGGCGAAAGGGGATGTTGTTACAAGTCTGAAGATAATGAGAAAATAAATAGTTTGGACATATTTGTGTAAAATGTCAAACATAATCTGTGGCATCTCTGCTCAATTAAACACCGCAGATCATTGTCTTAATCAGAATTTAATCATCTAGAGCAGTGGTTCTCAACCTTTTTTCAGTAATGTGAAATAGTTTTTCAGCCAAGTACCCCCTAACCAGCGCAAAGCATTTTTGGTTGAAAAAAAAAACAGTCTTAAACAGAAAAAAAAAAGACTTAAACAGAGCACTGTGCCATCAGTGTTTGATTTATTAAACTTTGGAACAGATAAACGCATTCAAAATTCAAACATTTGAGAAAAAATTTCGAACATTATAAATGATAATTATCCATGACTAAATGTATTGCAAATATTTCTCATCACTCAAATGTAGTGCTTCAAACTAATGTAGTGAAAACAGTGACCATAAAACCATTTCAAACTATAAAATGAACCATTTAAAACTCCATAAAAGTGCAAAACACTGCTTATTTGTAGTGGTACCTTGAACTATTTGGAAATAAAAAGATATAGCAAAACAAAAGAAAGAAAGAAGGTTTTTTTTTCATTTTCTCTTTATGCTGCAATTGCACGGTATAATATACCCGTGAAAAAAAGAAACGGGTCACAGATACTCGTCAATTGTATTTTCATTTAATGCCAATTCAATATTATAATCTTATCAGTTAATGGTTAATATTCGGATAATGAGCGGCGGTTAGCGGTCGGGAAAATGAACCGAAATGACCATCCTTATACTGAATATAAAATTCATTTTATATTCATTTATTCATAAACTTATATTTTCCTGAAATATTTATTAAATAGTTATTTTAAAAGGATTTTTGCATGGATGCTACTTATATTTTAAAATATCACGTACCCCCTGGAGTGCCGTACCCCCATTTGAGAACCACTGATCTAGATAATGAATAACTAGATCTTTTTAATATTGTTTTTTTTGTCAGAAAATCCTATTGTCAAATGCAAGTTACAAAATGCATCAACTATTGTGCTGCTGAACTGCTTTCCTTTGTGTGAAATCCACACTAAAAGCTTCCATAAAAATATATATGTCGTACCTTAAGAGCACTTGCACCCTCCAAACACACAGTAAGTAAGCATCTGTACCCTCTCCCTCTCAGTATTGATCAGTCCTTTCATCCAAGTGATGCTAATGGATTTTCTTGCCTTTTAAGTCTGCTTAATGGCAAGAAAAATACTTACGACGTGTCCGGATCCACTTTTGCTAGTTTAATAACGAAAAAGAGCAGTCGGCATGCCGAGCTCCATCTCAAGGTAATACAGGCCCGTATTCTTCTGGAAGTTTGGGTGAGTTGAAATGGACCACTCTTTTATTAAAACGTTGCTTTTGGATTGAATAACTTCAGGAAAATCCATATGTGATTGGTGTTGTCATATAGGCCTACCTAAAATGCTAGTCCCAGCAAAATAGAACACGACTAGATCATAGTTATAAATATTCGTTTTTCAGAGAGAGTTTTGGCTGCAAATTTGGTTTATGTCATGTTGGATATCAATTTTGTTTAATAATAAGTTAAAGATAAAGAGTCAAAACAATATAAATTGTTGTTCAGTGTGTTCTAAGACGATTCAGGTACCTGTAGTTGACATACATTAAGGCCCGGTTTCACAGACAGGGCTTAGACTAAGCCAGGATTAGGCCTTAGTTCAATTAGGACATTTAAGTAACTTTTATAAACGTGCCCAAGAAAAAAACATTGCTGGTGTGCATCTTGAGACAAAACAACGCCACTGACATATTTTAAGATTTGTCAGTGCAAGATTCTTTCAGTAAAAATAGCTCAAACATGCATTTTAGTCTAGGATTAGCTTAAGCATTGTCTGTGAAACCGGGGGTAAAAGTGGTATAGAAAATGAATATGCGAGGGATATTACAATCATTTTGGATTTGTGAAGAAGTGCTCATATTAAGATCTTTGACTTCTGATTGGTGAGTTTGGTAACTTTGCAAATGTTCATGAGACAACGACTGTTGAAAATCCTTAGGAAACTCTTGAGGAGACATGTTAGATACTTTTTCTCTGGGCATAATTTATGCAGAAGACTAAGGGCCCTATTTTAACGATCTGAGCGCATGGTCTAAAGCGCATGGCACAGGTGCACTTACGGCATGTCCGGATCCACTTTTGCTAGTTTAAGAGCGGTCGGCGTGCAAGGCCCATGGTCCAAAAGGGTTGTACCTAGTCTCTTAAAGGGATAGTTCACCCAAAAATGAAAATTAGCCCATAATTTACTCACCCTCAAGTCATAGGTGTATATGACATTCTTCTTTCAGACAAAGTTATATTACAAAAGTCCAGGCTAATCCAAGCATTAGAATTGCAGTAATGGTTGCTCTGTTTTTGAAGTCCATAAAAAAATGCATCTGTCCGTCAAATAATGGGCTCCACGCGGCTCCGGGGTGTTAATAAAGGCCTTCTGAAGCAAATCGTGTAGGAGTTTGTGTAAGAAAAATATCCATCAAAATATCCATTTTTAAAACTTTATCAAGTAAACTTTTGGCCGACCGCATTCCGTGGAAAAGTGTTGAATGTTGAAAGTGAAACTCAAGATGCGTACGTGACGTCATGACGAGCCTTCTTTTGTCAAATTTGTTTGATGTCTTCACCTTATTCATGTACAAAAAGCTGCATAATTGGTGTCAGCACAATTGAATCAGCAGAAAACGCTCGCAAACATCTATTATCAAGGTGACTCTGTGCTTTAGGGACTTGTATCTGTGTCCACTGAGCAGTAATGAAGGCCATAACTCCAAATTACCCCCAAAGGTCATCCGTCAGGCGACCGGTAGAGGTGCTTTCACACAGCTTAAAGCTTTTCACCCTGTCCACTGGTCAATACTGAGTCAATTCTGTCACAATGTCTGAATCATTCAGTGTGTTAAGAACATATTATGAACAATATTTCACCCTTTCCTGATTGCATTTAGCCGGGCCAGTAAGACAGTGCTGGGTTTCACAAGGTGTTTTAGTAAAGGTGACATTCATGAATTTTAATACAATGGATGTGACTTTGACAGAACCGGAGTAAGAGAGAAATGGGATAGGAGGAAAAGGCAGATAAAATGAAGGATGATGTATTACATAGTGCCAGTGTCCATTCACTGCCAGGCACAGAGGGAGGCCGGACCGTTCCCACCCTCCCATTTATCCCGATTAAAATCCCTCCACCTTCCCTGTCCTTTTATCTGTCACCTCTGTTGATTGCACTGGGTTCGGAATGCTAATGTGATCCGTATTTGGCATGCTGATGTAATCCATATGTTAGCCACTGAAACGCTGCAGTGTATGCTGTTGTTGTTAAGTAATGCAGTGTAAGCAGAGTGTCTTTGCATGAGTCTCTGGGGGCCTCAATAAATCTGGCCCACTGATTCAGCTCTATTACATTTGGTATTTATGGAGTCAATCTTTTATCTGGAGAAACGCTCATTAATTTTCTCCACATAGGCATCTTCTTCAGTAAAGAGTTTTAACCAGCTCTGAGAGGAATCACATTACGAACTTTTGAAGCAAAAAGTTTAAGAAAACCAGGGGGAAAATGTCCAAGGTAAAGTACTCTGTTCTACTCATCCTACGAAGCAAACTATATATCTGAATCTTAAATTATGGTTGTAAAGTCTAATCTGAGAATGAAGAAGATGGATGATGTTGATCAAAGTAAAAGCATTGTTTATTAAACAAAGTAAATACAGGTAATCCAACTGTATCGAACACAAATTAAACACCAAGCTAGACAACGAGCAAGAGGAAATGAAGAACTTAAAGGGTTAGTTCACCCAAAAATGAAAATATGTAATTATTGTAATTAATGTAATTTATTACTCACCCTCATGCCGTTCCACACCCGTAAGACCTCCGTTCATCTTCGGAACACAAATTAAGATATTTTTGTTTGAAAAAATATCTTAATTTCGCTTGTCAAACCGCCAAACTGCTGAAATCACGTGACTGTGGCGCTTTGAACCGCTGATTCATTACGCTCTGAAGCTTCATGAAGCAGTGTTTTGAAATCGGCTATCACTATATACAGTAAGTTGTTATTTCGTTGTTTTTTTTGGCGCACCAAAAATATTCTCATCACCTCATAATATTAATATTGAACCACTGTACTCACATGAACTGATTTAAATATGTTTTTAGTACATTAATGGATCTTGAGAGAGGAAATGTCATTGCTGGCTATAGAGGCCTCACTGAGGCTTCAGATTTCAACAAAAATATCTTAATTTGTGTTCCGAAGATTAACGAAGCTCTTACGGGTGTGGAACGGCATGTAATGAATGACATTATTTAAATTTTTGGGTGAACTTCGCATTATATACAAATAAACTAAATAGACAGGTGTGCTCATTAATGAATGTCCATGGAAATTAATGACTGGTGGGAACTAGAACAAATGGAATAGGTAACTGAAGAGAAACAAACTAAAAGTCCATGAAAATTAAACTAAGAAAGACTAAACTGAAGGTAAGTGTGACAGAACGCACCCCCTCTGGAAAGGCACGGCCTTGCGCCGTAAAATGACGAGGAGGTGGTTCTGGAGTTGGACGAGGGGCTGGAAACAGGTGGACAGGAACAGGTGCTATCAGGAAAAGCCAAGTTGGTGATGACGGTGGAGAAGCTAGGGAGGCGAGTATATGAGGAGTAGCCAGGTGGTGATTCAGAGCAGAACCAGGCTGAAAAAGCTCAGGGTGCAGTCGACAGAGGTAGGAGCCACGGTGGAGAATTGGCTGACGACTGACAGAGATGGAGTTGTTGGAAGTGGAGCTCTGGGCGCGGACGGAGAGCAAACGGGACAGGGCAACACCGATGGTTCTGGAGGCCAGGGCGGAGCCGCAGAAGGGTACCAGTGAAGGCGGGGCTGAGGCACAGGTGGAATCAGGATGTGGAGGCGGGAGGCGGGAGGCAGGATGTGGAGGCGGTGTGGGAGCATCAACAAAGATATAGATTTTGCACAATGAGATGAAACAGGCTTTATGCTAGGAAGAAACAGCAGCGATGAAAACACAGGTAACTGTGTCTTAAACAACCTAAAAGTCCATGAAAATGAAACTAAGATAGACTAAACTGAAGGTAATTGTGACAATGATACATTTATGGTGCAATTATGGCACGTCTTCCAGTTTTGTGTAATTGCACACACACAAGAACAGTCACTAGATAGGTAGCTATAATTACATGGAAAATAGAGAGACCACACAACATAAGCATGTAAATGTTTTTACTAAGTGTTTTATTTATTTTTTATTCTAAAATATTTTTCTTTTTAATTTACTATTTTAAGATTTAATTAATTATTAGCTTTTCATCAATTTATAAACCCCCAACAGTTCCAACACAAACCCCAGTTTGAGAAAGCCTGACATGTTTAATGCACTTCACATTGTTGATAACAAGAGTGGAATCAATTTGCTTTCCCTTTGCATCTTTATATCAATATTCTACAATATTATTGTTAATGTCTGAATACAACGGAGTGAGACAACAATCAACCGATGACAATATCTTGCGGGGTTCAACTGCCAACAATTGTTCCACCGCTCGAGAGGCCTGAGGTTGAGCAAGCCAAGTGGAATCAGTGGAGTGGCGGCAGTCAGCCTCCTCAAGTGTTGTAACAACACTCTGTATGGCAAGTTCAATCCCAGCTGGAAACGAGCAAGGAGCTGTAAAATATTGTCTGCTCAGGCATGTGATAGGGTAGCCGACCTTACACGGGAGTCCATAGTATTTCCAATGTAAGTAATTGTTTGCATTGGAATCAGGCAACTCTTCTTCATTTACCATGAGACCTAGCTTCTGCACATGCTCCAAAAGAGTTGTGGACAGCTTGCCGTCTTCAGGGGGCACACAACAGCCAGTCGTCGAAATAAGGCAGGATTTGCATCACTCTGGACCATAGCAGATACAGAGCTGAAATCATACACCTTGTGAGGATGGCAGGACCTTGAATTGGTAGGCCAGGTTCTTGAAACTGAATCGAAGAAACTTCATGTGAAGAGGATGATAATAAGCATCTTTCAAATCAATGCTTGTAAACCAATCGTCCTTCATGACAGACCGAAGAACATCGGTTGCATGTAACATCTGGAAGGGAAGTTTTCAGGGACACGTTTAGATTACTTATATCTAGAATTAGACGAAAACTACCATCCTTCTTTAGAATGAGGAAGTACATTGATGAGTGGGGGGAATCCTTTCTTTGGCTCCCTTCTCCAACATCACTGTAGGAACAATCATTGAAAATTTTGGGGGCTGGCCTCGAAACTGCAGAGCATACCCCTTGCTCAGTGTAGTCCAAACCCAAGGATCTACTGTTGTCTCCCTCCAGTACTGCAGGTGTAGTCTTTAAAAATGATTGACTACCGGCCCAACCACTTCAAGCTTTATGCATGCTGCTTTTAGTGGCAGTGGGGAGGGAACTGACGTGGAGCCCCTGGCAACTGCCACTAATGAGGTCGAAACCCTCAAGTGTCCTCAGAAGCACAGGGTCTCTGTGAACCTCGAGGCTGTGGAGTAAATCGATAGTGGAATCAATCCTCTGGCATTGCAAATTGCAAAATGAGGATGATCCTGAGTGGCCTGCACCTTAAAAGCAAGATTGAGTCAGTTGACAGGCGGCCTTAGACAACTTCACCCTTTTTTAAAGAAGTTCTAGAACTTTAGACCCAAAAAGGAACAATTGGGAGGTCTCATAGAGCCTCCTTACAATCCTCAGGCAGTTTCGCCTAGGCCAGTCATACTTTGTGGCTGGCTGGCAGTAGCCCATAGCCTGAGGAATTGCGAAACTGAGAGGTCAACATTTGCTAATTTCAATGTACTGGTAGTGGCGAGGAATAATTTGCATATTGTGCTCTCTGCGCTGGTTATATATCCAGTAGACTCATATGCCTTTTTCAGTAACGAATCTGTGCAAACGTATTGAGCACTGGGGCAACGTATATTGGCTCATCGGGTGACAGCACCAGGGCGATAGGCTGTTCTATTTCTGGAGCACAGCCCACCCCAATAGTATCCATCATAGACGCTAGTGAATAAGCAGTCTTTGACCGGCGCTTAGGTGCACTAGACCCTGTAGGACAATTAAAAATTCTGTCACAAAATCCCTGCCTGATGGCATAGCAAAGTTAGATCAAGCTGACAACTGTCTAAAAAAGACATTGGACTTGGCTGGTTGTGCAGGGCGAGTTGCCCAGCCCTAAGCGAACAGCCGTCATCTGGAGCACAGTCATCCAGATGTATCATCCACAGAGAACGGAGTTAGTCGTTACTAAACGTTAGTCTTGACTAATGCCGCGTTCCAGGCAACCCGTAACCCGTGTTTTTCCAACCTTCTACCCGTGAAAGTGCACTGGAACGGCAGTCAAACCCGTGACTTCCCACCCGTGAACTCAAATGGTATAAACTTCCCACAAATGCATGCTGCAAATGACCGTTATGTTACACGCAACAAAATATAAACATGGTTTTGTAAGCTCACCGTTACAAATACATATACAGTATATCCTGTGACACCTATAATTCAATGGACAATTAAATGCACAGCCATTCGCAATTTGTTCTCTGCATCGAAAATATATATGAACACGCTGTTGCATACCTTTGATAACTTTTGAGGCTTATTTTGTGGAGTTTTTATAAGCTGTCTGGTCGGTTAAATGATCGTAAAGAGCAGTTACACTCACAGTGTGGATGAATCGCGTTTGTGAGAAGACTCAGGATATATTGAAGAGAACGTAGGCAATGCAGAAACTCATACAAAGCGGAAAAAACACTTGTTTTTAATCAGTTAATGCATCTCTCACTTACTGTGTGCGATCTCACTGTTTGAAGCGCCAGTCAGAGGAAAATGCCTATCAACGCATGCTGTCATGCTGTCATGAATTAAGCAATGTGTCTTCTCATAGGACAAAGACACGCAGTCTCATGAATAATTATGAGACAACGATGAGTCATCGCCATACTATAGTACGAGAAAACGTCACAGCCTATGACGTTGACATGAAGATGAATTTAAACCAGGAAGTTGAAAATAGAGCAAAAAGGTTTCAAATGAACTAGTTTTCTCCCACAATCAAAACTAACAGATGGTTACTTTATCTTCCATGGTGTTCAACAGACATACTTCTGTTAAAATCTCAGAAAATTTGGTTTAGGATTTCATGACTCTTTCAGGGGCCATTTACATCACGTGATTTGCACGCTTACGTTTATAATTTTAAACCGTTGTGGCGCTCGTGCGGTGCGGCACGCTCGTTTTTTCCAGGCGTGTCTACGCCGCAGCGAGATGAAAACAAATTCAACTTTTCAATCAAAAAGTTCAGAAAAAAATGGTCATGTGACAAGAACCAACCAAACAGCTTCACCCTTTCCACAACATTGAAAGCTTCATGGACAACAGAGATTATGATTGCCTAGGAAGAACAGACACCATGGAAGTGCAAGCCCCCGAATACACAGAATGAAAGGAAAAAAGAAAAAGCACGTCATAGGATTTTTACATGTTTTTAGATACAACATGTGAACAGGCCCCTAAACATCCGAAGCATGCTCCCACCTCTAAGACAGGGCTTGAATACTAAATTGAGCTGTTTCACATCTTCTTGTGCTTGAACAAAAAATGCCAGTCTTGGCATCTATAGTAAACATTGTCGGTTATGTCTTAAGTGAACGTAAACAGTTGAGATATAAAACATGTGTAAAAGTATCAGTATATTGGATCCGTGCTTTAGGTCTTAAAGTGACAGCATCCTAACGTTCCTGCTGTCGTCTGTTTTTAATGTTAAGTTAATCAAACAACAAAAGACAAAGAAATCACTCACTGATCTTGAATGAATTACTTTTGTAACTTCAGCACATTATTTGTAACTTCTTTTATTTTTTTTATACATTGAAGACTATGCAAACTATATGTACATGCCTATTAGTTAAGCTAGTGGTTTAAGCTGTAGTATCAAAATTGGAAAAGAGAATTGTGAATTTTCACTGGTATCTAAAATTTAGTCATAACAAAAATAGTTTCATGGCTGGAAAAAAACAAAAAGTAGGTACATTTTCTGAAGTCTAGTTTTAGGACCTGGTTCCAGGTGAGATACCACAGTATGAAGCGTCTGAAGAAGATGTTTTAACTCAGACATCTCAGATGAAAGGACAGCAACTGTCTTAGAAAGAGAAGTTTCCTCTATATGCTCATTTTAATGAAGTTGCTTTCTTCTTTGATAGGGGGGCACCGGCAGCTAAAGACATACTGCGCTTCCCAGAGTCTCACTGTGGATTTAGGATCTAAATCAGCGAGACATGGGTAAAAGACTACAGTGCAACCACTGATTCATGATAGCTTCTATCATGACAAACATCATGGCCGTCATCAGGGAGAAGAGAATTAGGCACAGCTTACATGATAATGGGAATCCAGTAGTAACAGAACAGTGAGATAAAACAACAAACAGAGTGGTAACAAGAATATATCCACACTTTGATGACTGGCCACCGGATTGCATCGAGGAGCATAACATATCACAAAATCCGCCTACAAATAATAAAATTAAAGGGGAATCATCACCGTATCAGTGCGGAAGACATTAGCCACCAGAAGCACTAAGTGTTTCACAAAATCCGTAAATAAGTGATAAAGTTAGTGGGGAACTGCCAACATACCAGTGTGGAGACTAGCTACTGGATGGCAAAGAGAAGCATGAAGTATTTCACAAAATCCATATATAAGTGATAAGTTAGCAGAGAATCATCAATGTATAAGCATGGGAAAACACTAGCCCCCGGATAGCACTAAGAAGCACGAAATGTTACTGACGGATCATAAAATATCTCCAAATGTTGACACAAATCCAATCCAGACCCAAACTTCTTAAGAGTGTGCCATAACAGCTTGTGAGGAGGATGATCCTCTGCTCTAGTAAGCTGCACTTGACCTAAAATCAATTGAAGACTGGCCTTAGTCAAGTGAGAAAGCAAAAAAGACTGAATGCTAAGCTAATGTTGCTATAACCCTCGAGGCTCAGCCTACATAACTGGGTGCTTCTCATTTCTTATTTGTGCATCCTTGCGTCCTTTCCTCGTGTCTTAGCTCCACCCCCTCAGGATCCTAGGGAAGGTTTACACCTGTGTATCCTCGCTCATGACTCCTCAGGAAGCTTCCTCTCTCCTCGTTCCTCACTTCCACGTGGTGCAATTAGAGAATTGAGATGTTGTTCAAGATGGCTGAATTTGATCGGTTTCCGGGTCACGGGCTGAAGGAGCGAGGAAATGAGGAAACATTAATTTGAATATTGAGAAGCACCCATTACGTGACTTTTTTGGTATATGATCTAGCTTGCACTGCGGTAATCCACAAGTGCGTAAACACCTCCTCTGGTGGTCAGGAGAAATAAAACAGAACATTCATTCTGTCAATTCATTAAAAAAAATTTATTTATTCAGGACTAACACAAGGTTTTAAACAAGGAAATTATATGAACTTTACACACCACATTACAAGGCTGAACCGGCAAGCAATGCAGTGCTGTGTGATAACGCCAAATCGGACGCTTTAATTAATAGAGATCAATGCATTGACCAGCGCTGATGCCTGTCATTGGCCCTTGAAAGGATGCTTCGACAAAGATATCACTTTCTATCAGCAAACATGGACATGGCAAACTGATTTATTTTCACATTCACAAACCTAGGGAATGAAAGCTATAACAGATGGAGGCATCGCACACACTTTCTCTCTCTCATAATACCAGGGCTCTAGAGTGCAACAAAAATTTGTAAGGGTGCGACTAAAATTTTTCCTAGGTTGCACAGGTGCACCTAACGTCCTCACATCCGCTGCCTCTCCACGAACGAAGCGTTAGTTCTCATCTGACGGAACTCCCACTCATGGTTGGATCATATCGTGGTCTAAACCAATCAGAGACAGAGATGGGGCGGGTCTTTGCCTCTGATTGGCTGTGGTACAGATATTCCTGTAGGCCTACACTGCACCGTGCTGTATGATTGAAATTGCGACCTGAGCACCAGAGAATCATTTGCGGCAATCAGCATCAGCAAAATAATAGCAAGAAAACAGACGATGAACAATGAAAAGAAATAGACCCATAGAGAGTTTTTTCTTTAAGAAAAGTAGGCCTGTTCCCCCCAACACTCTCCCCGGTCAATGCTCCGACAACAGCCCAGACATGGAGCTACTTCAGCCACCAGTATCCCCAGTCCTTAGTAAGATGCCAAGCCCTGGTCCTTCGTCGGAGATGGCATCTGAATCAGAGACGAAGATAGAGCCTACCGACCCTGAGCTAGAGACTCAAAAGAAAAAGGGAAAAACATATACATTTCGTAAAGACTGGTTAGACCAGTTTCCCTGGTTAAGGTTTAATAAGAAAGAGATAGTAATGCACTGAATTTATTGTAGAGAATGTGGCAAGAGCATGGCAGGGAACAGTAGCCTGACAAGCCAGACCCACATCAAGATGTCGGGTCTGGGAACTCACCATTGGCAGGGCTCAATCCGAGGGGCGGGATAAACGGTTGTCTTTCGAATTCCCTCTGCACGCCATAGGATAGCGCTACAACCAACCAGAGCAATGAAAATGAAAAAGGTGAAGTGGAGCCAGTTGATTTCGCCGTATCCAGTCGGCAAAACTCCAAACACATCTTCCTTTCTTAAGAATGACTTCAGTGCCGTTCTTTGTTCTTTTCTCAAAGAAAAGCTTAACTCCAAGTCTTCCAGAGTCGCGGCCAAAGCCGATTCGAAACACCGCTGTTCGCCAGCTTCTTAGTTTACAAGTAGCTTGTGGAACCATCATTATGTTAAGCCCGCCCACCGACTCTATATACGATGTGATTGGCCTGACCAGAGTTTGGTTTTCCAGCTCACAAGCCAACGGAGAGTTGCTAGACTACCCTGCTAGGGTGCGTCTAGATTTCTACACTAAGGGAACAGTGCATTTGTAAGCAGATCAACAATGTTTAGAATTGAAAAACTGAAAAAGATGAGATGATAATAAAATTCAACGTCGCCTATAACATCGCAAAAGAAGAGCTGCCATTCACTAAATTTAGATCGAAAATTATTCTGATGAAGAAAAATTGATAAGAAGTGAACCCGACATAATGCAATGACGTTGCATGTGCCCAATTTATTGACTGTTGCCATCACGAATTCCACATACATGTAATTTATGATCGACGGTGACGCAGACATGTCCACGAAGGAATGTGATTGAATAAATCCAATAAAAAGGTGACCTTGAAATTGTGGCGTTAAAGGCGACATGAGCCGAGGAAAAATTTGGGTGGACCTAAATTTTGTGCTGGTGCACCCAAATAAAAAAGTTAGGTGTTACCAGTAGTTACCAGTGCAAAGCAAATTTCTAAATTAGTAAAACACACAAAAATTGCTGAAGCAGCCAAAACCATTGTTGCTAGTTATAGTAGCTGTGTTTTATAATTAGTAATGGAGGCTTGTGCGTGTCTATTTAACTATCAATGGCAGCTTTGGATCTGTGGCAGAAGAAAGTATCTATCTAGTTTTTTTTTTAAACACTCCATGGTTGTTTTTTCATTAAATAATTGTGCCTTCAAACTGTTGTGTAAAAGCAATATCACACTCACAGTCGATATGGCTCTATATCAGCATGGCCGTAATATAGAGCCATATCGCACTCTGTGATATTGCATACTGAAATGTTTTAGTTGGAAGTTCGTCTAACATTCTTTTTAAGTGTTGTTTCAGAATTTTCAGAGAACATTCAAAAGTAACATTCCCATAATGTTTGCAAAATTATAAAAAGAAATGTTGCCTTAATGTTTTTTAAACATTTAAAAACTGGACGTTTTGAGTACATTTCGAAATGACGTTTTAATAACTTAAAGGGAACGTTAGCAAAACGTCCTTAGAGCATATTTTTGTTAGCTGGGTATTTGCCTTTTCTGTGTAATTATTTGTGAAATTTACTGTATAGTGTGTTTACATTGTAAAAATTTTTTTAAAAAATGTATTGTAATATTAATCACAAACAAATCCATTCCAGAAGGAACCCTTGGCTCTAAAATCTATTAATCTTTTTCCAGGTTTTTGGACAAACTCTTTTGCAAGGTGTTCTGCCCTGAAACAACTTGGTTATGTGCATTATATAGTTCCCTTTCGTTCAGTCACTACGACGTACGTTAGTGACTAACGAATGGGGGTTTCGCTTAGAAGCCAATCATCTTCATCGTATTCAACAGCGCCCAATGGCAGTGCCAATGCCATGGGCATGCGGAATTTGCATGCGTAACTCCGCCCCACCTCGTGGGTATATAAGGAAGTACGCTGCGAACATCGCATTATGTTTTTGCTTTGGAGCCAAGAGGATCTCTTCACTCCTACAAGCCTGATCTGAGTCATCGACAGCTTTCGAGACGAGCAGCTTTCCAGAGGCGTTGGTGTTACGGCGCGTTCCAGTGATCATCATACTGCCTGCCTGCTGATCTGCGCAGTGGTCCGCTAGACAGCTGGTGTGTGGTCCCTGGGCGCTTCGGCGTTCTCTGCGAAGCTTCCTCTCATAAAAGAGCTTACACGTGACGCGTCCTTTTCAGGATGTCTCGTCCGTGTACTTCTGGGTGTGGTCGGTTGCTTTCCTCTTCTGATGGGCACGAACACTGTCTGATATGTTTGGGCTTTCAGCATGCTCAGACAGCGTTCGCGGATGAGTCATGTTCTCACTGCGGGAACATGACCATCGCAATGTTGCGGTCAAGACTCCATGACCTTCGTACTGAAGTGAGAGTCCCCTCTACCACACCCCGATCTACTGAGTCCCAGAGGCCCAGTACTTCGGCTGGTGGTCAGGGTGACTTGACGGTTACGGTGTGGAACAAAGCCCCGACGCTCATGCCTCGGGCCACACCCCCGTCTTGCACATTGCAACCCGCGAGTGTTCAGATGCAGATCGCGGGGCCGGCTCCGGCCCCCCCGCGCATCTCATTTGGCGCTCCAGAGGAGGATGCGATGTCGATCACCGCATCACAAGGTGGGCTCGAGTCCTCTGGAGATGACGACTCGGCTGTGCTGCCGCCCTCGGGCGTGCCAGCATTGCCCGAGTCAGATCCAGAGCTGACAGCCATGTTGTCTCGGGCAGCCGCGAGTTTAGGGATCGAGTGGAACCCTCCACCCTGTCCCGAACGCTCAAGGCTCGATGATTGGTTTTTGGGGGCTCGCGCTGACACCCGTCAGTCCTTGCCCTCAATACCTTTCTTTCCCGAGCTGCATGAGGAACTCACGCGGTCCTGGAAGTCCCCGTTGTCTTCCCGTGACCGTTCACTGACTTCCTCCGCCTTCTCCGTCCTCGATGGGGCGGCAGCTAAAGGGTACACTGGGGTCCCTCCAGTTGAACGTTCTGTTGCGATGCAACTGTGTCCTCAGAGCGCTTCAACCTGGCGTGGTGATCCTAAGCACCCCTCCAAAGCCTGTCGATTCACATCAACCTTGGTGTCGAAATCGCACAGAGCCGCGGGGCAGGCTGCCGCTTCGCTGCATGCCATGGCGATCCTCCAGGTCTACCAGGCCAGGATCCTCAAGGACATGCACGAGGGTGGAGTTGATCCGGGGCTCTTAAATGAGCTGCGTGCCGCCACCGACCTCGCTCTCCGGGCGACGAAGGTGACCGCACGCTCCCTGGGTCAAGTGATGTCCACAAATGTGGTCCAGGAGCGTCACCTATGGCTGAACCTGGCCGATATGCGGGACACCGAGCGAACCCGGTTCCTCGATGCCCCCATATCCCAGGCCGGCCTCTTCGGCGGGGCGGTTGAGGACTTCGCCCAACAGTTCTCAATCGCCCAGAAGCAGACTGAGGCTATTAAGCATGTACTGCCCCGGCGGCCAGCTGCTGCCTCCACCCCGCCGCCGGCGCAGTCAACTCAGTCTGCTCCACGCCGAGGACGCCCTCCTAAGGCTCCCGCCCCTCCCACCCGGTCCAAGCAGCAGCCTTCACCCGGGCCGGGTCGCGGAGGAAGCCGTAGGAAGGCGTCCAAGTCCCCTCAGGCCGCCCCGCGCCCCGCTAAACGCCAGGCCAAGCGGCGCTCCTGAGACGGACGGCTCAGGGATGGGAAATTCTTTCGAGGAGATGGTAGCAGGACCACTCCTTCCCCCGGTGGAGGGCCGGGGGAGAATCCTTTGTTCAGCTGCTGGCCCCCGGGTCAGCAGCACCCTATGTTGGTCAAAGAAAGAATTAACACTCCCATCCCTGAGCCCACAGAGTCCGGTGATGACGGTGCGCGCCACCCACGGGTCCCGCCACTCGCATCCCACTCTGTCGCCAGCCTCCTGGCAGAGCAGACCCCAGTGGAACGCTGGTCCTTCCCTGGTCTCCTCTGTCAGGACGCAGCTGTCAACCGTGCCCCCGCACCGGGACGCCCCACAGCCTCCCATGTCCGGGCCGGTGACGCTGCATCGCTGCAAGCCCACACCGGGTACGTCTGTACACCGTATGACCCCGCTGGTGCAGTTTCTGGATGTCTGGCTTCAGCTTCCAGGGCTGTCCCGCTGGGTCGAGCGGACCGTCAGGCGCGGCTATGCGATTCAGTTCGCACGGGTTCCTCCCTGCTTCCAGGGAGTCCGTTCCACCATGATCGGGGCCAACGCCCCCGTCATGCGAGCGGAGATTGCCACCCTACTGGCGAAGGGTGCGATCGAACCTGTCCCTCCAGCCGAGATGAATTGCGGGTTTTACAGCCCGTACTTCATTGTACCCAAAAAGACCGGTGGGCTACGGCCAATCCTGGACCTGCGCATCCTGAACCGTTACCTTCACCGGTTTCCGTTCAAGATGTTGACAGCGAAACGCCTTTTCGAATGCGTTCGTCCACACGATTGGTTTGCAGCGATCGACCTGAAGGACGCCTACTTCCATGTCTCCATTTTGCCTCGACACAGACCGTTCCTACGGTTTGCTTTCGAGGGGCGGGCATATCAGTACGCAGTTCTACCATTCGGGCTATCTCTGTCCCCTCGCGTCTTTACGAAGATTGCCGAGGCAGCCCTTGCGCCCCTTCGGCAGCACGGGGTCCGCATCCTGAACTACCTCGACGACTGGCTCATACTGGGTCCCTCTCGAGAGCAGGTTTGCGGACACAGAGATCTGGTGCTCCATCACCTAGCCCGTCTGGGCCTTCGGGTCAACTGGGAGAAGAGCAAACTTTGCCCCGCGCAGAGGATCTCTTTTCTCGGTATGGATATCGACTCGGTCGCCATGTGCGCGCAGCTTTCGAGCGAGCGCGCGCAGTCTCTGCTGACTGCCCTTCGACAAGTCGAGGGCCAGAGTGCGGTTCCACTGAAACATTTTCAGAGGCTCCTGGGGCATATGGCATCTGCAGCCGCGGTAACGCCGCTCGGATTGCTTCATATGAGACCGCTTCAGCACTGGCTACGCGATCGAGTCCCGAGATGGGCATGGCGGTCTGGCACGCTCCGGGTCCCAGTGACTCGGGCCTGCTTACAGACACTCACCCCGTGGTCGAACCTCAAGTTTCTACGGACCGGAGTGTCCTTAGAACGAGCTTCCAGGCATGTTGTTGTGACAACAGATGCATCATCCACGGGCTGGGGTGCCATGTGCAATGGACAAGCAGCCGCGGGCTCCTGGACAGGACCCCAGCGCCTTCTGCATGTCAATTGCCTCGAGTTACTGGCTGTACGGTTCGCCCTGCACCGCTTCCGAGCGTTGCTGAAGGGTCAACATGTGCTAGTCAGGACAGACAACACGGCCGTAGTAGCGTACATCAACCACCAGGGCGGTCTACGCTCCCACCGTATGTCTCAACTCGCCCGCCATCTCGTTTTGTGGAGTCAGAAGCGCCTGAGGTCCCTTCGTGCTGTCCACATCCCTGGAGACCTGAACGGTGCAGCCGACGAGCTGTCACGGTTTCAGCCTCTCCCCGGAGAGTGGAGACTCCACCCCCAGACGATCCAGCTGATATGGGAACGGTTCGGCGACGCACAGGTAGATCTGTTTGCCTCCCAGGACTCTTCCCATTGCTCCCTGTATTATTCCCTGACCGAGGGCACCCTCGGCACGGATGCACTGGCGCACAGCTGGCCGTCCGGGCTACGCAAGTATGCGTTTCCCCCAGTGAGCCTTCTTGCACGGGTACTGTGCAAGATCAGGGAGGACAAGGAGCAGGTCGTCTTGGTCGCCCCGCTTTGGCACGGCCAGACCTGGTTCCCAGAACTCTTACTCCTTGCGACAGCCCCTCCCTGGCCTATCCCTCTGAGACCAGACCTTCTGACTCAGAGACGGGGCACCTTTTGGCACCCGCGTCCAGCGTTCTGGAAGCTCCACGTGTGGCTTCTGGACGGGACACGGCAGGTTTGAGTAGCCTTCCACCTGCGGTGGTCGCTACCATCACTTCCGCTAGAGCTGAGTCTACACGACGTCTCTACGCGTTGAAGTGGAACCTCTTCGTCACATGGTGCTCTTCCCGCCAAGAAGACCCCTGGAAATGCCCGATCGGGTCCGTGCTATCGTTTCTCCAGGAGGGGGTGGAGCGAAGGCTGTCTCCCTCCACCCTGAAAGTGTACGTGGCCGCAATATCTGCCTACCACGATCTCCTGGGAGACAAAAAGGTAAGTCAGCACGACCTGGTCATCAGGTTCCTGAGGGGAGCGAGGAGACTGAATCCTCCTCGCTCTCCTCTCGTTCCCTCTTGGGACCTCTCAGTAGTCTTAAGTGCTCTGCAGAGGCCTCCCTTTGAGCCTTTGCGGTCGGCCGAGATTAAGTTCTTGTCTATGAAGACGGCTCTGCTGACCGCATTGGCCTCGCTTAAGAGGGTCGGGGACCTGCAAGCATTTTCGGTTGACGAAGCGTGCCTTGAGTTCGGGCCGGCTAACTCTCACGTGATCCTGAGACCCCGGCCCGGATATGTGCCCAAGGTTCCTACCACTCCGTTCCGAGATCAGGTGGTGAACCTGCAAGCGCTGCCTTTGGAGGAGGCAGACCCAGCCTTGGCATTGCTCTGTCCAGTACGCGCTCTCCGCGCCTACGTAGATATGACGCAGTGTTTCAGGACCTCAGACCAGCTCTTTGTCTGTTATGGTGGAGAGCGGAAGGGAAGTGCTCTCTCAAAGCAGAGGTTGTCTCACTGGGTGGTGGACACCATTGTTTTGGCTTACCAGCAGCAAGGTCGACCATGTCCCCTTGGTGTGAGAGCACACTCCACCCGGAGTGTGGCCTCCTCTTGGGCTCTAGCGCATGGCGCCTCGCTAACAGACATCTGCAGAGCTGCAGGCTGGGCGACACCCAACACATTCGCCAGATTCTACAATCTCCGAGTGGAGCCAGTGTCCGACTTTGTACTCGCCCCCCCGAAGGGCCGGTAATGGACCACGCTCAGGTGTCTTCGCTTGCTCGCCATTCCACTCCCATGACTGGATACGTGCGATATTTTCCTCAGGTGAGCTCCCCGAGAGCCCTGAGCTCCTCCAGCACTGTCGACGCCGACATCAGTTCAGTCTGCCCTTTCGAGCCCAGACCCTCATGTCCGGCCAGGTGCTCCGTGTGCATGGTTCCCCTCTGGCGACCCCCACACGAGTATTCCCACCGTAAGCCTCCTCAGTGAGCAGGTGTCTTTCCCTTGGCAAGTCCCTGCCACCCCTAGGGTTAAAAATCCACCTTCGGCTGGTACCCTAGAGATCTTCCATATGCAACCCTCAGCGGGTCATATGTGTATTCTCTAAGTCCTCCCTACGGTAGGCATCTTGGCATTCCCTCACTGGGATATGCTTCCCAGTGTACCTTGGTAATCCTGTGATAAGTGGGAGTCCTAGGGCCTTAAGTGGCGGGATCTCACACTTACGCAGGGCACTGGATGACAGCTGAGTGGCGCTGTTTTACAGGTTCCCCCATTCGTTAGTCACTAACGTACGTCGTAGTGACTGAACGAAAGGGAACGTCCGGTTACGTATGTAACCCTCGTTCCCTGAGGAGGGAACGGAGACGTACGTTTCCTTAGCCACGTCAGCTGTGCTGCCTGGAACGCGAGGAGTTCAGTCTTGGCTCCTGCAGCAGTAACATAATGCGATGTTCGCAGCGTACTTCCTTATATACCCACGAGGTGGGGCGGAGTTACGCATGCAAATTCCGCATGCCCATGGCATTGGCACTGCCATTGGGCGCTGTTGAATACGATGAAGATGATTGGCTTCTAAGCGAAACCCCCATTCGTTAGTCACTAACGTACGTCTCCGTTCCCTCCTCAGGGAACGAGGGTTACATACGTAACCGGACGTTACAACTTGCAGTCTTTAGAGTCTTGTGATTGTACAGCACCTCCAGCTCTATTGATTTCAGTGGAATTTGACATTAACATGTTTTGCTGCTGAGCAAACAATGCAATCTTCTAAACATAAAACTACATAGCACACCTAATTATTGAGTGGAATCTGGGGTGAATTTACTAAATTGTTTCAGCACTTGGTATTTCAGTTTCTTCTAAAATAGCACTGCCTATTTATGCAGATGAGGTTTATTGTGAGGCTCTAAACAGATGAGGGTTATTATAGATCGTGCTTTATTGACAAAAGTCAACAGTATTTCCCTGCCACAATTAACACCATGCTACATGGTAAAACTAAAAAAAATCATGTAAAAGAGATGTTTGTGTATATAGCCTGGTGACAGTGGCAGCAGTAATTCATCACATGATAATTAAGGAAGGAAGAGAGGAAGTTTTTTGTAACGGGGTACATAATCTGCTTTGTAATGATGCTGCTGATGATCTTGAGATGTTGATATCTTGAGATGATGTTAAATTTACTGGCAGTTTGGATGACAGTGATATTATGCTGCCAATGTCTTAAAGTAACCATGAAATCAAAATTCTTATTTTTTTATTGAATGTTGCAATGTTTATTATGAATGATTTGACTGTGCACATCATTCTTTTTTAAAGTGACACTATAATGGTTTTTCGAATATTCCCTGCCATGTAATATAGCTATTTATGAATGTAAATGTTCTGCAAAGTTGTAATAAAAAAAGTTCTTCCAAAATAAAGCATTGACTCTGACCTGCCTGAGTCGTTTGTTTTTCGAATCCCACTGCGTGATGGTTCTATGTCATTTGCCGACCTACGTTGTACGTTGTCCATTATCAAACAACTTGACCAGCCCTCAAACATCAATTTACTGACGACTGCTTCTCACGACTGCAAATTGCAAAATGCTTGCTCTTGAAAATGGGCCAGTACACAGTTTATTTGGACCAGCTTGCTCCTCAGAATCACCTCCTGTAAATATGAATAATTATTGATTTGTATATATTTTCTACCGGGTGTTCAAAATACGTTTTGTGTTTTATATTATGTTTCCGGCTAACTGGCGTTATTACTGTCTTACTGAAATACTTCTGCTAAGCAGCTGTGGGCCACTATTAAATAAAACTGTCTATTAATGCTTATTGTCTGTCATTCTTACTACTTTGAGTAAAGATAATGGATGGAGCAAGATTTGTTTTGTAAACGTTTATGTTAAATCACTCATTCACGTTAGTGCTCGGCTAATGTATGCGCTGTTATTGATACAGTTCCCGCACATGCACCACATTAAATTAGAAATATACACATGAGTTTGTTGATGGACATACACTTGTTAATGCTGATAGTGAGGAATTACAGTTGCAACATCTCATAATGTACCTCAAAATGAGTAGCGTATCAATGAGAAACGTCTCCGGTTACGTATGTAACCTAGGTTCCCTGAGAACAGGGAACGAGACGCTGCGTCAGCTTGACGCTACGGGGAACGCCTCCAGCATGAAAGGTGTCTGAGTTACAATCGAATCACATCAGTCCTACTGACCGGCGACAGCCGATGATGTCATCAGGGTGCGACCAGGAAGTATATAAGGGCGCTAGGGGCGCTAAATTCTCTCCTAGCACGCTGCCATTGTAACTCCAGCCTGTTGGTGGCGTGCTCCATAACCTCCACCAACTCTGTGTACACAGGGCAAGATTGCTGAGAGGGTTCGGCCTCAACCGATTCATCACCACCCTGCAGAACCACCCCACCACCAGAAATCCGACTCCTCCCCCGTCAGCCGCCCCTCGCAACCTGGCTGGTCGTCTGTGAGGACTACACCCTCCTCCAGACGACGAGCCAAGTCCGTCTGGGAACCCCAGGACCTACGTCGCCGCTCAGCCTCGGCGTGAGCGGGACCGCCCCCAGAAGCTGGCCCCTCTTCCCTCGAGAAGAGGGCCAGGCGAGAGCGGAGCGTTCGGATGGGAAAACGCTCACAATTCGCGCAAGAGGCTCCCTCGAGAACCTCCCGCGCGTGCTCTTCCCCCAGGCAGTACACACAGAGATTGTGCGTGTCTTCAGGCGTCAGATACCTGGGACACGGATCCGCGCACTTCCTAAAGTGCCGCGTCTTCTTTGAGCACTTCATCCTACTAACGTGTTTCTTTCTTACGCAACACCAGACAAGACAGTCACTGAAGACGAAGAAGCGGTGTCATGTTGGCAGAGGAGCCCTTATATACTTCCTGGTCGCACCCTGATGACATCATCGGCTGTCGCCGGTCAGTAGAACTGATGTGATTCGATTGTAACTCAGACACCTTTCACGCTGGAGGCGTTCCCCGTAGCGTCAAGCTGACGCAGCGCAAGTTCCCTTTCAAAAGGGAAAGTCCTGCTCAAGGTTCGGGTTCTTCTTCGGACTCGTGCTTGAAATGATATGGTAAAATCGCTATCATCGTTACTGTCTTTGCAGTGTGTACAATCGCTGATCTTTAGGAAGCCTCCAGAGCTGAAGTTCAGTTATGGAAATGGCCGTTTAGCTTCAGACACATGCTGTAAGCGTTAGACCTATCACAACAGACTGGGCCGTCTGGCCAATCAGAGCATCGCAGAGCATCAAAATTCAGATTTTTAGAGACTGAATCATCCGTCAAGCCGTTTGCGAATCATTGAAAAAATGTGTGTGCAAATTCAATATATTATGTTATATTATGAGAAAATGAAAAGCATGTAATACCGTTGTAGGAGATAAAAATAGCATAATCGGGGCCCTTTAAATTCCTATGCCCTTGTAATCTTTAATCAAAATAACTTTCCCTCCCTCTTTCAGCCACATCTCTTCTCTTCTCTGGTGTGTTTACTGGCGTGAGGGCAGAGCAACCTGTCACTCACATGAGATCAATAGCCAACCACAACCATCCAATCAATTCCAGATGGACAAAATCAAGTCCCACCCTACATTTTTTCTTGTTTGCCGTTTCACTCTTAAAACGTCACAATAGGGCAGAAAAGACTATCTCAACTTTTGTTTCATGGCGTCTTTAAAACACTGTCTAGATAGACACCTCGCTAGATTTTGGAAGTTACGAAACGCTCGTGTTCAGCTATCAGCAGTGATGTTGTATAGAATCATAAGCTGGCTTTTGACAGTTTCTTTCATATACACACAAATCAAAGACAAAAGAACATCCAGGCATTATTCCTACAAAAGGGTGACGGCAACAGTCTGGGGGAAAATCGGGCACATCTATCAATATAATTAACATAAGGTGCTCCTTCACACAGTTAACATGTCAACACTGTCTTTAGAAGGCTATGAGTTACAGAATTACTTGTGGCACTTGATGCTGTAAATTGATGGTTCTGCCATCATCTCATTCCTATTAAATGTGAATAATTCACTGAAGTTCATGTTTGCTTCTCAACCTATCATTAGTTCATTAACCTCACACTATATTTGGAATATAGTTCAGCAGTGATTGACAGTTATAGCTGAGCTCTGCTGCCTTAATTGCATTTCCAGCAGTGGCAAATAACTCACCTGTCCTCAGAGAGCGCTTTACAAAGAACCAACAGGACAAGATTAAGACTCTGTCTTTATAGTCTCTCGTCGTAATTTACTTGTTTGGGCTGGGGAAGGTGTTTTTTTTTACTAGTCGTAGTAGTGCACATCAAAGACAAATAAGCACAAACTTCTTAAATCTTCAGCTCTAAACTCTGCATGAAGTAAACAGGTTTGTGTGGGCATATTAAAGCAATAAATCACAAGAGACCATGTGGGACTGTGATTTCACCATGGTTAAGGGCTGTCGTTAGGCACCATGTGAAGCAGAACACTTCCTTAGAAAAATCACAGTAACGCACGCCAGGGCCGTAACCATCATCAATAAATGGGATCTAAACACATTGGACCCCATTAACTTTCATTATATACACAAAAAAATTCAAAATGTCTCCTTTTGTGTTATAAAGGTCAGTATGGAGCCCCTAAAGGGACAGATGAGATTGGAGGAAAAATTAGTTTAGTAATGTTTATGAATATTTTTAATGAATATTTTTTTCAATTCAATAAAAGTTTTCAATAATATTTTTAATACTCTGATTTAACTTTCATTTATATATAAGTTTTTCATCTAATATGCATATTTTATTTGATTTCAGCATTATTTCAATGAACACAATTTATTTTTAATATACAAAAAAATTAGGCCTTTTTTAAGATTTACGAAATTCAATTGAATAATCCTTACATTATTATTCATATTATGAATTTAGTATTTTAATTGAGTAACTTTAGCTTAATAAAACATTTTGTATAAATCTTAATGGAACGAAGGAATTGATCGTTTAGTTTATGCGACTTGTATTCATAAATTTAAACGTTTTCATTTCATTTTTTTAAAATTATGAATACGAGTCATATAAACTGAAATGGTCCATTCCCTTTTTCCATTAAGATTTAAACAAAATGTTTTATTAAGCTCTAGTTTTTTTATTCTTAATTCATAATATAAATATGTGAGGAATATTCAATTCAATTTGATGGAATTTTTCTATACAATTGAAATTCAAAAATATAGAAAAAATGCTTAAGTTTTCATTTACAATAGCAACACTGAAACAGGCTGAGAACGTCATGAGTCGATGCTGAGTTATCTCCTCAAATCTTTTAACGCTATACACTCATTTGATAAATATCCATGTCTTTTTCTGATCTTTCTGTCGTGTCCTGAAAAGCTATTCATCACTGAAGTGTTCAATACACAAGTTAACACTCCCTTCCCCCAGTCTCGCTGTGGGTCTAGCGATGAACTCTACACCTCTCGTCGTTCACACCCACACATTTACACACACTCACACCCACACACCCAGAATAAGGCTGTTCGATTGCGTTCACACACAGACTGCTGAGAGGAGTGGATTAATGCTCACTCAGTAATGCTAGCAGCACACAACTGATCGTAATCACATTGGGCATGTGTGAAATTTCAGTTGCCTGGTTAACTGCCCACATAGTCTCTCCCAAAATGATTTGTCATGGAGCACATATGAAAAACACTGCCTGTGGAAAAACAACAAATACAAGGCAGAAGATTCAACTGCTTTTGTATTAAAGTCTATACTCTAAAACTGAACAGTAAACCAAGCATCACTATTACTATTGCTTGTTTCTTTATTGTTGCTGTTTTTTTCGTCTTATTGGCTTCTTCCTTGCCTTCTTTCTTTTTACTGTAATTCACTGTCCATTGCGGTACAGTACAGTGACTACAGCGTGAAAGGGCAGCATCAATATTGATTACATTTTAGCAACAGGGTGCCAGTGTTAAATTATTACTTATTGCTCTGATGACGTGTTCATCGTGGATGAAAGTTTAAACACTTTTATCTTAACCGTCTTTTATGGTTTACTTGGTTTTGGCCTCTCTGCTGTGCATGAAATTACCTATTAGCAGATATGAAAAAAACAAAACAATGATAAATGGTATCTTTTACAAGAATGCATTAAATTGATCAAAGAAATAGTAAAGACTTACACTTACAAAAACATTTTATTTCAAATAAATGCTGTTCTTTTGAACTTTCTATTCATCAGAGGCCATGAAAAATTCTGTTTTCTGTTTTCAACAGTGATAATGAGAAATGTTTCTTGAGCAGCAAATCAGCATATTAGAATCATTTCTGAAGGAAAATCTTATGAACGGTTGTGTATGTTTAGTTTGATGTTTTAGTAAACAATTTCTTTTCCAAGTTAGAATATCAGATAAATTGCCTTTCTAGAAAATACTGACAACTGGGAATATAAACCATCCCTCAGATCCAGACTATATGATAATTCATCTGCCAGGTTATTTATAGACACTGGCTCAGGGTTTCCAAAATAAGACGGTATGGGTTGATAAAACACCATCATTACACTCCAAAGTACTGTGGCAGCATCTGATGTTACTTTTAGTCATGTATATTGTGGTGTTTACATGGTACTCCAAAGTACTTCAAATAAATATGGTAATATTATGTTACTTATTTGGGTGGGGCTTTTTGTGTTAGTGAGCTTGTGCAATGCATGTTGTCTAATTTGAAAGGGCCAATATGAAATTGTAGAAGTGGAAACCAGTGGTGTCATTTTGATCTTCTCAAATAACATTCACATAAAATACTCTGGTATTATGTGACATTGATGTCCATCTATTTCCAGAGGAGAAAGAAATGATTTGCTGCTGCAGCAGTAAATAATGATCTGTCCCAATGACTGCATACAGGAATTTATGACACCATAATGAACCCTGAACTGGGGTTAATTACGTTTTTCACCACCAAAAAAAACCCCGCTGGATCCTTTGAATGCAGAGCCACATTTTTTGTAGATAACGGTCAGCCAGGTTGGAGTATCTTTAAATGAGATGTCTTGCTTTATAGCCGTAGCTGGTTGCAGAGGGTTTTTATTTGAATATGCAAGAGCACTGATCAAAAGAATAGTAAACTAAATGAAATGTCTTTTGAAGCTGGAAGTTACTGATTGATTCATAAGCATTTCCTTGATCAACTAACAATAATTAAGGTGACATCCTTGCACGAGGTCTTGCCACTCTAACATTCTTTCAAAACTCTGAATTCATTGCTCAGTGCCTCTATGTCAATTAAGTGCTTTCATTTAGCCGATGCATTCAAGACTCACATTGCATGAATTTTTTTTGCTGTCAGGTCGAGCTTCCAATTGCCTCCAATTAAACGGTGTGCAGCTTGGCTTAACACGTTTCAGAAAGCACTTGTAGTGTTACCTTCGATTTTATTAATGCAAGATCAACTGAGTTGGAAATGTCTGTTCGTTCTCAGTCTGAGCGAGCAAAAATAAGAGGGTTTTTCACTGTAAACCTTAATAAATTAACTCAAAACATTTGAGGAAACATGTTCCTCTAAATTCAAATTTGTAATTAAAAATTAAAACGGCTATGTTTTCATTCACCTATTTTATGCACATTTTGGGATATCATATAAAAAACGCTGGATGGATGTGCATACATTCGAAAAATGTGCATAAAAAAACTTACGCGATGTAACGTTGGATTTGATCATGAGTCTTTTATTTTGTAATTCATGCTCACAGTCTTAGTTACTGGTCTAGAAATGAACCCAGCAATTCACCTCCTGTACCTTTGTTACGGTGATTGCACCATAGAGGCCACCAAGCCAGAGTCTCATCACGTCATGTCCGCCACGCCAGAGTGTCGTCACATCATGGCCGTGATGCCAGAGTCTCATCACATGTCTGCCACGCCAGAGTGTCGTCACATGTCCGCCACACCAGAGTCTCATCACATTATGGCTGCCACGCCAGAGTGTTGTCACATGTCCGCCACACCAGAGTGTCGTCACATCATGGCCGCGACGCCAGAGTGTCGTCACATGTCCGCCACGCCAGAGTGTCGTCACATCATGGCCGCGACGCCAGAGTCTCATCACATGTCTGCCACGCCAGAGGGTCGTCACATCATGGCCGCGACGCTAGAGTCTCGTCACATGTCTGCCATGCCAGAGTTTCATCACATTAAGGCCACGACGCCAGAGTCTCGTCACATGTCCGCCACGCCAGAGTGTCGTCACATCATGTCGGCCACGCCAGAGTCTCGTCACATGTCCGCCACGCAAGAGTGTCGTCACATCATGGCCGCGATGCCAGAGTGTCGTCACATGTCCGCCACACCAGAGTGTCGTCACATCATGGCCGCGACGCCAGAGTGTCGTCACATCATGGCCGCGACGCCAGAGTCTCATCACATGTCTGCCACGCCAGAGGGTCGTCACATCATGGCCGCGACGCCAGAGTCTCATCACATGTCTGCCACGCCAGAGGGTCGTCACATCATGGCCGCGACGCCAGAGTCTCGTCACATGTCTGCCATGCCAGAGTTTCATCACATTAAGGCCACGACGCCAGAGTCTCGTCACATGTCCGCCACGCCAGAGTGTCGTCACATCATGTCGGCCACGCCAGAGTCTCGTCACATCATGTCCGCCACGCCAGAGTGTCGTCACATCATGTCCGCCACGCCAGAGTGTCGTCACATCATGTCCGCCACGCCAGAGTGTCGTCACATCATGGCCGCCACGCCAGAGTGTCGTCACATCATGGCTGCGACGCCAGAGTCTCGTCACATGTCCGCCATGCCAGAGTTTCGTCACATTATGGTCGCCACACCAGAGTAATGTCATGTCATGGCCGACACACCAGAATTTGATTACGTTATGGCCACCAAGCCAGAGTCTTGTCATATCAACGCTACCACACCAGTTTTGTCATGTCATGGCCATCACGCCAGAGTCACGTCATGTCTGCCACACCAGAATTTGTCACGTCATGGCCGCCACGCCAGAGTCTCACCATGTCATGCCCGCCACGCCAGAGTTTTGTCACGTCATGGAGACCATGCCAGAGCCTCGTCACGTCATGCCCATAGAGGCTATAGAGATGCGGCCCTTGGGTCACTATGAATCTCCTTGGTCACTGAATCTACCTCAAGGCCGACGAGACTAACCGCCATGGCCACAAAGGCTATTCACAAACTGTTTATGCCCCATTTCACAGCCACGGAGGTCAGTCACAAACTATCTATACCCCATGTCACAGAGGCTGTTCATGAACCCCATGTCATGGGCAAAGAGGCCGGTCATGAAACAGCCACAGAGGCCGGTCATGAACAGTCACGAAAGGTCCAGGTGCACCACAGTTTCACGGTCCAGGCCCGCCATTGCTCCCCAATCCAAGCCTGTCACTTTTCCGCGGTCCAGGCCTGCCATTGCTCCAGGATCCAGGCCTGCCTCTGTTCCACGGTCAAGGTCTGCCATTGCTCCATGGTTCAGGTCCCCCACTGTTCCACAGTCCAGGTCCACCACTACTCCACAGTCCAGTTCCACCACTGTTCCATGATCCAGGCCCGCCACTACTCTATGGTCCAGGTCCAACACTGTTCCACGATCCAAACCCGCCACTACTCTATGGTCCAGGTCCACCACTGTTCCACAATACAGGCCCACCACTGCTCCATGGTCCAGGTCCACTATTGTTCCATGATCCAAGCCCGCCACTGCTCTATGGTCCAGGCCCACCACTGCTCCACGGTCCAGGTCCACTATTGTTCCACGATCCATGCCCGCCACTGCTTCATGGACCTGGTCCGCC
Organism: Gobio gobio; assembly: GCF_949357685.1. Classification (NCBI taxonomy): domain Eukaryota; kingdom Metazoa; phylum Chordata; class Actinopteri; order Cypriniformes; family Gobionidae; genus Gobio; species Gobio gobio. Next base: position 37,245,435 of record NC_137106.1, read on the forward strand.
TTTGCTCATTGATCCAGGCTATGATCCAGGTCCTTGTCCTCTGCATGGACCTGGACCTGGCCCTCCATCCCTCCCCCTGGACCGCCTCCGAAGAAAACTCCCTAGATGCGCAACAAAAATCTCATGTGACTTTGCCTCAATAGAGGCTGTGATTGGATAACTTGACTAACCACTGGACCAATTTCATTGCACAGTATCTCAAATGTTGGTTTGATAATTCTGAAACACCTGAGCTAAAGTCTGTCATAAGAATGATTTGGTATAATAACCTCACTGAAGTGTCTCACATGATTTCATTCCCAAGCACCAGGCATCCAAACACACGATAACATGACAGTGGTAATTGCATTTCGGCTGTGAGCTCTGAGGCGCAAGTCATTCATAATGGAGGAAAAAAACTTATTTTTTATTACAGGTATTTTGTAGGGAATTTCCCAGGAAGAGACAATTTTGTTCTCTTGAACACATGGGATGGAAACACTGCTTTATGTGCAAATTTTTTATGCAATACTCCAATTTTGTGCATAGGTTAAATACACAACTTTGGATGGAAACCGCTATTGTTGTCACTTGATCATTTACATTTCAATTGATTAAGCTCAAAATTGTGGCAACTGATTGGTAACTGATTTTGCCCAGTATTTTTTAAAGCACATAAAACCGTAACAGTGATGCAAAACTTGTCACGTTTCGTCAGGGAAAAAACTGGAGTGAGGACTCAATTGCAGAGACAAGGTATTGACAAAATAAAAATAAAAACATAAACACAAAACAAAACCCACGAGGGGGGAAATCAAAACTAGAATACAAAACCAACTATAACAGAACATGAAGCATACCAGGGGAGAAACAGGAGACGAAAGACAAAGATCCGACAATAGACTGCAAACACGAGGAGACTATAAAGGGTAAATAATCAGGAGGGAACAGTTGGGGAAAATTAACCAATAATTAGATAACAAGAGGGGTGGGATCCAGACAAAGACAAGAGCACATGGCCCAAAATAACAAAACACCACATGTGCTACACAAGACAGAGCAGACGTGACAAAACCAACACAAAACCACATTGTTCTTAAGGAATTATTGACCTATAATAAAATCTATTTTGTATTCCCATTCATCTTCCTATTTTGACAAGCATGCATAATAAAAAAAAGTTTGAAGCGCAATAGCATATGGGTATTCACAGCTTGAATTTTATCCTTAATTATTTTGAGTTATCAATCCTTAAAATCTTAATTTGTGGAATTCGAATAAGTTTAAGGAGCATATATATTTAGGTAATTTGACTCAAATGTGTCAAGTAATGTTAAATTATGACCTGTTGATTGATTTTAATGACAACATTAAGGTTTACAGTGTTATTTGCAGGGGCGGGGCCAGAGGGGTGGCCGGGGGTTTTGCTCTATTGTATTTATTTGTGCTGTTGCGTAGTTAGATTATTTGTTCTTATTTCTTTATTTTTATTTGACAGTAGTTCTTTTTTCCCTGAATATAGCACATAAAAACTGAACCATGAGTAATTTGAACAGTTACACCCCTAGTAAATATGTACATAATAAATGTATTACAGGCCCACTAATTATTCTAGAAATAAGTTAATTCAACAAAGGTAACCTCTTTTGCTACATATTTTTGATGGTTCAAATGCATACTCTTCATGTTTTACCATTTATGAACTATCATATATTTATGTGCCCTTTATCATCATCATTCATATCTATGCAACCAATAAATAAATTACTAATAGAGTAGAAACATTTGTTACAAAAAATTGTATCATGGATCTAGTCACTTCATTTTGCTCTCAAAATGCACCAGATTTATGCATTCAAATTTAAAATGAACGAAATTTTCTTCCACCCAGCACAGTCTCACAAAATCATGTGGGAAACACTGAATAATATAATATATTTATAATGTAATATAAATATGAATAAACACTTCTACAGCTTCTCAAGCAATTAAGTTGCTCTATCTAAAAAAATCTTGCTTGCATTGCA
>NC_137106.1:37252440-37578828 GCF_949357685.1 Gobio gobio
TTTTCATTAATTTAATCAGGTAAGCTTTTCATATTTTACAATTGGGTTATTTTACAACAAACATTTTTTTTTTGAGGTATCTATTCTGTAAATTTAAAATGAAATATTTGCATTTAAGGATATCGCCATTTAATGTCTCTGATGTCCAACCTGAGGCAGCGCCATTAGATTTGAGAGCTATGGTGCTGGACAAGATTTTCAGTTGATAACTTTTGAAATTTTATTCGGTTCACTGTGTATCAGAAGACATGGAATATAGCATACCATATAGTCATATGGACTACTTTTATGGTGTGTTTTTGGCTTTTTTAGAGATTGGCAGATGATGTTACTACACTCTAAAAAATGTTGGGTTAAAAATAACACAAGTTGGGTTGAAAATGGACTAACCCAGCAATTGGGCTGTTTTAACCCAGCGATTGGGCTTTTTTAACCCAGCAATTGGGTTGTTTTAAGCAAACATTTAACCCAACCGCTGGGTTAAAACAACCCAATTGCTTTAAAAGTTATTTTAACCCAGCATTTTTTAGAGTGTATGGGAAAAAAAAGTATGGGAAAATAAATAATGACAAAATTTTCGTTTTGGGATGAACTGTACCTTTAAAAGTTGGCTGAAAGCAGTAATATCATCTGTAGTGGTTTATTCTGTACATACATAAATCATATAATCAGTGTTGGGAAGGTTACTCTGGTAATGTTGGTTACAGATTACAAGTTACCCTATTTAAAATGTAATAAGTAACTATTTCAATTATTTTATTAAAGTAATGTAACTGATTACTTTTCAAAAAGTATTTGTTTTTTTACCATCATTTTTGAACATTTAAACCAGGAAGGGTTGACCTCTAAAAACAAAGGTATAGTTATATTTAAGAGAAAACACACAATTCTAGTTCATTATAGTGTAGTAAAAACATGATGTTTTTCTTCTTACCGATGTGGGGGGGGGGGGGGTCTGCATACTATTATTTTTACCACTATGTGAAGGGAAAACATTATACTATACAAGGCCTAATATTGGTTTCTCACTAACAGAAGCAAGAATAGATTCCATTATACTCAGCTGGAAACCCAAACAGACACCCTATAGCTGTCATAATATGTTTAGATATGTTTAATGAGCAATTGTTGTGTATTTAAATAGCTCTATTTTGCAAGTCCAAATGGGACTAACTAATAAAGATATTTTTCCATTAGGTAGCACTTCAGATTATCATTCATCATAGGACATTTACATTTTTGCATTTTGCAGACGCTTTTATCCAAAGCGACTTACAGTGCACTTAATACAGTCCCCCTGGAGCAAAATGGAGTAAAGTGCCTTGCTCAAGGACACACTAGTGGTGGCAACTGCTGGGATTGAACCAGCAACCTTCTGGGTATCTACGTATTCAGTGGTTTAACCCATTAGACCACCATCTCCTGTAGAAAATGCTTTCTTGGGTTCGACATTGAAACCTTTGATGTTGATAGCATTTTAATAGTTGACAAACATAATTTGCACTGAACTTTTATATTTGCGCCCTTTTCTGATTTCTGCATGAAATTATTTTTAAATTTGCAACACTGGAACGCATTTTTATCACCAGTGACAGACATGGTTCGCTGCAAATTCAAACAAGAGAGCCAATCAAAAGCATCAGAATAGCATTTCTTTACTAAATGGCCTTTAAATGGCAGGAGACATCGTGCACATCAAAATCTGGCAAAGCAACAAATTCATATTATTCAACATATCCTAGCTTTTTACAGAAAATATTCAGATGTAACCCCCTTTGTAATCGTTAACATTTACATAAGTTACTGTGATGTAATTACTCAGCATCTGTAACAGATTACAGTTACATTTATTTTGTAATTAAACTCCGTTACATGTCACTATAGTTACTCCCCAACACTTCATATCTTTTTTTCACTGAGATGGGTCAAAACGAAAAATGTGTATTGTTTTTTTTTTTTTTTTCATTATCAGTGACATGAACCCTTTTATATAAGTTGGCAGTTGTCAAATTCCTGTTGCTCATTTCCAACCCAGATGTTCCATATCTATATTGCTCCCTTGAGTCCAATAGGAAGAAATGATTGCTCTTACAGAGCCAGGTTGGGAGTGAGAGGTAAATATTCATGCCTAGAGTACAGAATGCATTGCCCTTTGGGTCTCTACGGATCAAACTTTAATTTCAACTAGCTGGATCAACAACAGAAACAGAGAAGCCACCTGGGACTCCACAAAACAAATTAACTTTAACCTTTAGTCTAAACTTTGTGTCATGCTCTATTCATTTCCCCCACTTTAAGGCCAATGTCATGAATAATGTATTAGCCCTCAGCTTTTTCCACTGCCTGTTGGGAAGGATTATGGACACATCAAACGTTGAGAATTCCAGCACTATGTGTCATTGAGTCCCAAGTGATTGATGTTCCATGCTGCAAAAAATTCCGAAATTAAAGGAAGTGACAACATTGTCCTCCCCATCTCTTACAGGAGAGACAGAAAAAAGGCTGCAGGAGACAGTCTGTCATATTGTCCAAAAGAAATATTCATATTCTCCCATCTGATTGGCACATTATGTAAAGTTCCCTCTTACAACGAGCTGCTGCTGCCAGTTGGAGGAAGGACACGTTCCTCTGTCTGGCTTCCTTCCAAGAGGAAAGAGTAAAACCTCATCACAAGTAGCGACTGTAAAACAGAGCGCTGGGGGCGCAGATTAATGCAGCGTTGATTAATTTGTGGTTTGAGGAAAGACTTCATGAGTTTCATAGTTTCCCTCATGCTCTGGCACTATAAAAACACACCTTTCAACATCAATATAAAGACTTCCACTTTGCTTTAAAAGAGCAGTTTGACACTTTTTACTCTAATGAAAATTTTTCAGGGAGGTCTCGTAGCCTACCTTGAAGCTTGACTATAAAAAACTATTTTCACAATGAAAAGCTAACATTTTTACCTTTACTGTCAAGGAATAATCAGGTAAATTACAGTTCATTGACTATAAGGGCCATTATCAATGGAAGCTTGTTTTCCCACCACAGAATTTTTTTTAAAAGATAATTGCAACTTTTTTTCTCATAATCGTGCATAAAGGCGCAATTAGTTATAAAGTCAGAATTGCGTGATATAAAGTCGCAATTGCTAGTTATAAAGTCAAACTTTTTTTCTCGCAATTATGACAATTGCAACTTTATATCCTGCAATTTTCTTTTTTTATTGCTATTGCGAGTTCATATCTTGTAATTGTGACTATATCTCGCAAACTGACTTTATATCTCACAATTCTGACTTTATATCTCGCAATTCTGACATTATATCTTACAATTCTGACTTTTATATCTCGCAATTCTGACTTTATATCTCACAATTCTGACTTTATATCTCACAATTCTGACTTTATATCTCACAATATATCTCACAATTCTGACTTTATATCTCTCACAATTCTGACTTTATATCTCACAATTCTGACTTTTATATCTCGCAATTCTGACTTTATATCTCACAATTCTGACTTTATCTCACAATTCTGACTTTATATCTCGCAATTCTGACTTTATATCTCACAATTCTTATTTTTAATTATGAATACTTTTTTAATGCAATCTATGTAAAGTAAAAAATTTACTCCTTACTTCAATAAAAAATATTATTGTATTCCAGTGTTCTTTTAGCATTATTTAAAAATTATTATAGCATTTATTAATATTCTCAATGAGTTTTTATATTTATTTTTTTCTGTTTTAATTTTAATTTAATTTTAGTTTGAGTAATTTTGTCATTTGCTTTTGTCATTTTTATTAGATTTTTTTATGTTTCTGTGAAGCATTTTTTTCAGTTTTAGTTTTAGTAATTTAATACTTCAACTTCAAATTATTTCAATCATGACAACTTTTGGAATAGTTGTAGCATGTTAGTACAGTGTTTTACAATTTAAAGTAGTTTGTTATCAGAGGAGACTGTCCAAATTATGGATTTCAGAAATGTACATATACAAATCACACAGTTAGCTAACAATATATTAGTAAACAATGTAATAATTTAAGGCACAAACAATGGGCTCAATGGGCTCATTGAAGTAAAGAATACATGTTGTTAACAATGAATAATAGACATATAAATCCCGTAGCAGATCTAGGCAGGTGGAGCTGGGGAGGTAGAGGGGTTCAGAGGAACTCTGATAATGCGCTGCAGGACTAGCCTACAGCAAACACTAAACCAGATTTAAATGTTGACCAAGTAATCTCGTTGGGTGCAGGATAAGCAGAAGCCAATCAGCTTGTGACATGCAGAAATTAAGTGATAGCTTGTAGATTGCATGTAAAAGACCTATCAGCCTGCGCCCTCTAGAATTTCATGACTGAACTAGATATTTATATCAGTTAATTGACAAGGCTACATTTCCCATTTCAAGTTTAAGTTTTATAACTAAAATGTACACTTTATTTCAATTTTTAAAAAGTTGTAATAGTTTTAGTTAACATTAACATAAGTTAACATAACTTAGTGATATGATGCCCTTGTAACAACTAGCCCTGATTTCCCCTGTACAAACTACAGTTAGTCCAAAACGCAGCTGCTAGAGTTCTTACTAGGTCAAGAAAATATGATCATATAACACCAATTTTATCATCCCTACACTGGTTACCTATTAAGTTCCGTATCAATTACAAAGTATTGCTACTGACCTATAAAGCCCTAAATGGGTTAGCTCCAGTGTATTTAACTGATCTTTTATCGCCCTACAATCCATCGCGCTCTTTAAGATCACTAAACTCGAGGCTTCTGGTCATTCCTAGGATATCTAAGTCCACTAAAGGAGGGAGGGCATTTTCACATTTAGCTCCTAAACTCTGGAATAGTCTTCCGGATATTGTTCGAGGTTCAGACTCGCTGTCCCAGTTTAAAACTAGATTAAAGACGCATCTCTTTAGCCAAGCATTCACATTATAAATAAGTTTTATACTACAGTTAAATCGCACCAACAGCATTAATATTCTGAACAGCAGCTACGCTAATTATTTCCCATCTGCTTTTCTGTTGTTATCTCGGGACACTAGTCCCGAGGTAACTAGTTCGTCAGCTCCAGTTTGTATCCAGCCTCTGATGGAGACTTCAGATGCCCCTGTGATGAGACGACTCGACGCCTGTGAAGAGACGACTCAACGCCAGCGTTGTTATGGCCTAAAATAATACATGATTGATTAACTTATCCTAACACTTTTCTTTAACATTCTCTTTTCTAACATTTTTCAATGTACATTTATGAAATGCACTTTCTGTGAAGCTGCTTTGAAACAATGTGTATTGTGAAAAGCGCTATACAAATAAATTTGAATTGAATTGAATTGAATAATATGATTTGAGAATGTAGTAGAACATCTAAAGAGAAAATGTATGTGATTTTAGACTGTGCAGAACTTTAAAGTGTGTTGTCTACTAGTGGGCCTGTAAGAATGAAATGTCAGCGACATTGAAACCATAAATGAACATATATCATTTAAAAAATTGAGTTCATTTATGGTTACAGTGTCGCTTTGTCCCTGGTAGTTAGAGCTGAAAATGGAAGTGAGCTAAAATGACTGGTAATCACCAGCACTGAAGAGGAGACCGTCATCAGAGTCATTTAGCTTCATCAGATCCAAACACACCAGCCCATCATTACCCAACAGAACCCATTAAGAAAAAGACCACTAATTCAGTGCAATTTCACCAGTCGAGTGTAAACGCATTTACACATTATAGAAAAGTGAAGTCAAAGCCTAATTTTAGAATATGGTGTGTGTTTAAGACAAAAACACACAACCGTTCAGCGATGTGCAGAATGTTGGAGTGCACTGGCAGACTGTGAATCTGTATAAAGCTGTTTAAGCTTATTCCTGTGTGGGGTTTGAAATGTGAGGCTGTTAGTTGAGCACCACATTTTGTGATTAAAATGACCTACTACTGTTAAAGGATGGTGAGAGAGCAGCGCTGCTGGACTTAGGGGCACAATCACTGACAGTTCACACATCATTAACTCGGTCTAATGTCAGAATAACCTGCAGAGAGGCCTTCACATGTGCTGGCATTTCAGAACAGTCAGTGTAGGCACTTAGTATAAAGCCAACACTGCTTTTATGTCTTTTAAATTATTCTTATTTTTTATCTTTTACGTATTTAAAAAAAAAAAAAAAATTTTAGAGATTTTTTGGAATGTTCTGTGTTCAGAACTATTGAAGCTTGTGGCATGTTGAATACAAAACAAAGTGATTTTGACTTGATTTAAAAATCATGTTTACAGTAATGCACTTACAATGGAAGTCTATAGACCAATTTGGAGTCGACATCACGATTACGTCATTTGCAGCTGCGCAAGCATTGCGGAGGCAGAAAAACAGTGGTAACAAGTGGAGGAAAATAGGTAAAATCCACGTAAATCCAGAGAAAAAATTTCTTGTTGTGCCTTTGGATGTCAGAATTGGATATTTATAGAGTACTGTCGTCGAAGACTGATGAAACCTGAGATAGTCTACTATTAACCTGTTACCACATTACTTTATCTTCATTCTATATTCCCGGAAGCAGTAAGTAGTGATTTTATCCACTTCGGTAGGCCTACTCTACTGTCAAACTGTACTGTAGCCTACATACAACATATTTTTGCGCTAGCCAGTTGCTGTTTAGAGTTTGTGATTCAAAGTGAAGCAGCTATCATTGTAAAATCATACGGTACACATTACAATAATTAAAATGTTTTTACAATGCTAAAAACCAAGTTGTGACTGCTGACGTTATGAGTTAACGTGTAAGGATAGCCTTCTAGTAGTAGTGCAAAGTGAAATCTGAATCACCGAATCTTGCAGAGACGGAGAGTGTGAGCAGGAGCAACTTTTGGTAAGTATTCCAATTAATTATTTTGTCATTTTGCATAGTATTTATTTATCTTAATAAATTGCCTCATAGACAGTAAAAGATTGCCTGCGAGCTTCCCTTTCTGAGTATACGGTAATTTCTCTACTGCGCGACAGAGAGTCGCGTGGTTATGACGCAATTGTTAGCCTATTTTTTTACAAAAACGGCTTCTACAGGGTGATAGTGTAAGATACAAGGTAATGGAGCCTTTTATACATTGTCGTGTTTCTTTAGAAATAAACAATGGACAAATGGAGTCTTTAAACGCCTCAGATGTAAAGTTTTTCGCTGTCAAATTGACGCCAAAATGAATGGGAGTCAATGGAATGCTAACAGCAGGTTGACCTGGATTACCGCCTTGGTCTTACAAAGATATCAATACTACAATCAGTTTAAGTGTATGTAACCATTGTATATCGACATGAAATATTAATTCAAAATCTTCAATGTTCAATTATATTGGAATTATTAGAACAATACGTAAAAACTATGCATTTTAAGGTTCCCTTTCATTGGTTCTCTCGACACTGGGAGACCGTTGCTATGGCGACGCCTTCGATGTGACCAATGCCTGAAGCCCTTGTACCATCACGCCAATTGATTGGCTAGTGACGCTTAGCGCCCCCTTAGGAATACGTCACGTATGCTTATATGCGCGAGCTAGGCGTCATATTGTCAGATTTTATTTCTTCAGGAAGTAGTTCTTTCTGTAAGCCCGTTGGAAACCTTTTCTCGTGTTCATAGCTACCCCCTTTCAGAGCAGTTTTCACTCCTCTAAGCGGACACGATGAGCTACAAGAGATGCTGTGCGGCAGGTTTATCGCAGTAGGAGCCACTCATGACAGGTGTGAGCTGTGTCTAGGCTTTAAGCATGCTCTTGGAATGATGTTGGCGATTCGGAGCGCATGGAGAGTTAGCAGACGGATTATGTCCCTTTCTCTCTCTCTCCCCCGGGCGCGTCCGCGCCTTCGAAAGCCGTGACGGCGACGATCCGGTTCTCTTCGTTCATGACGAAATGCGGCCCACCCCAGAAGCTTGTGACACTATTTCTTTTGGTTGTGGCCTTTCGATGACAATGTGCTATCTACGGCGGCTTCTGCTTCCGAAGGGCTCGTGGGCGAATTGTGTAGTTCTCTCCCCCCGAGCGGACAGGAGAAACGCGCTTCCCCCCTGCACTCTAATAAAAGAATAAAAGTTAATTTCGAGTTTATATCTCACACACTGAAAAAAAAGTGAAAGATTTAATCTTGTACGGTCCCACATGAATCATTTAAGTTGGACAGACATAATTTTTTCATGTAACTTCATTTTAAGTGACCCAATTAAGTTCTCTCAAAGTGAATTTTATATGGCTCCTAGACATGATTCAGGCATTCAATTTCATATATTCATTAATCCAATTCAACTTCATATATTTTAATGTCACACAACTGAACATAATACTGCACTAGCTAGCAATATCACACATTAGCATCTTAAATACTAAGCATTAAAAGCTCCTTCAGCAAAGCACGCCATTACCAGTCCACAGCCTAAGCAAATGCTCCACTCTTCTCCACAATTGTAACCCACTGTAATTTAAATTGTTCTAATAATTCCAACATAATTGAACATTGAAGTGGATTTACTTATTGTAGAGTTGATGAAAGTTATCATGAGCACTGAAATGTTTGAAGCTGATGTCATAACAAATGTCAGTAGACTGCACTGTAAAAAAAAAAAAAAGTTGAGACAACTTAAAAGTTTAAGGCAACCAGCTGCAGAACATTTTTGAGTTTTCTCAACTTAGGGTCCAATCTCAACTTTTTTCATGTTAAAGGGGTCATAGAATGACATTTTTGTACAAGTTAATATGATTCTTTAGTGTCTAAATGAAAAGTTTGTAATATACTTTAATTAAAAATTCTCATTAGTATTGTAAGAAAACACTGATTTTACCTGGTCAAAACCAGCTCAGTTTTCAGCAAGTCATTTCAGTGTATGTGACTTTAAATGATAATGAGCTTTGCTCACCCCGCCCCCCTCTGCTCTGTGGGGCGTTCGGTTCGACCCGACACAACAACACACGTGGAGTGTTGCCTTGACAACATTTGAGGGTATATTTTCGAGAAATAATGGCAACGGGAGTCTCTGAGGACACATCTGAGCAACCTTATCATTTTGAACCGGAGTCGGACCAGGAACAAGATGACAAACCCATCGAAGTTCGAACAGGACGTTTCTGAATGGTTGGTTAACGTCATGTCACTTTGATCTATCTTTGTACTGGCAGAGTAGTGTAGTTGCTATGTGTTTACTGATGTGTTAGTTCATTGACAGATTGATGTTATGTTATAAGATTTTTTTTTACATTACTTCTTAATCAGTAACAGACACCGTTATAAACCATGTACAAAAGTAAGCTTAGTGTAGTGTTACCACGTTAACTTTATCACCCGAGTACACAGTTTGTAATAACAAACATAACGCGTTGTACATTATAAACGTGGGATTATGAATTATATTGAGAACGTGCCGTATGCCGTAATGTAATTTACCCTGTAAACTTTAGCCTCATTCATCGTGAAGCGTGCAAGCGATTTGCAAAGATTAATATAAAGGTTAATAAAACGTTACACTCACATCTTCCTGAGGTGCAGCAGGAACACGATCCTTTTTTCAAGAGCAGCTTATTAGCAAAACCTGCTTTATACTGACGCTCGTTTATAAAGCAGTCTGCTGAGAAAAGATTCGCGCAAACATTGACGTTGATCGGGGGGAATATTCCCTTCTAAAACAAAACTCCGCAGCCACTGGGTCTTCAGCGGTTCGGATTTAGGAACATCAAAATGACTGCTGTGTTCGTTATTACACCCAACAACACAACACCACAATCGCTTAGACGCCATTCTGCTCCAGAGAATCAACAATGGCGGACTGATGACAGCTCGCTCAGGGCGGGTCTGTGTTGAAACTGCTGTCAATCAACAATCTTAGGAGGGGCGTACACCGTGTAACGTCACACGATCAGACGGCTCGATTTGAGACAGGGGAAAATATATAAGGAGATTAAAAAAAAAACACTGGATGTATTTTTATCATTATAGGATGGTTGTGTACAGGCACTGCCAGCACACATTTCCGTATAATCAACTTGTAAAAGTGCATGTACCATTCTATGACCCCTTTAAGTAGTTGAATAAACTTTAAAAGCTGATTTTGTCATACAAAACATAAGTTGGATTTTTTACAGTGTGGGAAGATTTGAGCGGTTCATTCCTAAATCTGCTAGATCTTACCTTTATGCTGTGGAAATACAAACCGGAAGACAGAACACAATTAGAAAAAGGGCAGGGATACATAAGACTGAACATGTAAAAACCATGAGCATGATGTCACCGTTTTTACAAATGCGCGTTTGTGTTTACACCGAGACGATAGCGGTATTGTTTTCAAAAACGTGCTCTTTGAAACCATTTCTTGTGTATGTCCATTTCTCTTGATTTGTTCTTACTCTCTATGTGTCCTATTTGACTCCTCAGTGGGTGTCATGAAGCAACACCTTTGGTGTCTTGTTATTTGTTTTTTTTTTATCTCTTGTGGCGTTCCATCTGCAAGACCGCAGTACAGGTCATAGAAAATGTCTACATTTCAATTGAGAGGAGCTCATTTGAAAGTCATTTGATTTTTGACAGCCCAATATGCACACTCAAAAAGCAAGTAATATGGAAGATTAACTTTTTTCCAATGAGAAATCTTCCTGTCTAATAGTCGTGCTGAAGTGCCGGTTGACCTTTGAAAGTGTGATGATTCTCTACTCGTGTAAACGCTCTCAGTGTGGAAAAGCAATTCCTGACTAATCACCCGCTTTAGTGACAGCTCATGTTAGAGACTGACAGGCACGTCCAGAATTCGTTGTGTGCACATAGCATTTTTAGAAAAGCTTTTATACTATTCCTATTCCTGCAGTATATGCTGTGCACAGAATGTAAATGCATGCATTGGTGCTTACAACCCCTTGAACTGCGAACTGGATGCTGCCGTCTTTTCTTTATGGGCTCCACATTTCAATGCCATTTGATCAATCGCTCTAAAAATGTCTTTGAGCAGACAAGGAAAAACTGCACAAATGCAATCATCTTCTATAATGATTTTTATTACCTTATATTTAATGTAACTGTCAATACACTTTTTTCACAAAATTATTGATTCATTAAACATGTAACACAGTAAGGTCATGTGTCAACAATTTTAGCATTCTGTCTGCTGCATACACTACTATTAAAAACAAATCTATGATTGACATGGTGATTCCACAAAAAGTGCTTTAGCAGGTCTGTAGAGTTTTAAAACATTCTTCACACTAAGAAAAACAAATAAGGAACTGTTCACTGACAGTTATTTAGGGATCTAAAAAGGGTTTGCTGGCATCGCTGTGAAAACACCCTTTTGGAACCTTTATTTTTAAGAGTGTATAGGCAGTATATATAGAGCAGCAAAATGCTAGTATTCCATTCTTAACACAGTCCAGGGTTTGTGTTTGAAAGGGTCATGTTAAGTAACATCTTCACATACTTCAAAATCATGCTTGACAGCATCTTTATGGACTCTAGTTCTTTATTGTTGCAGCCCAAATTCCCTGCAGGCGTCGTCTTTATATCAGGAGATTACTTGCTGTTCATTCGAAGTAAGCGCTGCAGGTACAGATATAGATAAACAGGATGAAAACCACTTTTTGCTCACAGCGCTCTATATGGCAACATAAATAATTAACAACACACACACACACATATATATACTTGACAAAAGCACAGCATCAGATCCATGTTATTATTGCAGCTTGTGTGAGTGTGGATGCAGATATGACAAATTAGTGCCTCGTGGCTAATCAAAAAAGAACTAACTAAATCTAGCCGCACTTCAAGCTGCCATGAAAAGAAAAACAGCGTAACTCCAGATAAATTTCCAAATGAAAAATGGTTGCTTGGAGGCCTGCCAATTTTAAGAGTTGATTTAGGGGCCGTTTACATGACACTGTTTTCAACTAAAAACGGAGAGAAAAAAAAAGCATTTTGCCCGTTCATTTACACGACAACAGCGCTTTTGGGGCTTGAAAACGCATGAAATCTTTTGAAAACGGGTTACAAATTGAACGTTTCTGAAAACAATACCGTTATTGTCCCAGTGTAAACTACATAAACATGAATTTGTGAAAGAATTTATTCATTTTAGTTCATGTTAACGGATGTAGCTAACTAATGTTTGCAATTGGTAAAGGTGTTAACACATTTTTTTTTATTGAAAGCCCTAAAAATAGATACATTAGACAATTTGTTGACATAAGACTAAAGAGCTATAAAATTTATGTGGATACATTTCAGATAATTTGGTCATGGAAGAAATTCATAAATATTTGAGGTCATATTGAGATCTACACTGTAAAAAAAGTCTGTAGATATAGGTAGGGTACAATGTACTGTCTACTGTAAGTATGAAGGAATTTTCTGTATAGGTTTTTTTTTTTTACAGGTTTTTTACATGTATTTTGAATGACACATTGCATTAGTTTGCATTTTAGGGGTTAACAGAAATTTCCGTAAAATTCCTGGATAATGTACTGGCAGAAAATTACCAGTACATTTTCTGTTAATATTTTTTACAGTGTATGATTTTTGGTAATGTAGCAAAGCTGAGCACAGTTTATTAAGCTAAGACATTGAAATATCTTCTGAATCTCTAGAAAGGCAAATGAGAAATGACTGGGGTCTTTGTTTCGAGAGATGAATGTGAGAAGCACGAAAATGTTTCTTTCCATTTAATTTCACTGGTAGACACAACTAAGATATTAAAGCTACACTGTGTAACTTTTTTTGTTTATTCTTAGCTTAGTTTTTTCAAAAATATATGTGCTCATTAATGTATATTTACTTCTTTCAAGTAATAAAGTATTCTCGTAAGTTTATAATATGCCATTGAAAATACATACGAGTAAGGGGTTCGAATGCGGGTCGCCATGTTGCCCCTCCATCTTGAAAGTACATTAGCCAAAGAGGGACATACCCGTAAATTCAAGCTTCGCCTTTCGCGTTTTAATACTCGATGGCACCGTGTCAAATGTGGACGAGGTCGAACTGGAAGCCATGTTAATCTTGGACTAAATCGGCCACCGTAGGAGTTAAAACGAAATTGGAATTGAGAGGAACAGAAACAAAAATTCTCTGGATGGTCATATACCTTTTCACCACTAGATGGGGGAAAATATCACACAGTGTAGCTTTAAGGCAATCTCACTCATGATTTGCATTTTTCAACAGGTTTGCCAAGACAAAGGCTGCAATCAAAATCACCCAGACAGCAACATGTTGAGCAGATCCAGCCCACATCTGGTACGCGTGGAATCCACATATATGTGGCCTGGATCTGGGCAGACACTAGCTGTCTGGGCACATACTTCTCTACTATATATACACAGATTTTCCTGTTAGAAGCAGGAAAAATGGGCAAGTGTAAGGATATGAGCGAGTTTGACAAGGGCCAAATTGTGATGGCTAGACGACTGGGTCAGAGCATCTCCAAAACTGCAGCTCTTGTGGGGTGTCCTGGTCTGCAGTGGTCAGTATCTAACAAAAGTGTTCCAAGTGGTGAACCGGCAACAGGGTCATGGGCAGCCAAGGCTCATTGATGCACGTGGGGAGTGAAGGCTGGCCGTGTGGTCCGATCAAACAGACGCGCTACTGTAGCTCAAAGTTAATGCTGGTTCTGATAGAAAGGTGTCAGAATGCACAGTGCATCGCAGTTTGTTGTGTATGGGGCTGTATAGCCGCAGACCAGTCAGGGTGCCCATGCTGACCCCTGATGAATCACGTTTTCTTTTACATCACGTGGATGGCCGGGTGCATGTGCGTCGCTTACCTGGGGAACACATGGCACCAGGATGCACTATGGGAAGATGGCAAGCCAGCAGAGGCAGTGTGATGCTTTGGGCAATGTTCTGCTGGGAAACCTTGGGTCCTGCCATCCATGTGGATGTTATTTTGAAACACGTACCACGACCACCTACCTAAGCATTGTTGCAGACCATGAGCACCCTTTGATGGAAACGGTATTCCCTGGTGGCTGTGGCCTCTTTTAGGAGGATAATGCGCCCTGCCACAAAGAAAAAAACTTTCAGGAAAGTTTTGTGTGGAGCACAACAATGAGTTTGAGGCAGGCACGTGCAGGGGGGGGGCTTTGGGTGCTCGAGCCCCTGCCCTTTTTCAAAATCAAAAGTGCCCCTCTCAGACAAATATCAATGATAATATTGTGGTCAATAAAACTAAATAAATGTGATTATTATAACATGACAATGCATACAATAGTAACGAACGGCTCAAAAGTCGGACAATTTCTGTTGAGGCGTTGCCATAACGCGTTGCTATGGGTTGCGTGCGTTTTGATTGACAGCTGATTTTCCACTGTTCGGAAGCGGCTCTCGAGCCAAATATGGTCCTTTCAGAGTGTGTGGCCTCACGGGAAAAAAGTAAACCAATTTTTTTTTTTCATCCATAATCAGAGCTAATGTGTTGATTTAATTACAAAGCTATATATGAGCTATTTATTTTAAAGTATTACACAATTCACCAATGCCCGTTTGTCATGTATAGGCTATACACCAACCAATCGTGATCTGGCAAAGCTAGTTCAAATTCCATTGGGCGATGTGAAGCGGTAATTTTCTGTTCTTATTCATAAATCGGCTGAAAATTACATGGACAGATGAACTAACGTTTGTGGAACAATTTCCTGCGGTTTGACTCATTTTATAAATTGCATCACTGACAAAATGGATTTTAACAGACAACAAACAAATCCCTGCACAAAACCACAGCAGCAAAAGTCGCATTAATGGTAAGTAGTGTTAAATTCACTTGTGTTTATGTAACGTTAGCCTATATTGATACACCGTTTACTATTTCATGAAACTATCAAAGTTAACAAAACCCAAGTGCCACCGGCACCTACAGGCCTATTATGTGAAGTGTGGCGAAATGGTTACATGAAAGGACTTTATTATATAACCATTTTTGAATATTATGCAGCATTATGAAATAAGTCTCTTATGTTCATCAAGCCTGCATTTATTTGATAAAAAACAGCAATATTGCGAAATATATTAAATAATGGTTTTCTATTTTAAAATAATTTAATATATAATTTATTCCTGTGATCACAGCTGTATTTTCAGCATCATTACTCCACTCTTCAGTGTCACATGATCATTCAGCAATCATTCTAATATGAGGATTTAATGTCAATGATGGAAACTGTGATACTCTTTTAAAGATTCTTTGATTAATAAAAAGTTAAAAAGAACACAATGTAATAATATTTCACAATATTAGGCTACTGTTTTTTCTGTATTTTTGATTAAATAAATGCAGGCTTGATGAGCGTAAGGATATATATATATATATATATATATATATATTTACATATTGCCCCTTTTTTACATTTGAGCCCCTGCCCCAGACGAACTCTCTGCACGGCCCTGGTTTGAGGTGTTGACTTGGCCTCCAAATTCTCCAGATCGCAATCCAATCGAGCATCTGTGGGATATGCTGAACAAACAAGTCCGATCCATGGAGGCCCCACCTCACAATTTACAGGACTTTAAGGATCTGCTGATAGCACACCTTCAGGGGTCTAGTGGAGTCCATGCCTCGACAGGTCAGGGCTGTTTTGGCAGCAAAAGGGGGACCAACACAATATTAGGTCATAATTGAATGCCTTATCAGTGTATGTCAGTATGTTCAAATTCAGAGTGTTCATAAAACAGAAGACATAAAGTACCCAGATGACTACTTCCATCGGGATTCTGAAGTGCGCATCTGTTGGACACTTTACTACCAAATTATGCTGGTACGTCACATGACAATGACAGCATGGATTTTATTCATACAGTCATGCATACTATATAGAACAGTGTAATGCTTGCCAAGTAATTATTTACAAGAAGTACATAATCAGAGAGAATGAAATTTCGGATGCAGCCAAGATCAATTCTCTTCTCTAACTGTAATTCACAGATCTGATTGTGTGACTGAAATAGAACTGTCAATCGCACAGGAGAGTGATCTATCAGTGACGTCCAAAATGAGAGTTCAGTGAGTCTGCAGCGCTGTGTATCGGATAAATCATGTTCATTCATTGGAACACTTGTCTCTGGACATCTGGGACTTGCCCTGAATGAGCAGACCATCCTCAGAGATTGTGAGCTGAGATATATGAGAATTACTGATGTGCAGAGTAGACTAAGGCAAATGCAATTGTACTCAAATGAATGGGCATTAGTTACTTGGCAACACAGAACAAAGACACATACTGCAAATATGAAATTACATATGGGTCAGCTATTAAAGGGCAACTATAACGGTAAAGCAATGGCATCTCTACCTAATAATGCAATTATATTTCACCCTTCATAATTCATCTTACAGTTTTTCTCAGTCGCTTTGGTACATTTCTCGAGTCATCCTCGACATTTGCAAAACAGTAAGTCCATTTCTCAAAACAATTCGTACAAATAGCAAAACACCATGGATTACCTGCAAAAGCCAGCCTCTTGCTCAAAATCCTTAGTTCATCTCTCAAAAGTATATCTGTGTCAATGAACATGTCAGTGCCATCAGAAAGGAAAAGACAGCACTGCATAGCACAAAGAGAAAAAAAACTTAAAAACAAAAGTAGAAATGTGAACGTCTATTGGAAATTTATAGAAATTTGCTTGACATTTTATGACAACTTGTTCAACCATTTTGCATGTAAAGACTTATGCTATGAACTAATGCCTAAATGTTGTGGGGGGTGAGACTATTCAACAGAGACCCATTATAATACATTTTGATCAACATGACATAAGCAACTGATAATGTAGGAAACAGCTGAGAATTGTACATAATCATTTGCATGGATGTACACAAGTATTAACAACTTGTTCAAAGAAATGAGAAACTGCTTTTTTGATGTGCACAAGTGACACAATGATGTGAAGATTGAACAGGAAGCTTTGAGAATTTCAATTCTGATCTGAGAAATGTACCAAAGCGACTGAGAAAAACTGTAATACGCACAGTTGCTAACAACAGGAAACAGAACCAAACTTGTGTGAGATTCTCAGCATGATTTTGTTTCTTAGTTCAGAGGAAAACTTGGATAATTAAATTGGTTTAATATTGTCCTTCACAAAAGAAATACAAATAACAAAAAATTGTGGCAGAGGCTACGGATAGACAGCAAAAATGCATATACCACAACTGTCAGCTTACATTCTTACGTCATTTTACTATGTTTATTTACTATAACAGCTGTTGAGATTAACGAATCGTGAAAGTGTTGATTATAGCTTTTTTTTTTTTGGATCTTTTCCCATCACATGAAAGGCTGCAGGGATGAGCATTGAGTAGACAGACAGTCTATTTGTCGCGTGAATGCTGTGATCTCGTCATTGCAACTCTATTTCTCTCACAAAATGCTTTCACCACAACTAACAGCAAACACAATATCGACATGAATACAGCAAGAGCTTCGTATAACAGCATAACAGCGTCATTCATTATAACGGGAGTTTGGGCAAGTGTGCAGATACACTCACGAAGTGTGATTGACAGCTTCAGCCGTTATAAAGAGAGTGTTCTTTGATCGCTCTCTGTAGTCTAATCACAATTTAAATTAAAGCTGCAAGCAGCGACGAAAGGGCCTTCGCACCCGGGGCCACCGCCACCCGATGGCCTCAGGAAAACAGGGAATAGTGAGCGACATGCATTTTAGCAGGGAAATATAGTAGAAATACAGCATTAGTCATTTTGATGTGCCACACTTCCTTCTGCCAGCAGGTGGCGCTTTGACTATAACTGAATATTGCCAAGTAGATTTCTTCAGGTCAGGACTATTATCAAACATGTGAAATTTGAGGCAGAACGGAAATTGTATGCCTGAGTTACAACAACTTCCTGTTTCGTGGCATTAATCGCATACATCAGCACTTAGCTAAGTGTTGCATGATTTAATGTGTTTCTAGCATGTTTGGTACTTGATGGCATATTTAAATGTGTTTTCTGGGAGTGAATTACAGTGAATTTCATACCTGTACGTGAAATGTAGCAGGAGGGACACTTCGTTGAAATGTTGTAGGTGGTGCTATCGAGCCATTTTGCCATGCCTGATTCTGAAACTCATATGTAGATAGATCTAAATATAATGCCATAGATCTTAATATAATGCCATAGATCTAAATATAATGCCATAGATGCCATAGATCTAAATATAATGCCATAGATCTAAATATAATGCCAGAGATCTAAATGTAATGCATAACTTTTCACGATTAGTTAACCACGAGAGCTGTAATAGTAAAAACTCACTAAAAGAGAGAGTAATACTTCAAATGGAAATACTTTCAAATGGAAAGATGTCAGCCAATCACAGCAGTGGGCGTTTACACTGAAGTCTCACAGCAGACACGCCCCTTAAAACAGAGCGTTCAGAGCAGAGGGCTAAAATCAGGTTAGGAAAAATCCCTTTTATTTATATATGATGACCATTTTTGATGTAAAAAGCATTCTAACATTATAAGTGCACCAGAGGAAACATCATAAAACAAAAAAACTATGCAGTTCATGACCCCATTAATGAAATATAGGTTGTTGTTTTTTTACTGTAATTTTAAGTGTAATCCATCATGTCTTTACAGCAATGTTCTGGCAATCACAGCTGCTAGAATTTTTACCAACTTTTTGGGCATACTGCAGTGATACAAACTCTTTAAAAAAAAAAACTTTTGTACATTTTTCAAATAACCCCACATAAAACACTATACATGGCAGAGTGTTTCAGCATGTCCTCTGGATTAATTTCTGATGCACAGTTAGATACACTCTGTCACTCTCGTTTGTGACGTTATTGTACTTATAGATAATTGAGTCACAGATAAATGATGTGCTCATCCTCGTGTACAGCCTATTCAATCTAGACTCTAAAGCAACTGCTTAAAATACACGGTTGTCCTGATTACAAGGACAAAATATAAGCTTATTTACTTGAAAGACCTGATTATATCATCTAAAGACATAACTGCTAAAAATAATCTGAGATCATTTATGTAAGCAGACGTTTCATACCCCTGCTTGTGGTTGATGTGACGTGATGTCTGCATTCAAATATGCCTGAATGAGGCTCCTGAGTTCATTAAATTAACAAACTCACAATATATTTTGAGAATTTCAATCGCCTTCATTTTGTGTAATGAGTAAATGTCCCCCTATTTGTGAGAGGCCAGTATTGTGTGGGTTAATTAGCTGGATCTATCATGCCTAATGAATTGGAAAAGTGAAACACATTGACCCAAAATCTGTAGCATTGAATTTCTTCCAGTGAGCAATGGAGATTTTATCATTAAATCTAATACATAATTAAAGTGCATATTTTGCACCAAAATGCAGCAGATCTTTCAATAGTTAATGGAGCCTTTCTGGCAGGAGATAAGATAATTCGCAACCTCTCTGGAGGATGTTACTAGACAGCGGGTTTAAAAACACTCCAGATGTGCCTTTGGTAGAGACATATGTCTTAATTTGTCTAAACAAGCTTGAGATTTCATATTTTCGGTTATCAAGTCGGTCGAATCAATGAGACTGTCAGGGAATCACAGCAATACAGTTTGGGAATACACAGATCAGGCAAAACATTATGATACATGATATATGTTGTGTGAATCCGGGTGGCGCCATTATTGGGAAAACCTGACGGAGAGCTATAAATAGCCCTCAATACCAACAATCGCGTGTGTATGCATTGTGAGTTTACTGTAGCGGGCGATGAGTATGTTAGTTTAAATGAGCCAGTGCATCTCGTGTGCCCCCGATCCACAGCGGTAACAGAGGAGCGGCAAATTGAAATGTGTGCGTGTCAGAGCCAGTACCATCCTGCCACCAGATCAGGTTTCCGTCTTTACACTAACTTCCCCTTCTCCAAGCTGCGTACTGCTCGAGTACCGAAACAGGTAGTCAGCAATCACATTCTTCCTCCCACGGATGTGACGGACCTTGTAGCGTAAGGGCTGGTGAGCTAAGTACCATCAGGTAACTTTGCCATTGCTGTCCTCCATAGCATTGATCCAGCTTAGGGCCCGATGGTCTGTCTCTAGGTCAAACTCTCTCCCAAGCAGGTAATACCGGTGGCTATCAAGTAACCATTTAAATGGCCAGACATTCCTACTCATTCCTACATTCCTACTTGTCTGGCCAGGAATGGCCAGACATTCCTACTCAATTGTCAAGTATCTTGTCTCTCTAGGTAGCAGCTTACGGCTGAGGAACACCACTGGCTTCTCCTCCCCAGCAATCCTTTGGGCCAGGACAGCTCCTATTTCAGTTGCAGAACAAGTTGGTCAACGGGGTAGCAATGGAGGCAAATTCTGGGATAAACCACCTGTACCATCCTACCAGACCCAAGAAGGACTTCCCATCTTTCTTTGTTCTTGGTTGTGGGCTGCGATGAATTGCCTCCACTTAGCTGACTTGTGGTTTTAATTGTCCATTACCTAGCAGGTATCTTAAATAGCAGGCTGCTCCACTCACTTGTTGAGGGTTCAATGACACCCAATTGTATCATCGCCTCGATTTCTTTTTTTCAGGAATGCAATACGGCCTCTGTCTCGATGGCGTAGGGTCATTTAAAGGTGAACTATGTAGGATTTTTGCAGTAAAATATCCAGAAACCACTAGGCCAGTGTTATATATTTTGTTCAGTTGAGTACTTAGAATATCCCAAATGTTTCCAACTATTTGTAAATCGTGAGAAATTGCTATTTTAACCGAGGAACCGGGACGTGTGGACTATGCGTGTGAGGGAGTCGCCTGTCGATTGTGTCATATCTGCGTCACCCTCGGTTTCCGGTTTTATTCAGTGAAACACTTTACTCTCACTGCAGTGTGAACAAGTGTCATAGCAGCCGCCGAGCGAACGTCATAACTTCCTTTTCAACACCCTTAGATATATCTAATACGATAAACAGAGTTGCGTTACCTCACTCATGACTGGAAAAGAGGAAGTGGCGCCGGCAACCGTGTCATAATAAAAGTCCCGCCGGCGACTATGCCATAATAACAGTCCCGCTCTTCAATCGCTCCTGCGGCCTTGCTCAGCTCCACAACACTCGGTCCTGCTCTGCTTCAGACTACAGTAATGTTAATAATCGCATCCATGAACATGATTTCTGCCCGAGTCCTATCCTGACTGTTTTCCACCGGCTGTGAGGTGAAAACCACATGTCCCAAGATTCTGCGCTCAAACGTGGCGTCATCAAACTACGCCTTTGTTTTGAACAGGCGACCTCTATTGGACGGAAAAGTTACATAGTGTAGCTTTAAGTGGATGGTGTGTTGGGCTATATCCGTCCGTCCAGGACTCTACAGAAGCAGTTGTGGTAAGATGAAAGTAGATCTTTCTATCTTTACTACTACAATAGAAGATATTGTAGGTCAGACCTTTCAGTATCTTGCATATGGGTAAAATCGAGTGTTGATGTCGGCCTCTAAACTTGAGCCTCACAGTCTTCATCCTCCATTTCCCTGACCATCAGCACTGGTTTCGCCTGCTCACTGGCCCACTCCTTCCACTCTTTCAGTAAGTTTACGTGGTAAGTATGTCTTTCTTTTCCTTTATCAGGGTGGTACACTTCATATGTTACTGGACCCATTTTCCAGCTGATGGTGTAGGGCCACTTGGCCAACAGTTGGTTAGTTGAAGAGGGTAGCAAAAGCAGAATCTTTTGTCCTGGCTGATATTGGCGAAGCCTGGCCTTCTGATCATACCACCTTTTCTGTTTTTGTTGAGCCTGTTGCAGGTTGACCTTGGCTTCATCCCTGTAATGCTCCAGTTGCTCTCACATCTCCAGGACATAGCTCAATATACTATTTTCCCAGGGTTTAGAGGCAGGTACCTCCCAGCTCTTCCTCAGCAAATCAAGAGGTCCCTGCACCTGCCATCCATACAGCAACTCAAATGGCGAGAATCCTGTGGATGCTTGTGGTACTTCCCTATTAGCGAAGAGCAGCTTTCTGTTGAAGCCTTCCACCAGGCCATCAGTCTGTGGATGGTATGGACTTGTCTTGAGGCCTGAGATTCCCAACTGGCAACGAAACTGTGAAGTGATGTTTGTCCCCTGGTCAGTGAGAATTTCATCCGGAATGCCTACATGGGAGAACAACTGGACAAGGGCGTGGATAATCTTTGGCACTGTGATAGTTCACAGAGGGAATGCTTCTGAGTACCTGATAACATAGTCGCTAATGACAAGAATGTACTGGTATCCTGCACTGCTCCTCTCTAGCGGGCCCACATTGTCCATGGCGATCCGTCGGAAGGGTTCACTGGCTGCAAAGGAGCCCTGTCCTGTTGGCGAACAGCACTGGTCTTCTGACAGACTGGACAAGTAATACAGTTTGTGTGTATGTCAGTGTACATAGTGGGCCTAGGGCTGGACAATAATTAAATATCAATATATACCTCAATATATTTTTTTAAATAATGTTGATATGATTTACACATTTCTGATATTTTCGATATATACACTCACCTAAAGGATTATTAGGAACACCTGTTCAATTTCTCATTAATGCAATTATCTAATCAACCAATCACATGGCAATGCATTTAGGGGTGTGGTCCTGGTCAAGACAATCTCCTGAACTCCAAACTGAATGTCAGAATGGGAAAGAAAGGTGATTTAAGCAATTTTGAGCGTGGCATGGTTGTTGGTGCCAGACGGGCCGGTCTGAGTATTTCACAATCTGCTCAGTTACTGGGATTTTCACGTACAACCATTTCTAGGGTTTACAAAGAATGGTGTGAAAAGGGAAAAACATCCATTATGCGGCAGTCCTGTGGGCGAAAATGCCTTGTTGATGCTAGAGGTCAGAGGAGAATGGGCCAACTGATTCAAGCTGATAGAAGAACAACTTTGACTGAAATAACCACTCGTTACAACCGAGGTATGCAGCAAAGCATTTGTGAAGCCACAACACGCACAACCTTGAGGCGGATGGGCTACAACAGCAGAAGACCCCACCGGGTACCACTCATCTCCACTACAAATAGGAAAAAGAGGCTACAATTTGCACAAGCTCACCAAAATTGGACAGTTGAAGACTGGAAAAATGTTGCCTGGTCTCGATTTCTGTTGAGGCATTCAGATGGTAGAGTCAGAATTTGGCGTAAACAGAATGAGAACATGGATCCATCATGCCTTGTTACCACTGTGCAGGCTGGTGGTGGTGGTGTAATGGTGTGGGGGATGTTTTCTTGGCACACTTTAGGCCCCTTAGTGCCAATTGGGCATCGTTTAAATGCCACGGCCTACCTGAGCATTGTTTCTGACCATGTCCATCCCTTTATGACCACCATGTACCCATCCTCTGATGGCTACTTCCAGCAGGATAATGCACCATGTCACAAAATCATTTCAAATTGGTTCCTTGAACATGACAATGAGTTCACTGTACTAAAATGGCCCCCACAGTCACCAGATCTCAACCCAATAGAGCATCTTTGGGATGTGGTGGAATGGGAGCTTCGTGCCCCGGATGTGCATCCCACAAATCTCCATCAACTGCAAGATGCTATCCAATCAATATGGGCCAACATTTCTAAAGAATGCTTTCAGCACCTTGTTGAATCAATGCCACGTAGAATTAAGGCGAAAGGGGGTGTTCCTAATAATCCTTTAGGTGAGTGTACATTACAGCATTTTTCACTGACTTGACGTTCAGGGCGCAGCCGTCAGAAAGAGCAGAACACGATTGGCCACTTGCGTGATGACATACGCCACCGACATGCAGCCAGTGCTCAGCACCAATAGTACACTTACACTAAGATCCAATGTGGCAAGTTTTAGCTACAAAAAGAGTACCCCTGACCGAAATACAAATGAGCTTCCACAAGTAAGGAGAAAGCAGAATAGTTGATAAGAGAGGAAAGACTAATTCAGTAGCGTGGAAGTGGTACGGCTATCTAAGATCTGATATTAAACTTCAGGTTTCAGTGTGCTGCAAAATGTGCCGGAGAGTGGTCCCGACTAGGGGTGTAACAATACATTGACATAGATCGATGCATCGATCTAATGTCTAACAATACGATGCATTGATACCAAGCATTAAAATCAATTAAGCAATTAAAAATGTATGTTAGGCTATTTATATATTTAAGAGGCACATTTGTTTTAACACTCTCCACATTTTCACACAATGTCAGTATCGCCAACGCGTTCATTCTCATTTAAATTACCTTTCAGAGCTTCTGAAAGGCGCTCGGACAGTCCTTCACGAAAGTTTATCGTTTGCTCGTGTTTAAAGCCTTGCAAAAAGCAGCACGCACTCATCTCAAACAGAGCACAAATAGGCCACTGAATTGAGCCTTCTTTTATTTTATTTTTTTGTGCTTCAATAGATAAAGGTCTATGGTTTTGCATATTAGGAGAAGAGAGCAGCGCTATGAATCGTTCTTTATTGAAATTTAAAACCGATTTAAATTTAAAGAAAATGCTCAATAAACTGCAGCATAGGAGCTGCGCGCTGTGTGGATGCGCATAAGTGCTTTGTGCCGCTCTGTATTGAGAGTATGCACGTGACGTCACAATCAGCTGTGGTTATGAATCGTGATGAACCGTCCGATTTACACCCTTGGTGCCGACTAGCAGTGGGAACACATCAAATCTGTTCCACCATCTGAAGCATTTCCATCCGATATTCTGAAAGTCAGAAGATGAAGATTATGTTTTCAGCTAATCTGAGCACTTTTCATATTCTTTATCCTGGCTGAAGCACTTTTGCTTTAATCTATATTAAGAATAATATAATCAGCCTATGTTATAGTTTACAGTTAAAGATATTAATATTAATAAAGTGAGTGAGAGTCTTATGTTTATTTGACGTGATTTCACATTTCTTGTTTGTATGAAGGCTAAATACAAATAAAAGGTGAACACTAATTTATTTGTACCATTTTTATTTCTAAAATATTATATAGTTTTATAGGAGGAGGTTTCATAGACTTGGCAAATTCATTTTTCAGAAGTTTGTAGATACAGACATCCGTTGTGGGCATTCTTGGCAGTTTTTCTGAGGCTTTTATATAGTTCATATCGATATCGGAATTATATCGTATCGACCGAAATTAAGAAATATATAGTGATATAAATTTTAGCCATATCTTTCAGCCCTAAGTGGGCCAATAAACGCGTGCACTTATACAGTATGTGTGCATGTCTTGTGGTGACTTAAAGGTCCCGTTCTTCGTGTTTTTTTGAAGCTTTGATTGTGTTTACAGTGTGCAATATAACATGTGTTCATGTTTCGCGTGTAAAAAAACACAGTATTTTTCATACAATGTACTTATCTGTGTACCGCTGTTTTCACTGTCCTAAAAACGGCTGGTGATTTCCTCTTTCTATGAAGTCCCTCCTTCAGAAACACGTAACGAGTTCTGATTGTGCCAGCGCTTACCGTGTTGTAATTCGACCGCAGCTTAGCGCAGGTGCCAGCAGTTCCTGTGTTGTGATTCGACAGCAGCTTAGCGCATGTTGGAAAGGTCACGCCTCTTAACGGAGAGATGTATGCGTTCAATAATCTCTACAGCGTCCCTGGGAAAGCCAAACAAAGGTGATTTGACTCCTGGATGAAAATAACAGCGTCTCGACGACATGGCGATAAACACACTCAACGCAACAGTTCCTTTTCTCCACGCGACACGTCCGCTTCTCCACGTGGGACAGCAACAAGACCGCGCCCCCTTTTTCGCGTTTCTTTGTGGGCGGAGGTTAGTCTGTTCTACTGCTCTACTGACGTAATTAAAGAAGGAAGTACCAGGATGTAGTCCAAGCCAGCCGTTCGCTGTAGGCTTTGAAAGGGAACTTCTGTTAAATAAAATATCTCGCTTGGCATTGAACTTTGAGCTTTATAATTTTACAGGTATTATTTATGCTCTAACA
The DNA here is from genome assembly GCF_949357685.1 of Gobio gobio. Classification (NCBI taxonomy): domain Eukaryota; kingdom Metazoa; phylum Chordata; class Actinopteri; order Cypriniformes; family Gobionidae; genus Gobio; species Gobio gobio. Next base: position 37,278,327 of record NC_137106.1, read on the forward strand.
GCAACATTACACACTAACTAAAGTTTGAACAATGGGATCATGCGGAATGGGACCTTTAAATGCCCGGCCCATGGATCAGAGCAAGATTGCAACAGCATGTAGGCAACACCATACGTTTCATATCATCTGTTTGCACATACAAAATCCCATTGTCAATGACATACTGTTCTTTATACACATTAGACACACAGTTCCTCTCTGCTTCAACAAACAATGGTTGCAAAGACAGATATTTTCTTTGTAAGTCCCCAATGTTTTCTGGAATCTGCCAATTGCTCGTTTCCTAACCCTCAGTATTAACTTCTGGGTCTGGATTTCCCAAATATTTGGCTGCATGCCACTGTCGGAGTGACTTTCTGGGGCCCTTAGTTCCACCCTGAATCAGACTATGGTGTAAGTCTGGAAAGGGCTGAAACCCAACATTAGCTTTGGCCCGTGTTACAACTGGACATGATAGGTTTGCTTTAGCATTATGATATTAGAGTTTATTGTACCAAGCAGTAAATCAAGTAATAGGTAAATCTTTTCCCAAAATCATGTCAGCAGGTAACGATTCAAAAACTGCAACCTTGAGCAAATACGTTTGTTCATGAACACACACATTCAGCACAGCAATTGGGTAACTTTTCACATACCCATGTACACATTGAATGTCAATCGTGTCATCAAAATGCATGTTTGCAGCATGGCAAGATTTGAACAAAGAAATGGCACTTCCAGTGTCCAACAACACTCTCAAAGATTGTCCATCAACAGTAACAGTCATTATGTTCTGAGAGTCACACACACTTATATCATCAATGTCTCCCTCTCTAGGAACATAGCAGTAATCGTAAGCTTAGCTTTACGGATGGGACACACAGTGGCTTTGTGTCCTGGCTGTTGGCATTAATAACAAATCAGTTCTTTCTCTGTGCCTGTTTTTAGTTCAATTGTATCCATACATTGTCTTTGTAAGGTGTTTTTGCATTGTGAGGTTCCATTTCCATATTGCTGCTGCAAGTCCGCTGGTAGGCTCGTGCTCCCACATACGGCTGTCATATGGCAACACTCATAACAGTTGTTCGATGATAATCAAATCTCCAATCTCCTCCATCGTCTACTGCTCTGGTCAAACCCACCGACAATACAGGTTCCATAGCCGATGATGCATCTCAGTTGCTGATTCTCCTAGCTCATAGCTCATCATACACCTCCGCTTGCTCCTTATCCATAGCAAGATAGGCCTCCAACACTTTGCCTGTTAGCAACGGCACCAGTCTACAGCTCCACTCCTCCTCAGGCCATCTCCACATCTGTGCCAGACGCTCAAAGCGACGTAGAATGTTCTCCATATCCTCGCCTACTTGGAAGACTGACATTTGTGGCTCAGATCTTGGTGGTGGTAGTGACCTAGACCGGCATGGCGTTGGAAGCTCCATTCGTGGACGCTGCCTGAACTGTCTGCTACATGGATTCACGTATTCCTCTGAGTTCTGACAGATGTGAGCACTAAGGAATTCCTGCATGAATGCCACCATTTCCCCAATTTGCGTCGTCCCCCTCATTGTGCCAGTGCTGGGCTGGGGTGAACTAGCTCTCAGTGAAACACTCGGGTATTCCTCTGTCTCCTCCTCCGATTCACCCAACAAATCCACTTCAGGATCCATGTCGCTCTGCCTCACTTGAAAATGTGGTTTCCGCCCTCTCTGTGACTATTTGCGAGTGGCCATCCCACTTCTGACACCATTTAAAACTAAAATAGAAAACTTTTAATGCATTCTGGACGTCCATTTGCATGGCAACAGTGTTTGGTGGCTTGAGAACGCAAACTTTGAAAAAGGATTTGAAATCATTTTGAAACTATACCGTAATAATCTTCGTATAAACTTAAAAAAAACATGAATCTGTGAGAATGGTGATGACATGCACGTAAGCATTACATGTTTAGTCTATAGGCAAGCCTGTTTGAATACGTATGTCCACAGGCACGACGTTTTTCTTTACAAAATGACTGCGGAATTACTTGTCTGGTATGCATAATACAGTGTTTTTAATCATTTCCGCGGATCCATGTGAACGGGAATTATTTTGATAACGTTTTTATCTGTACAGATGGAAAAGGGAAGGGAAATTGGCCTTAACAGGGGAGAGTCTAGTTGACACTCTCTGCTGACACTTCAGGGCTCCATTGTGGCCGTGTCTAGGCGCAGGTCCACCATCGGATCTGGATACGGCCTGGATCGGGCAGACTACTGTAAACCTTGGGATAAACAGGGAGACTAATATTAGCGTAGATGCCATTCTACTTATGATGTAACGAGTACATCAGGTGTTATGGGAAGTGTTCCTGATTCCGGCTGACCTAGATAATGCAGCCTAATATATCCCACCCACTAACAGGTGCCGTGATGAAGAGTGGTCATAATGTTATGCCTGATCTGTGTATATAGTCTGTGGCAATATGCTTAGTGTTTCTACTCAGATTGTCTGCAACCTGCTTGCATTCTTCACCGTAGTGCTTGTAAAATGCATCAGGACACCAGCCATGATTTGGTTTTTATTGCTACAAAATGATTTTTCATAGGGAGACTGAGATATACTTCACAGCTCTCAAACACACATTGATTTGTATGTTACAATTGCAATAAGAGACCTCGAAGTCACGGTATCTACTCTGTCTCCAAATCAACATGTAAAGCATGTTCTTCGGAACTCAATTGGTTTGCAAAGACACGCCCCCTTTAGTAACTGTTGCTATGTCCAACAAGCCATGGTGCTCTCACGCCACACATCGTCTGCGTCCGAAAAATGGAAAATGCTGCCTTCGGACACATTTCAAGGTAGGAAGGCATCAAGGCATGTTTGAATGCAATGTTAGCTTCACTTCCTGCCTCCTAAGAAACCTTCATCTAATCGATTTTTGAAGGCAGCATAGATATATCCTTCGCTGCCTTTGATATTCCACCATCCTGTGCTTTCCATTTGGTGACAGTTGAGCTAGAAGGAGAAAGATGGCATTTGAAAGTTGCGGCTGCTGGTCAGTTTGTGTGTAAAAGTATGTTTTTGACTTTTCCACATCGGATGTCATTTCTAGCAAGAAATTACTACAGTAGTAATTAAATATTCACTTAGTTCTCACCAAAGCTCATGCCATTTTGCTGTAGATCATTAAATGGTTACACTGCCTCAGAAGTCTGTCCGAAATCAGTTTTGTGTGGTGCCTCTGGCGCAAACGCTGCCTTATAAGTCATTGCCTTTTAAGGCAGCGAGGCAACAAGTCAGCTGCTTAGGTTTTTGCTGAAAGACGCCACTATACACCGTTTTTCAAGTTCCAGTCCACCAACGTTAATCTACTAACTCTTCTGACTGCTTTGTCAGACAAAATGCTGGATTCGCCGGATAGTGGATTATGATTTGTCAGATCGTCTGTCAATCAAACTCCCGGCAAAGGGTGAATTCTTTAGCATTTGTTATGTAACTCTGGAATGAGTTGACAAAGAGATAATTATTACCAAATTTAATAAAAATACAGACTTTTCATTCAGCTGATATCAGTGTGAAAAAGTGTTTCAAAATGCATTATAGGATCAGAATATACACTCACCTTAAGGATTATTAGGAACACCTGTTCAATTTCTCATTAATGCAATTATCTAATCAACCAATCACATGGCAGTTGCTTCAATGCATTTAGGGGTGTGGTCCTGGTCAAGACAATCTCCTGAACTCCAAACTGAATGTCAGAATGGGAAAGAAAGGTGATTTAAGCAATTTTGAGCGTGGCATGGTTGTTGGTGCCAGACAGGCCGGTCTGGTTATTTCACAATCTGCTCAGTTACTGGGATTTTCACGCACAACCATTTCTAGGGTTTACAAAGAATGGTGTGAAAAGGGAAAAACATCCAGTATGCGGCAGTCCTGTGGGCGAAAATGCCTTGTTGATGCTAGAGGTCAGAGGAGAATGGGCCAACTGATTCAAGCTGATAGAAGAGCAACTTTGACTGAAATAACCACTCGTTACAACCGAGGCATGCAGCAAAGCATTTGTGAAGCCACAACACGCACAACCTTGAGGCGGATGGACTACAACAGCAGAAGACCCCACCGGGTACCACTCATCTCCACTACAAATAGGAAAAAGAGGCTACAATTTGCACGAGCTCACCAAAATTGGACAGTTGAAGACTGGAAAAATGTTGCCTGGTCTGATGAGTCTCGATTTCTGTTGAGACATTCAGATGGTAGAGTCAGAATTTGGCGTAAACAGAATGAGAACATGGATCCATCATGCCTTGTTACCACCGTGCAGGCTGGTGGTGGTGGTGTAATGGTGTGGGGGATGTTTTCTTGGCACACTTTAGGCCCCTTAGTGCCAATTGGGAATCGTATAAATGCCACGGCCTACCTGAGCATTGTTTCTGACCATGTCCATCCCTTTATGACCACCATGTACCCATCCTCTGATGGCTACTTCCAGCAGGATAATGCACCATGTCACAAAATCATTTCAAATTGGTTTCTTGAACATGACAATGAGTTCACTGTACTAAAATGGCCCCCACAGTCACCAGATCTCAACCCAATAGAGCATCTTTGTGATGTGGTGGAACGGGAGCTTCGTGCCCTGGATGTGCATCCCACAAATCTCCATCAACTGCAAGATGCTATCCTATCAATATGGGCCAACATTTCTAAAGAATGCTTTCAGCACCTTGTTGAATCAATGCCACGTAGAATTAAGGCAGTTCTGAAGGCGAAAGGGGGTCAAACACAGTATTAGTATGGTGTTCCTAATAATCCTTTAGGTGAGTGTAGATGACACATTACATTGTGCTCAGGGGTTGTAATATCCCTTTCATACCGAACTGTAGCAACTCATAATGTAATAACGGCACATAATGTAAAAAATGCACACGTATTCGTACCGAACCGCTTCGGTTCCAAATGCAATCTTTAACAGTCGACTTGTTTTATACATACACAGAACATACTTCAATCCAAGTTCCCACACAAACATATTAAGTATTCAGACCATTTTATCATGAAATTAAAATGATAAATGCCATTTTTACGCACTTTAATGTGATTTGACAGATCACTTTATAGGCGCGTCAGTTCAAGCGGCAGCGCGGTGCGCAAGTGAACGCAATCATCTCTCATTAAAAAATAAACATGAATTAATATCTTAAGGTATGTTGAGGATACATTACAACTTACTGAAATGTATCAAATGTTGTGTAATCGCTCAATCTGTGTTTCAACTGCGGAAAGACAATAAAACAGCTTGTAAACAATGTCACGTAGCATTACATTTACCTCAGAAGTCATTCAGTGTTCACAGCTTTTAGTTCACTACAGAGATGAACTCTTTCACTAAATATATGCATATATATTCATTATATTCTACTTAACCTGTTAGTGATGTCTTGATTATTTAATGTATATTTAAATTAATAAATATGTAATTAAAATAACAGCCACTGTGTATAAAAGATTATATTTCTACAACGAATTGAAGAAAAAATAAAAATTATAATAGATTTAGAAGTTAATGCAAAAACTGCCTAATGTGAAGCTTATGAGTGTTGATTATTATATCGAAAAATAAATAGCAACGGAATTTAGGGGCTAATAGTTTGGGCTCTGTTGCTAACCTTTAATATTACAGCAATGTGTAAGTAAGGGCTCCCAATATAATTTAGGCCTACAGAATTATCTTTAAGAAAATTTTAGTTATAATAGAATTAATTTAAGGACAGACACATTTTTTTTCAGTAAACCACTGTTTAATAATAAAAAAAGTAGTAATTTTGTAAAACTGTTGACTTTAAAACCGAGGTACGTACCGAACCATCAGTTTTGTGTACCGTTACACCCCTATAATATTATAATAAAATGTTCATAATGTAATTCTCAAAACGTAATAAAATCTTGAGCTTTGAGCTAACAATTTTTACATTATGAGAAATGTATTACGTTTTAAACTCACCAAAAACATGTCCCATTTTCATTTATTGTAATATGCGAAAAGCAACGTTAAATATTCCTGCAATTATTATTATATGTATATTAAACAAAGCATTGGTATTCCTTACAGTACATTTTAAAAATCTAAATCTAAAGAGCTTTTGCACCTTTGAACTACTATTACTACTACTACTAGTACTAGTCTCAGTAATCTGGTGGATTTTGTAGGCAGATTAAAATTATATTTAAAAAAAATGTGATTTAAAAAGGGAATACTAATCATTATTTTTATTTTTTTTAAAGCTATTACAATAATGAAAATATGACGTTTTTGGTGAGTTTATATTGTAATCAATTTCTCAATGTAAAAATTATTAAAAAGATTTTATTACGTTTTCAGAAATGTATTACATTATGAACATTTTATTACAATAATAATGTAGACATTATGTTACATTATGTGCAGTTATTACATTATGAGTTGCTAAACGGCCTAATGCAGTTTAATTTATTAATTTAATAAGCATGAAAATGTAGGCATGCCTATTTGACAGGATGATCCATAAAAGTATGGCTTGGGGAGACTAATGATGAGAAAACTTAACTGGGAATAACATGGTGAGTTCTGAAATAATGAACACTGAAGGCATGAATCGGTAATTATCTCTCCATAAAACTTGGATTTGAAAAATCTGGCGAGAGATTCATCATTTACATACGGCATTTAAAAGAACTTTTGATTTCTCCAATAATCGCAGTTCAACCTATGCTCTCTTAGTTAATTGCTGCTCCCATGTGGCCATCAGTGAAAATAACCACACAAATCCTGTAAATGGGCAAGTTATATTTCACATTTCACAAGTCTGTGTGTTGGATGTAGACCGTGCCATTAAATTTCACGATGGTGTAATGCAATTAATTATTTTGCACACCAACCCACACTCTTACTTGTGGAACATGCAATAGTTGCACTCCGTTAAAGGAATATTTCACGCCTCATGCTGATCAAAGCCTGTATGGAAAAGACCAACTCAGAGATAATACAAAACCTCTGGGTTCCACAGAAGTAAGCAAGTCATGACATGAGGGTGAGAAAACGATGACAGTGTTTTCAACTATTCTTTCAATGAAAATGGAGAAACACAGGACTCCTTTGAGACTCACAGGATGCTGACTTGAAAGGCAAGAATAACAAAGAAAGAATAGTTTTTGGTTTCCAAAATTCAAAATCGGAACACTGCAGACCAGGTGGGATCATGAAGCCAGTTTTATTAGAAACAAAACATACAATACTGCTAGAAACAGCTCATAAATATCAGAGCGACAGACAGAAAGGCAGCTTACATATTCCGCAAGTCTGTGTTTGGAAAGAGCCACTCAACCTTGCGCTGAAAAACAAACCATCAACAGCAACGAGACGACAGACGCGCACAGGTTCTAAAAATAATGCATTGTTCTGCGTTGTTGGCTAGAAGCGGCGTTCAAGCTCTTATGCTTAATTAGCTACATTGGCACTGCTTTCACCTTCCTTGACTAGGAAAACAAAAGTATCTGCTGCAGGTATGCTAAAACCAGCTAGTTTCATCCCTCCGTTCAACATGAGGTCTCATCACAGAGCTTCATACATGTAAACATCAGATTTGAAGCAACAGTTCAGTCAAAAAATTAATGTTCCATCATTATCCAAACCCCTATGCTGTTATTTTTTCCATAAAACACAAAGTGATAACTTATAAAGAATCGTTGTGGGTTTTGCCACTAGAAAAAAGCACAATGAAAATAATCGATGTGACTCATTCCAGGTTTTCTGAAGCTTTGTACGAGGAACAGACCAAAGTCATTATTCAGACATTTCATGTCCACGTTCAAAAATGGTGCATAAAAGCTATTAACCAAAAACGGCATTGGTCAACATGCCATTTATGAATTTTGGAGGCAAATACTGACTAGACAACTAGAAAGTTATCATATGGCTTCAAAAGCCTTTGAAATAATTGTTGTCTATATAACAATTCTTTAAAATGTTCAGTTAGTCTCCAAGGACAAAAAAAGGCAGCATATGGGTTTGGAATGGCATGAGAAGGAGCAAAAATAATGACTGAATTGTCATTTCTTAAACTAATGTCGCCATTTCACTCACGTAGCTGAATAAATTCATTCTGATTAAAACAGTAACAAATATCTTGTCCTGGTGTATACTCAACATATAGTGTTATGAGGATGCGGTGTTTGCCATTGTTTTTTGTCAAAATTAAACAATAAAGAATGACACTTCACTTCCAATTGATTCAATCTCTTTTTTCAAAGGTCTGGGCTCCACATATGCATGATATAAATAGGAAAAACTGAGGGCAGTGCCAGTGCGATCCTGCTGGCTGTGTGTTACTGAGAAAAAGATTGATGATGGAAGGCTTTTAGGCAGCGCTGGACACTGCCAGCTTTTTCAGATGATCCATAAACACCTGAAGACTCACATCGTCTGTCAGAATGGGTGCGCCAGACTCCTACACAAACACAGGAAGTGAGATTCAATCAGCGGCTATGAATATTAGAAAACGCAGAGACATGTTTCTATAGTTGTATAACAACAGCTTGTTACAGTAGACTAATCAATATTCCCCACAAAGGAAATGTGCTCGTGTTGGCGAGATATACAGCACTCACCTGACCCCATGCATACATGTTGTTATGAGTCTGAGAAGGATTCACTTTGGAGAGGAGGAAACGAGCCTGGAGGGGGAGAAAAATAAATAAACCATGGTATAATTTCAGACCTTAAAAACAGTGTATTAATATGCAGAACAGTTGCCGTGTCTCAATGACCCATTACAGTCATTTATTCACAAGCAGCACTTAAAAATCCTCTAGGGCGAGTTTCTCAAGCGTAGAAATTGACTGAAGAGCTGTCAGAACAACTGTTTTCAAAGTAGCACCTTCCATTTGAGCCGCCATTAATCAAGGCTTGGGAAAATGGAGGTGGTTTTGTGAAAGCAATAAATAAATATTTGCACTGACTAATCCGAAATTACTGATTCACACAACTGTCGTTTGGCGTTTAACAACATGGCTCTTTCAAATCACATCTATTATTTAAAAGAATGGATGGAGTAAATCGGTTGAAAAATAGCTGGTAGGCCTACACACATGTTGGGATTTCATGTTTTATGGGGATATTTCATAGCCTGGATGCCAGCCGAACTTAGCCCCGCCCACAACATTTTAACTCGGGCAGGTCTGGACTTGATCCGTAGAGGAGTAATTTTGCCCGAACAGAAACTGTTCGGACCAATGAAATTGTCAGGGCGGGCTTTAGACGATGATGGACAGATGATAAACAGTAACGTAATCATCCACGTCATCAAAGGCGCTTGGGTTGAATTTGTTCTTATCCTAAACGGAGAACTTGTTCGTATATGCATTCACCTTTACTATTTCTCTCAGAAATGATGATCGTGTTGGTAAGTACTCTGTGTATCCTTAAATTCTTTTTTTACAAAACCGGCAAAGATCGTTTACACTCATCTTTTTCTTCCAACGTTACTTATTCCAGCGTGATTGCAGACAGGGTTGCCAAGTTTTTACAACAAAACCCACCCAATTGCTACTCAAAACTAGCCAAAAACAAGCCCAATAGCTTTCCCGGGGGGTTCTCTGGAAAAAAAATGGCATTTGGGGGGTAAAATATGTGTTATTTTGGCAGGGCTGCCTGCTAAAATTCGCATTCCTGGGTCTGTAAATCATATAATTGGGGTCGCTTCAACCCGCGGACATGGAAAAACCTGCAGACTTGGCAACACAGTAGAGAAGCTCCGATCAGCATTTTTGGGGCCGATCACCGATCACCGATCACCAAGATCATGATCTGCCGATTGCCGATCACAGAATGGCAATATTTTATCTATAATCTTGCAGAGTTTGCACCATTTGTAGAAATTAAACTAACTCTAAATTAACTGAGTCAAGATCTTGAAGAACCACCAAGTGTTTATTTTAGAAAATGAGATAACTTAAGGCTACTGTGGGCCATCTTTCCCAAATAAATGTATATAATAAATGTATATTATTATCTCACTTAAATATTTGATCATGCAGTGCATTTTTGTTTTTAAAAACAATTTTTCAGGTAGGTCTAACATTAGTATTGAGCTAAGAAATACTAAAGACATTTAATAAGAAATCAAATGTAAATTAATATTGGTCTTCCCTGAATAAATTGAATTAGATTAATCCTTACACTTAAGGTTGCAAAAGTTAGTCATTCAAGCTGTGAGTGTCATAAAGGTTCATCAAACAACACAAGACAAAAAGAAACCCAGAGACAGCAGCAGTTTATTCGACAGCTGTCACTTTAAGAGCGAACACGGATACGGTTACAGTTGCACAAACGTTCACTCGCGAGTCACGACGGGGTTTACGTGCACACTCGTCAAGACACTCATTTAGTAAATACACGTGTGTGTGTATCTGACCATTTCAGCGCAATTTGTTCTCGCAAGCTTTTTGTGAGATGGCCTGTGTGTGTGTGTGTGTGTGTCTCTCTTCAGACCGTGCGCGCGAGTGCTGAGCGGTTTGAACACTGGCAAGACTTAAAAATAAATGCAAATGATAAACTTTAGTGACGATGCGACACTGCCTCGATTGTGCAAAGTGGCAAATCCTGTGTCAACTGTGCAGCTGGATTTTAGTGCAGATGCGATGCGCTGATTTGAAGCCATTTGAGCATTTTGAAAGGGAGAGAGAGAGCGCGCGCACGCGGTGATTCACGCGCACTGTTTGTGAATTTACGTCCCACATAAAGTTTTCAAATGACTGCGTAAGTTATTTAATATAGAAATATGAATTGTACCTCACCTTCAGCATTATAATTGTTTTACCCGCGCTGGAAAGAGAATGAGACGGTGTCGCTGCATTAATGCCCCAGCTCTCACGGCAGGTGCGGGTTTATGTGTCGTCAGCATGCGATCGGTTCATGAGATCGGCCTTTTTGGAGACCGCCGATCAATCATCCCAAAGCGATTATCGACCGATCGAGATCGGTTGCCGATCAATCGGAGCACCCCTACAACACAGTGCAGTTGAGTTCTGTTGACATTTGACAACTAACGTTATGTGTCACTCCGTTGCTCTGATTGGTTGTAGGTCTATCCAATTGAGGTCTTTCCTGGTTCGGTTGAAGCAGTATCAGACTGTAGACTATCAGCAGTATTCTGACTAGAATTGAGTATGACGACGACAGGCTAGATATTTCATACACATAATGATCTCCTAACCCTACTATATATATATATATATGCCGTTTTTTGTCATGGAGACCAAAAAATGTCCCCACAAGGACAAGGATTTTTTTGTCCCCATAACATAGGGTTTACCAGGACCACACACACCAAACATCAGCTTAATTCCATATTTAAGAGCCAAGTGCACTTAAATGTTGGCTGCAACACAGAATGATCTTTGATTTGTTGTGCTGCTTGGCAACCATAAACCTCCATCAGGCTAATGAACTATATTACTTGGCAGAAGAACTGCTTGTTTGTTTGGGTTTTCTTATTATAATTTATCAATTTAACTGTTTATTGAAAATTGCCATCTTTCATATTATAACTGTTGCTACCATTCCATTTTAAAAAAGCAATAATCCACCATGGTACTGTGAATTAAGCATGGTTCTGTTCCAAAACTTAGCAAGCTGCCCACCTAGACGGCAATTTAAGGGATCATTGGTGCACTGCCAATTTGAAGGCTATGTCGAAATTAGGCAGAAACATTATGCTGACTAAAATCTAAGGCATTGAGAGGGAAAACTCTCTAGCTGGCATCACCTGCAGCTTGACCTGGCAAAGACTGAGCTTCTCGTCTTCCCTGCCAATACGACTCTACAACACGACTTCACCATCCAGCAAGGTTTATCCTTGATTTCCCCTTCAAGGTCGGTCAGAAATCTTGGCGTAACCTTTGACGACCAGCTGTCCTTCAAAGACCACATTTCAAAGACAGCTCGGTGGTCATGCAGGTTTGCGCTGCACAACATCAGGAAGATCAGATCATTCCTAACAGAGCACGCAACACAGCTTCTCGTCCAGGCCCTGGTCATTTCTAGGCTTGACTACTGCAATGCGCTTCTGGCTGGACTTCCATCGTGTGCGATCAAAACGCTTCAAATGATCCAGAACGCAGCGGCATGTCTTGTCTTCAAAGAGCCGAAAAGGGCCCATGTCACACCGGAATGCATTGCGGCAAGATAAACAAAAACGTTGCTTACACTATTTCAATGGTCCACTTTGGACATACTACTAACTATAAGTAAATTTGCAACTTCATGTGAACTAACTCTCATTAGAGTATTAGTAGTTAGGTTAGGTTCGGGTTAGGGTTCGGTTTAGTAGAATAAGTTGACATCTACTTGTAAAGATCCCACTAGTCAGTAGATTGCCTGTTTGGGAGCATCAAAATGAAGTGTTAGAAGATATTAAGCAGACAGTCTACGAATAGTCCAATGACTGCTAGCTGACATTAAGTTGCAAAGTTACTTACTATACTAACTATAGTTATTAAAATGTGTAAGGAGAACCATCGAAATAAAGTGTTACCAAAACATTTAATTGTAGATAGTCGACAAGTCGCGAGAAATGCTTAATATAAATTAGGGCTGTCAATGCTAACGCATTAACCCATATAATTAATTTAAAATCCTTAAAGCTACACTATGTAACTTTTCCGTCCACTAGAGGTCGCCTGTTCAAAACAAAGGCGTAGTTTGATGACGCCATGTTTGAGCGCAGAATCTTGGGACATGTGGTCTTCACCTCACAGCCGGTGGAAAACAGTCAGGATAGGACTCGGGCAGAAATCATGTTCATGGATGCGATTATTAACATTACTGTAGTGAAGCAGAGCAGGACCGAGTGTTGTGGAGCTGAGCAAGGCCGCAGGAGCGATTGAAGAGCGGGACTGTTATTATGGCATAATCGCCGGCGGGACTTTTATTATGACACGGTTGCCGGCGCCACTTCCTCTTTTCCAGTCATGAGTGAGGTAACGCAACTCTGTTTATCGTATTAGATATATCTAAGTGTGATGAAAATGAAGTTATGACGTTCGCTCGGCGGCTGCTATGAAACCGAGGGTGACGCAGATATGATGCAATCGACAGGCGACTCCCTCACACGCATAGTCCACACGTCCCGGTTAAAATAGCAATTTCTCACAATTTACAAATAGTTGGAAACATTTGGGATATTCTAAGTACTCAACTGAACAAAATATATAACACTGGCCTAGTGGTTTCTGGATATTTTACTGCAAAAATCCTACATAGTTCACCATTAAGGCATTAAAATTATTTAACACAAAAAAGCAAATAAGTTAAGTAACCCAATTTCGCCACTCAAATCATTTTAAGCCACTAAACTCCAGGAAAATTTTCAGTCCAATGATTCAGTAAGTGAATTCATACAAACAATCAGTAAGTCCAAAACAGCGCTAATATAAAGAAAAACAGGCTGATTACATCAGAGAGTGAAGGGAGTCTTGTTGCATTTTCAGTGAATTATCAGTCCAGTGTGAGTTTCGCTTTAAAAACACAAGCTCTGTCATTTTCTATGATTGTTTCTGAAGAGAGCAAGCCCTCACATCGCACTGTAACACATACAGACTGACCAGAATGTCAAAACATGCCATGATTGCGGTGATTCACAGGAGTTGTACAGTAAGCACACGTGAGTGTTATATTGATGAGCAAACAAACCGTGTATGTGCGCTCTCGACGCTCTGATCGCACATTGTATTATGCACAGTAGGGCTGACAAGTCAAAATTCGAATATTCGTCGACATTAGAAAAAAAAAAACGTGCATTCAAATTTTTGGTAGAGGCGTGAGACATGACCTTTGGTGAGCATAATTTAAGAATTATGGACTTCTCATATCATTTGGTGTGCTTTTGGATTGTCCAAGTGTCCTTTCCAAAAAAGGATTGCTTTATTTAATGAAGATCATACAGGTAAAGCAATATTAAAGAGATAATTCACCCAAAAATGAAAATTATGTCATTTACTCACCCTCATGTCATTCCAAATCCACAAGACTTTTGTTCATCTTCAGAGTACAAATGAAGATATTTCAAATGAAATCTGAGAGATTTCTGTCCCTTCATAAAAAGTCTGTTCACCCAAACCTCTCATACTTCAAAACTTTTATAGAGAGAACGTAAAATAAATCCATATAAATCAAGAAATATAATCCAAGTCTTCTGAAGAGAAATTATTTCATTATATGATGAACATTGAATTTAGGCTTTTATTCACATATAAACATTGATCAGTGAACATAAACAGAAGCTCAACCGTAATTGCTTGACGCACAAGAACAAACATCATTGGTTCTTGCCGAAGCTCAAACGTTCTGCGTAACACGAGAATGAACCTCATTGGTTCTCACACGTCAAGCAAGCATGCTTGAGTTTACGTTTACCAAAATTGAATGCTGTAAACATTGTTTGCTGATCAATGTTTATACATGAATAAAAGCCTTAATTAAATCTGTTCATGATATAATGTGATTATGTGTCTACTGAAGATTTGGTTTAAACCGCTCAATTCATATAGATTTATTGAAGTGTCAGAGTTTTAGGTCAATAGACTTACAAAGGAGAAACAGAAATCTATGAAAAAATACGTTCATTTGTGTTCTGAAGATGAACGAAAGGTCTTATGGGTCTTATAGAACATTAAAGGGTTAGTTCACCCAAAAATGAAAATTCTGTCATTAATTACTTACCCTCATGTCGTTTGACACCTTAAGACCTCCGTTCATCTTCGGAACACAAATGAAGATATTTTAGTTGAAATCCGATGGCTCTGAAAGGCCTCCATTGGCACAATGTACTTTACACTCTCAAGACGCATAAAAGGTTCTAAAGACGTCCTTATAAAGTCCATCTCACTACAGGAATCTACAATAACTTTATAAAGCGACGAGAATAGTTTTTGTGCGCAAAAAAACCTAAATAAAAACTTATATAGTGATGACCGATTTCAAAACACTGCATCATGAAGCTTCGAAGCGTTATGAATCAGTGAGTCGATTCAGCGGTTTGAATCGCCAAAGTCACGTGATTTCAGCAGTTTGGGGGTTTGACACGCGATTCGAATCATGATTCGACTCGCTGATTCATAACGCTTCGAAGCTTCATGATGCCTTGTTTTGAAATCGGTCATCACTATACAAGTCGTTATTTAGTTGTTTTTTTCGCACAAAAACTATTCTCTGCACTTCATAAAGTTATTGTAGAACCACTGTAGTGAGATGGACTTTGTAACGACGTCTTTAGTACCTTTTATGGGTCTTGAGTGTGTACAGTGCATTGTGCCAATGGAGGCCTTTCTGAGCCATCGGATTTCAACTAAAATATCTTCATTTGTGTTCCGAAGATGAACGGAGGTCTTACGGGTGTCGAACGACATGAGGGTAAGTAATTAATGACAGAATTTTCATTTTTGGGTGAACTAACCCTTTAATGTTCTATGGTTGAAGGGTGAGTATAATAATGTGATCTCATCATACCTAGTATAAAAAAATGCATTATTGCGTTCATAGAGCGAGCCTTTCACTGATTGGGGAAGTTACACCCATAAACGGCGGAAAGCGTAGGAATAAGGTGGATAATCTTAGACTAAATCGGTGTAGCCTGTTTAGTTTAGTATGAATGCCTCATAAATATCCAGGAAAGCATTCAAAAAGAAATTGTCATCACATCCATCTGTACCTGACTGCCGCCATGCTCTGTGTCGATGTAGCGTGGCATAGGGAAACGAGCGTGTAGAAGCTCTTGAGCATCATCCACGGGAGCCTGCAGCAGGTGGCGGAAGTTCTCATACTCTGGCATGTCCTGGTACCCGGCTTTACGCCACTGAGACACCGTCTACACAAGGGAAAACATCTGTCAGAAGTCATCCTATAATATGATAAATCTGAAAACATATTTACAATTGCTAAAACATTTTTTTTTTTTTGCTGTGACTATGGGAACATCTCACTCATTTGTTTTTTTTAAATTCACTTCATTAGCATGTACTTCAGCGAGACATCTACAAGCGTTTCATCAGAAGATGTCTGTCTGCTGAAACGCAGCCAAGTTTAAAATGGTTTCAGTGCAAAACTGGCTCTGATTTCATGTGCGCAGACCAAGAAAACAGATTGCATTCTTAATTATTGAAAACATGAAAAAGACCTGGTGTTAAACCAACGTCTAACCCAGTCACAGGGGAAAATATGCCACAGTGCAATCGGAAGGCAGAATATGCGCAGTGATTTTTACGGTTACAACTTATAACGACATTCTACAAACTATAAGAAACTATTCAACTACATGTCAACTAGCAGTTATTAGAGTTTTAGTAGATAATGTGCTTAATATCTGCTAACACTTTATTTTGATACTCCCTAACAGTAACTTTGCAGTTAGCCTAACAGTCTATAAATACTCTAATGAGAGTTAGTTGGCATGTAGTTGGAAATAGGGTTGGGTATCGTTTGGGTTTTTTTCGATACCGGTGCCAAACCGATACTTTTAAAACGGTACCGGTGCCTAAACGGTGCCTGAACCGATACTTTTTAAAAAAGCGCCACAAAACAAGGGGATTGAGATTAAAGAATGGCTTTTTATTATTTTTTATTATTATTTAAATTGAACAATTTATTACAATTTTAAAGTATACTTAAATATATAAATACAAAACACAATTTACTTTACTTTAGTAATAACAGCAGTAGTCTGTATTCTTGGAATGCTACAAACCAGCTTCAAGGTTCAGCTTTATTTTGCAGAAATATGACCATATTCTCTGGCTAAATATTTTAGAATGCATCGCCTTATTGTTTCCATGGCGTGCTTCTCACATGACACACAGCTGCCACAATAGCTGTATGACAGCTCAGCTGTTTCGGGTTTATTTCATTTTTACAAAATATTCGCAAACTTGCTAACTATGTCATGAACTATCTAATATTCTGATTTTCAAATATGTGTGAGTGAATGTGTGTTAGTTGTTCTATACTGCATGATGGACGGCGCCATGTTAGTTTGCGCCTCAGAGAATCGGATGTGTCACGAAATACATGAAAGTAAGTGACCGCTGCTAAACTGGGAGAAGAATAGAGTAAACTATATAGTTACTATATAATGTGTATCTGATATGAATAAAACACGTAGTCAAGTTATAACTGTTTGAAAGGATTGTTTTTGCCGCTTCCATAGACACTGAATTGTTGTGATATGTGACGAGTGCTGAGCGTATCTTTCTTTAGCTCGGCGCCAGCCAAAGCGCACTTGCACGTTTGAATTTAAGTGGCACCGAAATGAGGCACCGAAATCTGCGTTTATATTCGGTCCGGTACATACCGGTTATATAGGTTTCGGTACCCAACCCTAGTTGTAAAGTTACTTTTAGTTAGTAGAATGTCTAAAGTGGGCCATCAAAATAAAGTGTAACCAATTTTACACATTACCTCTCCATGGTAAATCAGAATCTGGAAGAAGGTGTCCATGAGGAGGATGCGGTCAGGCAAGATGCTGCTGCTGTCCAGCAACACGGGCTACAACAACAGAAAAAAGAAGCCTGTTATTGGACTGTCACTGTTAATTAGATGCTTTCATAAACATCTTTCCTGAAACTTCCCCCTTCTGTTCCCAGTGTCAGGGGAAAAAATGTAAGTGACATAAAGCCCCCCCATTAAAAGCAGATTAGAATACACACGTGTCAGTTTAAGTTGCTCACTGTATCATCGCCCTGATGTTGTTTAACTCAGTCAGTACTACTAGAGGACAAGCACTACAGGCCATCAGATCATTATGTAGAGTTTATACAACATTTGCCTGTTTGCTTGCTTTCACCCTCTCCCTCTCTTTCACAATAATGCCGTTAAAATGCATGCAACCTTCAGGCTCCTGGGTCAGACGGGTGAACCGCTGATATTTTTTATGAAACCGGTGGAATAATACTTACATTGTCATTTGCGTTGCAGGTCAGGAACCACATTTAAATGCTGAGTGAATGCACTAAAATATCCCTGATGTTATATGACAGTAAAGGCTCATATTTGGCAGTGTTCTTTTAATTTATGGAGACCTCTAAGCATCTGTATAGCATATGTTGTGATTCATGCACATTTGTTCAAAAAAGCCTGTATAGGCAAGCTGCTCACATGATGTAGGCAAAAGTTTTGTATTGTTTACATGACGGATGCATCTTTTTTCTGTCTTAAAATGCACCAACTCAGAATGCCTAATGTTGGCTTGATTGCTTGCATCACATGAGAAAACAAATCATTTTTGTCTACCTGATATGTAGTAGATTTAATGTGGGTGCGGTTTGGGTTGCTGTCTTTATGTCAAATGGGTCTGGTTGGTTTCGAAATTAAATTAGTGCTGCTTTCGGGTGCAGCTTTACCAAACAGGACCAGTGCAGGACTCTATCCTGGGTACAAATGGTACCATGCCTTTGCAAAAATATATTTAAAGACAACAATAATATGAGCTCAAAACAAAATGAGAACAAAAGATCTCAGCGCACTAATTAAGCAGAACACATTTTAATCTTTTGTGTCAGGGGACATCAAGTGCATAGTAATCATGACACTGCACTTCATAATCAACGTCAGTCATGACACGTGATTTTTTTGTCAATAAGCCCATTGAATTAATACTAATGTTTAAAGAACACTTTTACAAAATTATTAAGCGAGTTTCACTTTATATACACTACCGTTTAAAAGTTTAGAGTCAGTAAGATTTTTTTATTTGAAAAGAAATCAATACTTGGAAAGCATTTATTAATATATTGAACATTAATAATGTTAGAAAAGATTTCAATTTAGAATCTTGTATTCATCGTTTTTAACATTGATACTAATAAGAACTTTAGTTACAAAAATGTAACACTTTATTTTAAAGCCTAATTCTCATTGTTAACTAGTTGCTTATTAGCATGCATTTTACTAGGATATTGGCTGTTTATTATTACGTATAAAGCACATATTAATGCCTTATTCTGCATGACCATATTCTACATCCCTTAATCCTACTCAATACCTTAACAACTACCTTACTAACTATTAAGAAGCAGTAATTAGGAGTTTATTTAAGGCAAAGGTTGTAGTTAATATCCAATAGTGAGAATTGGACCCTAATCTAAAGTGTGACCAGAATGTTCAGCAAATCAGAATATTAGAATGATTTATGAAGGATCATGTGCCACTGAAGACTGGAGTAATGATGCTGCAAATGCAACTTTGCATCACAGGAATAAATTACATTTGAAAATATATTCAAAATAGAAAAGTTATTTTAAGTTTGAATAATACTTTACAATATTACGGATGTATTTTTGATCAAATAAATGAAACCTTCGTGAGCATTACATAAAGAGACTTAGTAGTTCACACTTGTAGTTTGGTTCGTTTGGTCCGGACCAAAAAAACAAAAACAAAACATGTAGTCCTGGTTCGCTTAGCGTCTGGTCCAGCCACACTGGCATTTTTAACAGCGAACTTAAAGTTACCGAACCAAAAGCATAGGGATACGGTCACAACCTGATTGGTCGGCTTTTATGGCGTATATTTCGCGACGGAGCTTGCTTACTGAACATTTAAAACAATGCTGTGTGCTGGATTAAACGCGATCATTTTATGCATGTACTTTACCAGCTGAGAACTCACGAAGAGCTCATAAAACGTTCAAAACATTCTAAACAACACCAGGATTTCCTCCGTTGTAAGCAGAAACGAAGATCTGCATATATTGATGAGGCACTTTACCTACTCGTTGCTCCACGTTTGCCCTCTACACATTTTGGATACACCGATCTTTCCACGTCGTCAAATCAGCTGACTTGTAGCGTCGCATTTTGTGACAGCACGTCCTGTTTTACATGTCTTTGGTCCGTGTTGTGTTCATATATCAATCGAACCGCACCAGAGTTCGTTTGGAAGCGGACTGAGACCCATCTTTTTAGCGGTCTCGGTCCGCTTGTTTGGTGCGCACCAGGGTTTGGATGGCAGGGTTCACATATATTCAAATGAGCCGCACTAACCGAGCAATCGCACCAGGGTTCGTTTTAATCGAACCAAACATGCCAAGTGTGAACGCACCCTTATTTTATCAAATCTTACCAACCTCAAACTTTTGAACATTATTGTATGTTTTTATCAAAATCTTAATATTATTAGGACTTATAAATTAACAGTATATGAGCTGTACATTTATGCATTAAGGAACAAGATGTTAAATATAGACATGGCTAAAAATAATTATATTGCTTATATACATTGATTGGGGAAAATTAAAAGTGTTTCACATGTGCAAGTTGAAGTTTCCTAGCCTAGAAATCTAGACGCACCCTAGCGGCAGCAAATCTAATTTGCAGCCGGGGTAGTCTAGCAACTCTCCGTTGGCTTACGAGCTGGAAAAACCAAACTCTGGTCAGGCCAATCACATCGTGTATGGAGTCGGTGGGCGGGCTTAACATAATGACGGCATAGTTGCGGCGGTTCTGCGTGCTACTTGTAAACAAAGAAGCTGGCAAACAGAGGCCTTTCGAACCGGCTTTGGCCGTGACTCTTAAAGACTTGGAGTTAAGCTTTTCTTTGAGAAAAGAACGGCACTGAAGTCATTCTTAAGAAATGATGATGTCTTCAGAGTTTTGCCGACCGGATACAGCGAATGTTTAATCTATCAACTAGCTCCGCTTCACCTTCTTCGTTGCTCTGGTTGGTTGTAGCGATATCCTATTGCGTGCAGAGGGAATTTGAAAGACAACCGTTTATCCCGCCCCTCGGATTGAGCCCTGCCAGTGTTCCCAGACCCAACATCTTGATGTGGGTCTGGCTTGTCAGGCTAGAAGTTTCCCTCAGGGAACATGGTATTTAACATCTATGAAGTCCCTCATTGGTCACCTGAATCAAATGCAAATATTACATGTTCAATGGGAGAAATTCTGCATTTTTACCTCTGGTGGCCCGTTGAATGAGTATGCATACAGGATGGGCTGTATCATTATCAGAGACTGGGTCAGATCCTGCCTCATAAACTGGTGTCTGTAATAGGTGCTTTCATCAGGACTGTTGTTGAACACTTGCAGAAATGGAGACCTCCTCAGATGGAACATAAACTGCCAAAGACAATGTAAAGATCTCATTTTCGCTCTGCTATTAAGTGAGATTCAGTGCTGTCATTGAGTGCTAGACGGGAGGTAAGTACCTGAGGATACAGCGAAAATGTCTCAGAAAACCGGAATGAGTTGGGATCGTCTTTATGATAATCTCCAAATTTCTGGCACTGCAAATGAAAGAAAATCATTCGAGAAATTATTGTGCATCCCTAATACGAAATTACTGATTATACTGATTAGTTATATGTTGCTAGTCCCAGCTGAAAGAAGAAAGGCTGAAAGACTCACCAAGCGGATGAGTTGTCGGTCCAGCCAGCGCAGAACGTCTGGGCCCTCCTCCGTCTCGGCTCTGTAGACGGCCAAGCGGGCCATGAGGATGGCGGCAGCCTCCTGGTCAAAAGATGCAGCGATGCTCTGGATCTGAGTCTGAGCATCAGCCCAGCTGAAGAGGAGGATGAGGAGAACATGTTAGAGCACAGTGACCTTCTAACACAAGCTTATGCATCATCAGTCTGACTCACATCGACTCCTCAATGTCTGGATATTAAATAAAAAATCCACTATTCAAAAAGCGTAAGAATAGTCAAAGAGCTTCGAAATGTTCTTTCAGGCACTTAAAACATTTTTAGTACATTTGAAAAGCTACAAGCAGCGCATTAGTCTTTGTCGAAAACTGAATGTACTCTTTCGAGGCGCATTGATTCTGACATACAAACGCAACATTCTAAAAGTGGAATCTTTTGATTTTTTTTCACATTGTCATGGAAACTGGACATGGTTGTTGAGGAGAACACATGGATGATGTGCAGAGATGATGTCAAACTGGGAGGCATTTATGAAAGGAGGAGGATCAATCTAAGAACAATCTACAATAATTATGTTGTTTTCAAAGGTGTTTTCCCCTAGTTCCTTGTGTTGTATATAGTAGTTTTTCCAACTTTGATGAATAGAAAGATCAAAAGAACATCATGTATCTGAAATAGAAATAATCTGTAATATTATTAATGTCTTTACCATCACTATGACAATTTAAATGCATCTTTGCTGAAAAAATGGTAACCCTCTCGAGTCGGCGGTCGCGCCGGCACGATCTGCTCTCTTTTTTTCTTATCAGTGCCAAATAGACTCAAATAACTGTGTCGTTTTTTATCATTCAGGCAAGTGTTATACATCATTATAATCTGTTAAGTTTCTATTTTTTGTGTACAGTCACAATAAAAACAAATTGTTTCGCTTTTTGCAAAATAAAGAAAACAAACATGATGTGCGATCTGCAGCCTCTCTGTCAAAGACGTTAATTCAGATAGTCTTCAGAAAAGGAACTCTAGCTTAGTGAATACTTGTCTCACAAACATGAGACATATGTCTAAAGAAACGCTGAAATGTCAGGTTTTAAACAATGTAAACCAAATCGAAAACAAATATTCTGTGTTTATGTAATCTGTTTGAAAAGCGATAAATGTCAAGTCACCCGCAAGCCACTTCGTTATCTGCTAATGCGACCACGCCCACGGATCACATGTTCTATTGAGATTCAAATACTGATGATCCAGAGTCGACGCCCACACATCAACTCATACAAACATCAAGTGAAGCGCTGTAATGTTACTTCAGCTACATCGTTTTGAGACTTTGAGGAATAATCCTGGATTTATTCTGCTCATGAAAAGCTGTTCATTTCTAAGAGCAAAGGATTCCGCCGCTGATTGTAAGGTCAGTTTATTCTGTTAGCATCTGTGAATATTAAGTGCAAAAAGACTGTTTAAATATGAATCCTGTTGCAACATTAAATGTCATACACACAAGACTGTTTAGACTAGATTTATTTGGCTTGTTTTGGACAGATTATAATGTGTTTATTGTAAAAGAGCCTAGTGTCACATCAATAAAGCTTTTATTCGCAAATGTCTGCTCAGATGCTATAAATATAGTACTAAAAATAGTAAAAAAAAAATGAAAAAATGCTTTTCTTAGTAATTTTTGTCTTGTTTCTAGTCTAAATATTTAAACATTCTTAAATCAAGATGCACTTACTAGATTAGTACAATTTCAACTAAATAAGAAGAGCATGTTTTGCTCTCTCAGTCAGGTATGAAGCTCATTCATTATGCAGCTCATTGTGCAGCTCATTATTATGCAGGCTGTTATGTTCTTTTGTCCTCAGGTGATATACATCGATATTCATTAGCTATCACGCCTCCTCGCATACTGGCTTTGTGAAGAAAAACATTCTTACAAATTTTAAATCAGTGTATTGAGTAGGCTCAATGATTCTCACATCAGTTTGAAGCATGTCAAAACTTCTAAAGGGCCCCAAAACAGCTCAGACTCCTAGAGGTTAATGTAAGGGCAAACAACTTACTTCCTTGCAATTGTGGTCACTCTGATGCGCCTCTGTCCGCTAGAATGCTGATACTGTGTTACGTACTGTATGGCTCCACGTCCACCCTGTGGGATAGGAGCGTTGTGCTGAAAAAAAAAAAAAGAACATTGCCTGATATTTTGTTCATTAAAATTAAAGACGAATACATCAAATGGCATGGCAAAAATAAAGGATGCTTTTAATCAGGTTTTCCAGTTACTAGCCATTCAAGATTTTCACTGGCCACAATTGGCACCATGTGGAAAACTGCCATTTAGATATTTCTAATATAATTTAAAAAATTGGCAGGTACAGTATATTAGGATGCTGTCACTTTAAGACCTGATGCACGATCCATTAAGGCCCTTTACAGTTACACATGCATTTTCTTTTAACTGTTTGCGTTTATTTAAAACATAACTAACTTTGTTTATGTGAATATTCGCCAAGACCAGCATTTTCACATTATTTTATGTGTATTTGACTGTTTAAGCACAATAAGCAGCGAAAATAACTAAATTTAGTGCTGAGATGCGGCTTAATGTGTGCGCACTTTGAATGTGAGCACAAAATCTGCGGGAATGAGTAAAATCCCATTAAAGCCACCAACAATATTCATCCGGTGCAAATGAAAGTAGTGAGTGAGAGGAGGCAGGTTTGTGTCACTCGCTGTCGGAGAGATGAGAGAGCAAGAAAGCGCAGCTTATATCCTATATCTATTCTGCTATACACTATAGCTATACAGCTTTAATCTTCTGGGAAGGCTTTCCACAAGCTTTAGGAGAGTGTTATGGGAATTTCTGACCATTCTTCTAGAGGTGCATTTGTGAGGTCAGGCACTGATGTTGGATGATAAGGCCTCGCTCACAGTCTCCGCTCTAATTCATCCCAAGGGTGTTGAGGCCAGTCAAGTTCCTCCACACCAAACTTGCTCATCCATGTCTTTATGGACCTTGCTTTGTGCACTTGTGCGAAATCATGTTGGAACTGGAAGGGGCCATCCCCAAACTGTTCCCACAAAGTTGGGACCATGAAATTGTCTCCCCCCTCCACCAAACTTTACACTTGGCACAATGCAGTCAGGCAAGTACCATTCTCCTGGCAACCGCCAAACCCAGACAGATTGTCATCGGATTGCCAGACAGAGAAGCGTGATTGGTCACTCCAGAGAACACGTCTCCACTGCTATAGAGCCCAGTGTTGGCGTGCTTTACACCCCTGCATCCAACGCTTTACATTATACTTGGTGATGTAAGGCTTGAATGCAGCTGCTCGGCCATGGAAACCCATTCCATGAAGCTCTCTACACACTGTTCATGAGTTAATCTGAAGGCCACACAAAGTTTGGAGGTCTGTAGCTATTGACTCTGCAGAAAGTTGGCTACTTCTGCACACCTCAGCATGAGCATGATTTTACGTGGCCAGAGTTGACGGAGTTGCTGTTCTTCCCAATCGATTCCACTTTGTTGTAATAACACTAAAAGTTGACCGTGGAATAATTAGCAGTGAGGAAATTTCAAGAATGGACTTATTGCACAGGTGGCAACCTATCCCAGTACCACGCTTGAATTCACTGAGGTCCTGAGAGCGTCCCATTATTTCACAAATGTTTGTAGAAGCGTCTGCATGCCTAGGTGCTTGGTTTTATACACCTGTGGCCATGGAAGTGATTGGAACACCTGAATTAAATTATTTGGAGGGGTGTCCCAATACTTTTGGCAATAGTGTATACATTATATATAAAATTCAACCTGCCAAAGTAGCTAGTAGGAGTGACTGTGTTACACGCCACTGCTGAAATCCACCCACATTTTGCGGGTTGGTGGGTGTTAATGTCAAGCTCTGTTGGTGCTCAATTGTTAATTATTATCAATGTTAAAAATAGTTTCTGATGCTTAATATTTTTGTAAAAAAAAAGTATTTATTTTTTTTGATTTATAGAAAGTTAAAAAAAAACAGCATTTGAAATAGAACACTGAAATATACATCCTTTGTAACATAAATGGTTTATGGTCACTTTTGATCACAATTTAACGCATCTTTGCTAAATAAAAGTATTAGTTTATCCTTTTTTATCTTAGCCTAAACTTTTAAATGATTTTGTAATACATTTTCCACAAAAATATTAAGCAACATTGATAATATGAAATTATTCTTGGGTAGCAAATCAGCATATTAGAATGATTTCTGAAGGATCATGTGACACACCTCTCTCTAAATATAAATATCCCATTACCAGCTCTATAAACTGACTGCAAAAGTGAAATAATTATTAAGTAAATCTACTTATTTGACTAAATAATTACATCCAGGTAAGGTACTGCAAAGAAAGCTTGTGCAATACCACCAGAAAAAACCTGCAATCTAACATCTTTATGAAATGACAAATGTAACAGGATATAACTGATATAACTGGAAAGAAGGCTTAATCTCTGGGTAAAGGCACTGAAGCCTTAATTAATGATTATAACTCAAACCGAATTAGGGTCATGCTTCTCGCCAATTATACTAAAAAAACACACTAGTATGAAAAGACTCATAAAGTCGGCAACAGAGGATATTGAATCTCAAGCGTTGTGTTTGCCGAGCAGTGCAGCTCCAGCCTCCCCATGCACCCTGTGTCCACAGAAACGTGCTCTTTAAATGTTAGATGCTTTATTTACCTCGCTACATGTGATTGTAGCAGTTCACATAGTTTTGCCTCACAAAGCAACGTGTTTGCCATTTTCGAACTGGCTGAGGCAGGAGCTGATAGTAAAGACGGAGGGGGGCTTGACTACACTCCCCAAAGAGATCAGTGCTTGGTAAAGCACGGTACATCATCATCTCCTAAAGATCAGCATGAGGTACACTCCTCCCATACAGCAACACCTTCCCTGGTGGTTTGGCACTGATAACGTGACCTCCTCTTTCCACAGCTTCCATTGTGATCTGTCGTCGAATGAGTGTTTATGTTTTGACTGTACATGTCTGCATTTGAACACCCATGTAAACATGCAGTGGACTTCGGTGGTTTATGCAGTGTTGATGATTAGTTCCAGTATCTGCTCCGTTTTGGGGAACTTGTTACTACTGTTGGTGGTGTTACTCAACCAGAACTTGCAAACGGACACCTGGATTTTCACATTGAGCTTCAGCCTATGCGATCTGGCGTTGGGCGCCTCCACCATCCCTTTTGGCATCCATAACAGTCTTTTCCAAGTGAAGAGCTACCCCAGCAAGAGTGCCACCTGCAAGGGCAGCGCCTTTCTGTTTTTGTTGCTCCAGCTCGCCTCCATCCATTCCCTCACCTGGGCCACTGTCAACAAGTTCATGGAGATCTGCTTCGCCCTCAGCTACCCGGTGATCTTTACATCGCACCGGGCCAAAATCATCCTTGCGATTGTGTGGGTCTACAGCATCCTCACCGCAGCTCTGCCACTCTTCGGTTTTGGCAGTTACACCTACAGTGAGACAAAGTTCCTCTGCGTTCCCAGCTTCAAACCGTCCAGCATCGCCTTCAACATGCTCTTCATGGTGTTAGGAATAGTCATTCCCATTGTACTGATGTGCTCCATGTATGGATATATAGTGTATATAGCCAGGAACCAGGTGCGTCGTGGGACGTTTGTTTGCAATGAAGACCACTGTTTCTACGTGCCAGCCAATAATTACATCAAAAGCTCCATAGTAATGGTGATAACCATCGGTAAGCATAATTAAAAAAGGGGACATAAAGCAGTTTTATTGTATTTGATTTTGCCACAGTGTTTTGGATGTTCATTAAGTGCTTATCTACTGACATAATTTTGCAAAGTACATTTATTTTACCGTGGCATATAAAGATTTGTTTCCTGCTTAATACAAACACAGAACAACGTCAGCAACACAACCATTCAAAAGTTTGCAGTTGATAATTAGTTTTTAATGTTTTTGAAAGAATGTTTATGCTCACCAAGGCTGCATTTCTTCGATCAAAAAAATTATATTGTGATATACATTACAATTTAAAATAACTGTTTTCTATTTGAACATGTTTTAAAATGTACTTTATTCCTATGACGCAAAGATGAATTTTCAGCATCGTTACTCCAGTCTTCAGTGTCACATGATCCTTCAGAAATCATTCTAATATGTTAATTTGCTGCTTAAGAATCATCTCTTCTTATTACCAAATGTTGAGAGGATTAATATTTTTGTGGACACTAGATTTTTTTTTAAATAGAAAGTGTCTATTATGTTTATTTGTGTCCTTGCCGTGTTCATTTCTCAAAACAAATCTTACTCGCCTCAAGCTTTTGAACGAAAGTGTACAGTAATGCTAGAGCTATTAAATGATCGGGATTGCAGAGACCAGATAATTTGGCCTAAAAAAAAAAAATCATATTGAGACAAATATGACCATTTAAGAAATTATTGAGGCATCTTCTGAAATTATAGAAAAGACATGAGATTACTGGAGTCTTTTTCTCAGAAGAAAACAATGGCTGTGTTGATCAATGCACAGATCTATTAACCATATGCAATTTTTGGCCCGCCTGTTTACATTCACTTTAGACATGACTGGTATCCGATATCGGTTTACATTAATTCCAGCCCAAACTGATTGTCAGTGAAGACTTTACTATGCACATGGTAGACACTCTGGGTTTGAATGGCCGAGCTATTAAAATTATTTATATAATTCATGTCAGGCAGCCATGATAATTTGATTATTTGATAAGTTAACAGCTGTCATTGATGTTTTGCAGCGCAAAATCTGAACGTATGGATATAGACCGGAAAATAACGGTAATTTTTGTTTGTTATTTTATCTGCAGCCCGCTAGATCTAGAATTCTGAAGTGAAAAGTTTAATTTTTTTAATGAATACGAATTAATTAATGGGGGGAGAGAGAGAGAGAGAGAGTGCGAGTAGTCTAATAGTGAAGTTTGTTGGTTTAATTACAGCAAAGTTATCACCTCATTGCTGAAAAATATAATGTAGCTTTCAGTATTGATGCTGTTTTATTTATAAAACTCGTTGAAAACCAGCTCCTGAATGTTTCTGTGCATGCACAATTTCTTTCCTTTATAAAGTTTCCATACAGGCACGCCTGCTTTATTATACAACATTAAAAAGCTTTTTGTGGGCTAATGTGTTGTGGGCCCTCGCCTTGTGGTGGCTTGGATTTTAAAGGGGAATCGGATATAAGTGTTTAGATGTAGGTCAGATGTCCAGATATCGTATATGGATCTGATTTAAAACCACATTTGTAAGTGTAAATGCAGCTAATGTCTTCATTTCCTCTCCATTTAATCTTATGCGGCCTAAGAGAAACAACTGAGGTATTAAAAAGACCTCATTTGTGGCTTGTCTAGGTAGAGTATTGCTGTCAGTCAAAAGTTTAGATACTTTATGTTACTCAATATATGTTTCTCATGACCATAAAAGCATTTCAATATAAAGGCTTCTGTTTAAATGTTTTAAATTGGTTTTGCAGACAAACATAAATTGTATACGTATGAATTTATTTTCAAAACTAAAACTTTAATTTATTGAATGGAATTGGACTGGAGAGGAAGGAAAAGCAGCTAAAAAGTGTCCAGCATTCTACTTCAATGCAGTTTAAATGAACTCACAATGCACCTCATGAAGTTGGTGTGCAGAGCTGGAAACTAAGACGAAGCTCACAAATAACAGACTTTTCATTAGTATAACATAATTCTTATATTTCCATTTGTGTTATTTTTAAGTTTTAACGTTTTCCCCATTATGGAAATAATAAAGAATGAGTAGGTGTGTCCAAACTTTTGAATAGCTATGCAAATCAGAGAATATATAGAGAATAAAATTAAAGTTACTGAGATTACAGTGGCCAAAGACAACAGTCTCTGTGTGTGTATAAAGACTAACAATTAAAATGATTGCATATGGATTGTCAAAGACTTGGACAGGCCATCAAACTTGACTGCAAAATGAATTGCTGTGGATTAATTGTGATTTAACTCAATGTAATTAATCTGATGTACATTTTTAATCAACTGAAAAGCTAATTATTTAAAATGTATGATGTTTGTTCCTTTATCTTTGGTGACTGAGAAAAAAAAAACAGCAAGGGTCCAGATAGATTATGGAGAAACTAATTAGCAAAATATATCTCACATGCAACAAAACCTCGAGAGAGTGCAAGTCGATATTCCTCTTCTTGAGCTAATGAAATAAGCTCGCCCAAAAAAATCTTTAACCATGTCATTTGATTTGTGTGTGTTGTTGACAGTGTGCCTGCTTATTTGCTGGCTGCCATACATCGTTATCTGCTTCTATGAGACTCTGACGGGAAAAGAGAGCCCACAGCCTGCCTCGGCTGTTGCCACATGGCTTGTCCTCTTCACTTCAGCTCTCAACCCATGGATCAACTCCATGACTCAAACGTAAGCAACTAAGTGCACCAGTTTGATGATTATATATTAGGGGAGTAACTATTGTAAATCGCGATATAAAAATGTGGTGATATGTATCATTGATGTAAATTATATGATTCGGAATATAGTTGTTTTATCCAAAGTTCAGCTTACTGTATTTATAAGGTATAATTCACCAAGAAATGTAAATTCTGTCATCATGTACTCACCTTCATGTCATTTCAAACCTATAAAGATTTTCATTTAACTTCAAAACACAAATTAAGATATTTTTCATGAAACCAGATTTCTGAACTTCCATTTAAAGTCAATTCCTCTCAAACTTAAAGGATTAGTTCACTTCAAAATGAACATTTCCTGATCATTTACTTACCCCCCATCTCATCAAAGATGTTCACACTAGACGTAGGCGGAATTACCGCCCCAAGCAAACGTGTGTGGACTAATACAAACGGCCTTTAGCAAAAAACACTCCATCTTCAACTTTAAAATCATCCGACATCGTTGTTTTAACTTTTTTTGCTACAGGTCGTTTTGTATTAGTCTTCACACGAGCACTTTGTAAACACAGGGGTGGTGTTTCCGTCTACGTCTAGTGTGACGTTTTTGGCGTGATTGCGCAATCACTGGCGAGCGCAGAGAAGCACAAGAGGAGCAATTTAGGTAAAAAAAGTATATTCTTTTTTTGTTTTTTGTTTTTTAATGGCTGATGGTTTCGCTAGATAAGACCCTATTCCTCGTCTGGGATCGAGCAGAGCCTCTGAATCCTTTCGAAGCGCTTTGAAACGGCATTGATTTGGACCTTCAACATTTTGGTTGCAATGGAAGTCAATGGTGGAGAGAAAAATCCTGGAATGTTTTCCTCAAAAAACGTATTTTCTTTTCGACTGAAGAAAGAAAGACATGAACATCTTGGATGAGATGGGGTTGAGTAAAATATCAGGAAATGGTAATTTTGAAGTGAACTAGTCCTTTAAAAGATCCAAAAATATGTCATAAAGGCATCGTAAAAATTATCGATTGAGTGTCTAATCCAAATCCAAGTCTTCTGAGGAGACAGTGGCTTTATATGATGAACAGATTTACAACGATTGCGCATAATGTGGTAAACAAGGACGTTGAAATGCTTGTGTGACGCGCGAAAACAACATGAGAATGCGTAAATGCAGAACTAACCATTTACAGTTTGGGAATAGTCATTTTGACACGCTTTCTTGCGATTAGAACTGTGATAATTGCATTGATTATCTGAAGTGCACACTCCTCAAAGTAAAAAAGCATATTTCAATCACCATATCACATTTCGTTTTAGTAGTATGCTTATTCAAAGAGTTTTAGATGGTTTATTCTTATATGTATAGTGCATTAATAGCAGGAGGGACGGAAACATAGCGAGCACTGGTGGCGCGATAATAATAAAAAAACATCTTTGTTTTGGCTTAAAATAATCACGATAAATATCGTATTGTGAGTTTAGTATCGCGATTGTATCATTGTCTCATTACACCCCTACTGTATATCGTGGAATTAAGGTCCATTGCCAGATTCTGCTATACCATTTATATTGTACTTTACTGCATATCACAGCACTCCGGTGGTCAGTCAATCTTAGAGAGACAGAATTAACTTAATTAAATTTAAAATAATTTTTAAGACTCTTTTGCAAGAGGCAACAATTTCAGTTTTCAGGTTCAAATTAAAAGATGAAGTAATCAAATTAAATAAAGTACAATATTGTTCAAAAGTTAAAGTAATCAAATTAAATAAAGTACAATATTGTTCAAAAGTTAAAGTAATTAATACTTTTATTCAGCAAGGATGCATTCAATTGTCCAAAAGTAATGATTTTCACATTATTACACAATTCAATTTCAAATAAAATGCTGTTCTTTAGAACTTTCTATTCATCATAAATGCATCACGGTTTTCACAAAAATATTAAGCACAACTGTTTTGATAATAATAATAAATGTTTCTTGAGCAGCAAGTCATCTTATTAGAATGATTTCTGAAGGATCATGTGACACTGAAGACTGGAGTAATGATGCTGAAAATTCAGCTCTGCCATCATAGGAATAGGTTACATTTTAAGAATATCATTGTAAAATATTTAAAATTGTAATACTTCACAACATTACTGTTTTATTGTATTTTTTGATCAAATAAATACAAATGTAAAAAAATCTTACAAACTTTTGAATGGTAGTCTAACTTTCTTTTTTTTTTTTATTCAGTGGACTATTCACTATGCATTTATATATTAATATATAAATGATTTTAATGGTTGAATTTTGAGGTGAAACAACTATATTGTGATATATCTCAAGCAAAAGATTTTAATCGTTCAGCTATGGGCGTCGGAAGCCAAAAAAATGTGGGTGGGTCCTCTCAGAACATTTTTACAGGAGTAGATGCCATTTATATCAAGTACAAATATAACGACTTGTTTGCTAAACGTCTGGTTGGGAGAGACAAAATTACGGAAATCACCATATCAATGAGAGCAGCAATAGTGTAGGGGTGCATGGCATGAAGTTGACGCAAATCGAACCGAGGTTCGAATCCGCCTTTTGCCGAACTCACTCTACTCCCTTTTCCCATTACATATCTGATTGGAAAGGCATTTATTTTCAATAAAAATGAAGAAAATATTAGAAAAGTGGAAATAAAGTGTCTAACATGTGTTTAATAATAAGTGTTTATCGGTTAGGGGTAGGTAAACAGACGTGCTGAATTAGAGACGATAAAAAAGAGTGGGTCCAATATCATTGATCGTAAAAAGTGGGTGGGTCTTGTCCCACATACAATGGTTCCGACGCCCATACGTTCAGCCCATACCTAAATGTCACGATAGATAGAAGAAGGTTTTTTCGATTAACTCGAATGTGTAGTTTACGTTGACTTGTTTTAATGAAAATAGGTTCTCTTTAACATCTGCCGACGCTCCCCTCTGGACTCCCGTTCCAAATGGGCTCAGGCCTCCCTCCGTGCGTTTGCCATAGAGATACACAAACAACAAGGACAGTGCCATCTTACAACATACAGTGTCATTCGTAATTGGTTTGGTTTTTCGGCGTCAGTCGCAGAACAAACAATACCCCGCTGCAAAGTATGTTTGAAGTCTGAACGGAACCACGCTACTCGTTTGAGCTGCGCTGCATGGACCGTTTATCAGCGCAAGCTCATAAACGGGCCAATCTCGTGACACCGATGCACAGCGCTGGGAGAAAGAGTTTGAATTCACCACATAATTAATAACATCACTACTAAATCTAGAGGAAGCGTTCGGCGTAGAATTCTCTGTTATAAACCACAGACATCAGATCAAACAGCGCTGACGTGGAGACCAGGAGAAACATTGAGCCATGAATGAAGTCCAAGGGTTTTAGTCCACAAATCATAAACATTCACCGTGGATTTAATGTCGAAACACCACATGGTATTGTGGAAGAAATAGTCAAATGTTTTTTTTTTTTTATGTTTTCATTATTCATCTCAGGGTTCGCACAACCTTTTGAGATTGAAATTCAAGGACTTTAAGGGTTTTCAAGTGCTTCACACTTTTTCGAGCACTTAAAAGCTCTAAATATTAATTTTAAATATTTAATTTTAATAACCAATTTTAATGTTATTTTTTAATGTAATGATTGGTAAAACTAAAAGTTTAAAGGTGTAGGCCACTTTGTGGCCACAAACAATCACTTTTATTTTAAAAAGACATGATATTACCACTATAACCAGTAGATGGCGGCATAGGAGCACTTATTGACATTTCCACTCCCTAATATATTGACTAAAGTAGGAAGCAGAGCATGTGAGCGGAGCGGAGCGGGGAGCGAGCGGAGCGGGGAGCGAGCGGAGCGCGAGCGTAGCGGGGAGCGTAGCGGTAATATTTCCTCCAGAGCGGTGAGCGCCTTTCTGAAGATTCCGCTCAACTCGCTCAGTCCGCTCAGCCCCTGCCGCTCGCTCAACCCGCTCAACCCAGAATGCCCTTTGGCGATTTGCAAGATCTAGAATCTGTGAAATAGCTAAGCAATAGTGGAGCAATAGGTTATGGAGTTCAAATATTGTTTTAATGAAGTTGCAAGCCTTATACATAAATGCACAAAGTTAAGAACGAGCAGGGAGAAGAAATTGAAAGGGAGTGTGGAGAGATTGTGAGAGTTAGCTAAGATATTGGAATCTAAAGCGACACATTGCCAGAAAGCACAAGGATGTGCTACGCAAACATGGCAGTGCAGCAAAAGGTGAGCTATATCATTCGATGATAAATAGGTAAGGCACGGTAGGTCTATCGTGTATACGGAGCCCTGCTCTTATTACATGCAGACAAAAATATACCATGGCCATTGGCCACGAATTAATATTTCGTTCCCATGAATTAAGAATTCGTTTTCTCATTTCTAAATCGTAGCCACGAATTAAATTCGTTCCCACAACTTCTTAATTCGTTCTCCCTGGTTAAGTAAATCGTGGCCACGTTGAACTAATTTGTTCTCCAATTATATTAAAACTATAGGGAACGGATTATTACAATGTGGCCACGATCTAATTAAAATGAGTAAACAAATTATTAAAACATGCTGACGGGTGGTAATGAATTGTTAATTCGTTATGCAATCATGGAAAGCAATTTTTTTTTTTTTTTTGCACTCTGCGCAAAAGTTCAGTTAAGAATTTTGGCCTAATAGTTAATTTTAAAACTTTGATCTAGGCCTATAGCCTGTATATTTTTATTTATATAATTAGGCCCATTAATTCATTTAATTTTACAGCATTTTTTTGTACAATTTATATAAGCCAATTTAAATTTAAATTAATCCTGCGCGCTGCTCAAAAATCAGTTACAAGAATGTAAAATCAATTACAAGAATGTTGGCCTAATAGTTAATTTACTTTTAAAACGTTTGTGGATTTTGTATATTTTTGTTCATATAGCCTACATTTTATTTATATTATTAGGCCCATTTATTCATTTAATTTTACAGCAGTGGATGGATATAAGCCAATTTAAATTTGAATCATGGGTGTTGCGCAGAAGTTCACTAATCAAAATTCTGGCCTAATAGTTAATTTACTTTTAAAACTTATGTATATTTTTATTTATATCATTTTTATTTATATTATTAGGCCCATTTATTCGTTTAATTTTACAGGACTTTTTGTGACTAGCCTAATTTGTAATTTGAAATAAAACATTTCTATTTGAAAAATGTTGTTGTTGCTCAGTTCTTTAGAAGGTAAGGCTGTGGTCTAAGCTAAAAGTGATATACATGTAGATTTTTTTCCTTTTTTGGAGCGAGCGGGGTGGCGATTTGAGTGGAGCGCGAAGCAAACTGCGTTGAGCGCTGAGCGATAATGAGCGGAGCGGCCTGATGTAGCTTTGAGCGGGGGAGCGGAGGGGTGAACAGTTCCGTGAGCGATGAGCGGAGATTCTCACCGCTCCAATCCGCTCATATGCTCTGGTAGGAAGTCACAAAGTCTAATGAAAAACAAAACTTTTCTTCACATTGTGACTAAATTATTATAAAGAGCTCATTTAATAATCACTGAGGCTGTCGGTAAGTACAGTGTGAGGCTATAAATTAACAATGGTAACCTATATTTAATAAGAGCAGAATATTTAAATGTTCCCTATAATTTTTGTAATATTTTTTTTTTTCATCTGTTGTTAATAAAAGTTAATTTTAATCTGCATATCAATTCATAAACCTTTGACTAGTTTAGTCAAATGCTGAAAGTTTTGGAACCCAGGTATGTGCTACTAAGCTGCAAATATTTTACAAAAACAAAATAAAGTTAACTTGATTTTAAGATCGATTTAAATCGATTTAAATCGTAAAATCAGATTTTTTGTTTTAGGCCATATCGCCCAGCCCTAGATAGAAGACAGACAGGAAGATCCATAAGACACATTCTCCCAGGAAATGATCTCTCTATTTTGGGAAATGTAATCATGGATAGACATTACCTTTCTATTGTTGATTAAGACTTTTCTGGCCTTTTTACTATCAGATGTGGCAGCTCATGTTAATACCTGCCACATTCAATAATGTTTTGTAAATAAAATGCGGCAGGTATTGAATGTGGAGCTGGATTGTAAAAGGAAGGTGTAGGTAAAAACCTGCTGATGAAAAACTTAATGGCCAATTCAGGCAACATCTAAAAAGAGAACATGTATATGGCTATGAATCATAGTTTTGATATGTGGTTGTTTTTTAGATTCTAAGAGCATGCGAGTATGTGGGAGGTTTACCGTGACCTTGTTTGTATCTTTCAGGAGGTACAGAGCTGCTTTGCGCAAAAGCCTGAATAAAATCCAACAGATGTTTGACTATCCTCGTAAAAGCTCCCTCTCCCAGTGCACAACCATACAGCCACGCCGCGAGAGCAACAGCTTCTCTTCACCAGCTCCCATTGAACCTCCGGCACTACAAACAAACAACCAACCCCAACAGGACCTCACGCTGGTTTGAGCACGACCCTTATTGACCTTTGCTGGATTGAATAGTGCAGAAATAATCATGACTTAAGGAAGCATCTACAGCATCGTTTCACCTCAGCAGAAGAGGACACTGGGTTGGCGGAGCTACCCAGAAGCAATTTATGATGTAAACAGACTTATAGACAGAAGGAACCTTTTGCATCAAAACAGATGCATTGTTTTCTTTTATGACTTGAGCAGATTCACTTTTTTTCTAAAGGAATTCTCAAAGGACAATGCAATGTGATTGTGAAAAAAAGCTAACTCTAAAATGTTCAGCAGACATCTGAAACTGCCAATCATAGTTCAACTGCTTTCAGAAACTTGAAAACTGCATTAATAATGACTGACTTCAATAGCAACTTGTATAATATTGATGGCACAATCTGATCTGATGTACTGTATATCATTTCCTATGTAAATATAGTTTTTGTAACATAAAAGCTAAATACTCACTGTACATTAACTGTGAAATGTATGACGGCCAGCATTAAGACCATGCATACTCCGAATATTCATGATATAAAATAATAAGTTGAGACTAACTTGAAGTGATTCTCTGTAAAAATGTCATGTCATATTCCTCAATATATTTAGCAACATTTGGATTATGAATTATGTGAATCACTAAAAGCTATGAAAGGTTAAAAACTACAGCAGGAAAGTAATGCTTTAAATTGAAATGCAGTAAAAAAAATCCCATGTGTGATGAAAGTTTGCCCTCTAGTGGAGCACCTGCATATAGGGTGGAAATCTACATGAACCTGAAAATGTGTCAGACTGCACCAAGTACAAAATGTTCCTGGATCAACATCTTTGGTTGATTGTAATGTTGTTCCAGGATCAACAGTCGGATTTGAGGGACAAGTTTACAGTAGTTTAAGCTTAAAACCAGGGATAGTTGCTTCTACATCATAGTTATTCATCTTTTATTTCCCTCTGATTTTAGGGATAATTTATTGGTAGGGTTAGGTTTGGGGGTATGGACAGGGTTAGGGCTGTGTCCGAAATCCCTCCTTTAGGGCTGTGTCAGAAATCAATAGGACACTATTTGAGGGAATAGCCATTTGTAGTGGACCATAGTGGACATTATTGAGAGCATTTGTCCAATCCCATAATGCACAGCAATAACAAGTGTATAACTGAAGTACACTCAACGGCTAGAGAATGCCCATAATGTACTGTGGCAGTCGCGCGAATGAATTCCCGCGTCTGACGCCCTGATCATGGATGATGGAGCCCGCAGCTGCATCATGCATCATCCATCCATCCATTTTCTAAACCGCTGGTCAAATGTGGCTATAGCGTAAATCATATAAATTCCTTTTTGACTGATTATTAAATCATTTATAATGTTTATACATACTAGGTTCCATGACAAAACTCCACGGCAAAAGCTACAGCCCTTCCGATGCACTCAGTGTCCGAATTCACTCACTCGTTTTAATTCACTCCTTGAACTATATTAGAGGAGTAATGTAGGGAATAGTGAATGAGGGTATAGGGGACGGATTCAAACACAGCCTAGGACTACATTTTCAGACAGGAATGTTGTACCAGGATCAACAAAATATGGTAAGTGTAATACTATGAAGGTAGCTTTTGCAAAATAAGGGACATGTCAAAATTATTTTTCTGTGATGGTTTTCAAAAACCATCTGTGGCAATGTTAAAGGAACACACCACTTTTTGTGAAAATAGGCTCATTTTCCATCTCCCCTATAGTTAAACAGTTGAGTTTTACCATTTTCGAATCCATTCAGCCAATCTCCAGAACTTTTAGCATAGCTTAGCATAGATCATTGAATCTGATTAGACCGTTAACATCAAGCTCAAAAATTACCAAAGACTTTCGATATTTTTCCTATTTAAAAACTTGACTCTTCTGTAGTTATATCGTGTACTAAGACCGACGGAAAATGAAAAGTTGCAATTTTCTAGGCCGATATGGCTAGGAACTATACTCTCATTCCTGTGTAATAATCAAGGAACTTTGTTGCCGTACCATGGGTGCAGCGGCGCAATATTACACAGCGCCTGAAAATAGTCCCCAGCACGCTCACTGTGCAAGCAGGTTGTCACGTTGGTTACGTTGACCAGTTAGCCTATTTTCAGGTGCAGGAATGAGAGCATAGTCCCTAGCCACATCGGCCTGGAAACTTAGTATATGACGTAACTACAGAAGAGTCAAGATTTAAATATGAAAAATATCGAAAGTCTTTGGTCATTTTTGAGTGAGATGCTAACGGTCTAATCAGATTCAATTATCTATGCTAAGCTAAGCTAAAAGTGCTACCGCCAGATCCAGAGATCGGCTAAATGGATTCGAAAAAGGTAAAACTCAACTGTTTAACTCTAGGGGAGTTGGAAAATTAGCTTATTTTCAAAAAAGTGTCGTGTTCCTTTAACTTGTAAACATGTATATCAAGGGCAGAATGTAAGCAGATCACACAAAGGTTACTCGCACGTACCTGATTCACAACCTCAAAGTAGAATGCAAGAGTGGTATTTGGGTCCAGTCCACAAATTTTCCACTGACTTGTACCACCAGTTCCTATTTCCTAGAAGCAGATGTCAAAATGAATGTAAGTATGTTCTCTGCATTGCCAGGGATAAAGCTAAACCTAAGAGAAAACACTGTATAGTGAGTCTGTTTGATTTAAAATAGATGAGCTACTTACGTTTTCTGACACACAGGGACCTTTGGCGTTCAGGGAGACACACGGGCCGATTGCTCCAGAAATCTTTATCTCTCTTGAAGTCTGAAATAATAATGTAACATTAAAAAGAAAGCCACATATAGCACAATTAAATAAAATAATTCAAATAGCCAAGACAAGCCAATAAGAACAACTTTTTTTTTTTAAATGATGTAAAAAAGAAAAGCAAGCCACCTTAATCTCCAGAGTCCCTGCAAGTGCCATCTTAAAGGCACCCTGCACGTCTTTGGTGAAAACCCTCTGGAAAGTTTGCTTGAACAGAGATGTGTTGAAAGAGTCCGCCATGACCATATAACCCCTGCCATTTACAGAAAAGCAGAAAGGTACATTTTATGTTTCTGGACTGTCATCATAAATGCAAGCATACAGTCAGTACACAGGCATTATGGCAAAGGAAGAGAGTTTTACACTTTATTGAATAAGTGTTCGCTCATACTGAAATGTCTAGATTTGTTTTCCTGACTCTCAACATGTTTTCATATGCACCATTCACCTCAAATCTCTAAGCCTACACTGTCAGAATTCTGAAACACAATTTAAAAAGAAAATTGAAAACCTTTTTTGATTCACTTACCCTGTATAGTTGGTGCAGCACTTCATTTCCAGTAATCCCGTCTGATCCAGAGCGCATGCATAAATATCAACGATGTGTCCATTGGCGGCGGCACGGTTGGCCAAGGCTTCGTAGTGCTACAAGGGAATGATACTATTTTAAATGTGTGCAAAAGCTTAAAAAAACTAATTTGGGAAAGCCTTCCTGTGGCTCAAACAGTGGAGCATGGCACCATCTATGCCAAGGTCATGGGCTACTTTCCAGGGAAAGCAAGAACTTGGGTTCGAAATCTCTACCTTACAATGTAAGTGTGTGCCAAATGCATAAACGTAAACTCAAATCTATTAAGAATTATGAGAATCAGTTTTTAAAAGCAGCTAATTGCCAGTTTTCACATATATGTAAGAAAAAATATGCAGGGTTTTTCTTCCAGATAATAACATTCCGATATTACGGTGTTCTGGTCTGAAATGTCAAATAGTTAAGAATGCAGACTTTCTTTTTTTTTTTATTGTGAACTTTCCAAATATAAGATTTTGGTCATATCGCCCACCCTATCTGTGACATTAAAAATTTAAAACCCATCAGTCAACAGTACAGCCACTTGAACATACTTCACCTTCATGAAAGCATTGGTACCACCAGGATGTAATTACCTCTATCAAGCCAAACATACAGACAACAAATACGGGAAAACTCACTTTAGTGGCTTTCTTCATGAACTTGGCATTGTCTTTCTCGATGTCGTGCCAGGATCTAATAGGTGTTTTCAGTTCATCCCCTACCACCATGCCTGGACCCTGAGTGGCCGGTCCACCGATGAAAGCCATGATGCGAGCGCCAGTGTTAGGGTAAGTGCACTACATAAGGGAGGTAAATGGAGGGAACCAATTAACAAGCACAAATGCAAGACGACCAATTGAATGTCTGGACACACTTTAATGAATTTATGCATTTCATGAACTTAAAAACCTAAAGGCTTAATACAAATGTAAATGTAATACAATTATAAATTGTGCCAACATGTGAAGTATTCAGAACACTATATTTTTCCTTACAAAATATGCATTTCTGAGTAAAAAACGAAAGCAGTCAGCAACTACTCTAGCCTGGCGTGGCCATACTCAATTCTAGTCAGAATATGAGTCTGGTACCGCTCCATTGAGCTTTGATTATGGGGCGTGTTTCAACCGAGCCAGAAAAGACCTCAATTGGATAGACCCACAACCAATCAGAGCAACGGAGCGACGCGTAACGTTAGTTGTCAAATGTCAACAGAACTCAACTGCACTGTGTTACCAAGTCCGTGTTTTTCTCCATGTCCGCGGGTTGAAGCGACCCCAATTATGTGATTATATAAACCCAGGAATGCGAATTTTAGCAGGCAACCTTGCCAAAATAACATATTTTGCCAACCAAACGCCATTTTTTTCCGGAGAACCCCCCGGAAAGTTATAGTTTTGGGCTATAGTTTTGAGTAGCAATTGTGCGCGACATTGCAAAAACACTTGTCTAAAGCCCGCCCTGACAATTTCATTGGTCCGAACAGTTTCTTTTCGGGCATAATTCCTCCTCTATGGAGCGAGCCCAGACCGAATTGCCCGAGCAAAATTTTTTG
Organism: Gobio gobio; assembly: GCF_949357685.1. Classification (NCBI taxonomy): domain Eukaryota; kingdom Metazoa; phylum Chordata; class Actinopteri; order Cypriniformes; family Gobionidae; genus Gobio; species Gobio gobio. The sequence continues at coordinate 37,319,561 of NC_137106.1, forward strand.
TGGGCGGGGCTAAATTCGGCTGGCATCCAGGCTACAACTACTCCACATACATAGTAACTTCTTAAAAATTGTTTAACAAGCATCCCAGTATGCACTTCATGATGTTGAGTTTGAAGTAGCTATGCTATTTTTGGTCACAGCATAATTCCCATACTTCTGTTTGTGTGATTTCGTTATTTTGATTCCTTTATTATTAATCCAAAGTAGAGCTGCACAATTATGGATGAATTGAGGATCACATTTTTTTGTTTAAAACAGAGATCACGATTCTTCCACAATTCTCAATAGACAACTAAACAAAATAGCATGTCATTTTATGTTATGTCAAAATGGGAATTGCTGCAGTCTATTTAAAAAAAAATATTTAATTAATTTGAACACATTTTTTTTTTTTATCGGTTTGAATGAATGATTCATTGACTCACTCATAAAGACTTCACTTACTGGATGAATCAGCGTTTTGGAACAAATTTCTAGAACTAATGAATCAATAACTTTTTTAAACAGTCACTTGTTGAAACGATGTAACTGATCAATCTCTATTTGAAGCTTCAAGTTACTTTCAAAAAGTGATTTGCTCTATTTTGACAGAACCATACACAACAAGTGTTCATATCTGAACTAAAAGCTTTTATGCCTGTACTTCTGTGATAATTTGAATTATTGTAACACAGAAATAATGATACTGTGTGGTTAAAAAGACTTTGAAGCTGTTTCATACTTATAAATGACAACTGCTCTCTCTGGGGCAGCTGCAGGGCAAGCATAGATTTGAATGTTCCACTGTGATCATATTTGTCAAAGGCTTAATAGGCATAGTCAAATCATTTTTCATTTAGGGATAAAAAAAAAACAATTTTGTGTGGGTGTTTGACTCGATATTGTGATCTTTTAACAATTTATCGTGCAGCTCTAGTCAAAAATGGTCATTCTTTATTATTACTTTTTTCCAAATAATAAAGAACAAGAAGGTGTGTCCAAGCCGGTAGTGTAAACATGTACTTTTGTAACTGCAGCTGGTTAGCAAAGATTCCAGCACAGCAAACCATTACAGATAATAACATAAATCCTGACAGTCACCTCTAACAGACCGACAGCAATGGAAAGGGCCACTCCAAGTGATCTCAGTGGTCGTTTGCCTTGAGTGACGGGCCAGGGGTCTCTCTGTAGCTCTCCCAGCAAATCTGTCAGATTCATATCTATCTTCTGTACTGGCTGAAGAAACCTGTGCACATATACAATCAATGACCACCATATTCCAACACAAATCCAAAAGTATATTAAAGGGGTCATGACATGGATTTTTTAAAATGATTTTAATATGTTCCTTAAGGTTCACTTATAACGTTAATAGTTTTTGGCACAAAAAAACAAATATATATTTTATTTTCAACCTTCATTCTGACCCTCTGTCTGAAATGATCTCTTATAAATGGGCGGCTCCTTTAAGGCTTGTCAGTAATCAGCCAGTTATGATTGGCTTAGGTCATTGCATGATTGGCTCATTCTGAATGCAATTTCGATCGGTTTGTAAGGGGTGGTTTATTCCTTTTCTAATCTGATCGATAGGACATGTAAACACTTGATCAGATTTAAAGCACAATAAAGTAGAAATGGCATAATGATATATGACGCAAGGAACGAGTTGTTGAATGATGCGTCATGAATGACTGTCGTGTCATTCTAAAATTCTCCTTCCACTCATCGTCTGTAAAGTGGAGCAGGACATCGTCCCACCAGTCCTTCTTTCATTCCTTCCTCCACAGGCAGCTGGTTTTGGGCTCAGGTAGGGGCATTTTTACTGCTTGATAAATAGAAGCAGCATGGCACAACGGTTCAAATGCTCATCGTCTCCTAATTAAGACCCGTAAAAAATAAATATTAAGTCTGCTGTTTAAAACAAAAAAAAGTAGCAATGTAGGAGATAGGGGTTGCACAGACTAGTCGGCTAGTCGAATAATACTAGTCGCGGGCCTATAGAGAGCGCAACAAGATAAGCCATTTCCTGACATGCACGCTCCGTTTCCAACAATTAAATTGAAATTCAAACTCAATTCCAGTTTGAAGCTTAACAACGCTTATCAAACCCGATCACTTTATTTAGCGTTCAATTCTCATTGAAACAAAAGTTGTGCATGTAAACATAGCCACTGTGCCTCGTTTAAAAAAACTAAATAGACCCTTTTCACAGACTGTGATGACGTTTTAACGGTTATCAATATCGTAAATCCTGCAACGTTTTTTGTACTTTTTTTAAATTTTTTTAAATGTATGTACATTTATTACACAAATACTTAGTATTTTATTACTTTTGTAACAAATTACAAAAAGTTATCGCTGCTGTGAGGGTGTTTCTAATATAGCGTCTATGGGAGTGATGGTAAAAATTAACATATTTCTCTCTTTTGACTGCCGTTAGGATGGATAGTAAACAGTTGTGAAATCACTATTGTGGTGTTTTTCTTTTGCTATTTAAGCAAATGGGCACACACAAAAAAAATATTACCCTTTCAAAACACTGCTGGATGAAGCTTTGGAGCATAACGAATCAGCAAGTCGATTCAGTGCTTTGGAGCGCCAAAGTCACGTGATTTCAGCAGTTTGGCAGTTTGACATGTGATCCGAATCATGATTTGACTCGCTGATTCATAACGGTTCGAATCTTCATGAAGCAGTGTTTTGAAATCGGTTATCACTAAATAAGTAGTTATTTAGTTTTTTTTGCCGCACCAAAAATATTAACATCGCTTTATAATATTAATATTGAACCACTGTACTCACATGGACTGATTTAAATATGTTTTTAGTACATTAATGGATCTTGAGAGTGTAAATTGCTTTGCTCCCTATGGAGGCCTCACTGAGCTTCAGATTTCAACAAAAATATCTTAATTTGTTGTTCAAAAGATGAACGGAGGTCTTACGGGTGTGGAACGGCATGAGGGTGAGTACGTAATAAATTACATTATTTTCATTTTTGGGTGAACTAACCCTTTAAATAAATGATTTGTCTATAATGAGGATGTTGTTTTAAACTATGAAACTTGCAGGCTATTTTAATGGTACGAAGACCTCTTATATGTCAAAAGATCAAGGCAAATTTGATTTCTCATGTCATGACCCTTTTAAAATATATAGAAGAAAACAGAAGTTGCCCAATATTTTTGTGAGCATCAATTCGATTATACAAAGTAATTATTCATCTATATAGCCAGAAGAGTTCAAGTTGAATTTAGCTCACCTGTTTGAAGAAGGAACCTGAGGCTGTTGTGGACCTCGGCCTGCCTGGGCTGCAGCTGGTTTAGACAATCCAAGCATCTCCTGTACACAAGATTCATGAAATTCAAATATTGCATATTAAGAGACACTTGCGCAGACTAGTTCAACCAAACACCTGTATCGTAAATTAATTTCTCATGCAGTTCCATTGGCAACACGGCAAGAATCTTCACCTGGAGCTGTTTAGCACTGAGGTCTTTGGTGCCCCTGAAGACGTAGCTCTTAGAGATGCCTTCACAGCCCAGCTCGTGAACTTGGACCATGCGTCCAAATGTAATGAGGCCCACCAGAGCGGTGGGAGGTAGCAGGCTGAGGGACATCTGAAGCGACTCTTTCAGCGCCTGCAGATCATCATCTTCCATACATGTGTCCACCACATACAGGAAGTTCAGGGGCATCTGCTGACCACGCTACAGAACAGAAACAGAATCAGTGGCTATTCATAAATCCAATTTTAGTGTCAAGTATTTCTATGGAAATGAAAGCTAATTAATTAAAGGTGTTACCTGGACAACATATTCAATAGTGGAGAACTGTGGGAGAAGCTCAGCAGGTTGGTTGACCTCTGATATTCCAGCGTACGTTGGTGGGAACTATGACAGGGCACATGGATATTGCTTATGAAAATAATGAAATGGCACTTTTATAAATGCAATGCACTTTTACAGGGCTGCAACAACTAATCGATAAAATCAATAATGAAAATAATCAACAGCAATTTGATTATTGATTAGTCATGTAATTGCACAGAGCCTTTGGTATGTACATTCACTATATTTGTTTACATTGCCTTCCAGTTGCATATTTTGAGGACATTGGGCAGGATGTGGAATAACAATTTTGTTAAAGGTCCCATGATGTGGATTTTCTTATTATTTTTATGTTTCCTGAGGTGAACTTATATTGTTAGTATGATTTTTACATTATAAAATGTCATAATTTCTATCCTGATTTTAGCCCACTGGCTTGAATGCTCTGTTTGAAGGGGCGTGTCTGCTGTGAGACTTCAGTGTAAACGCCCACTGTTGTGATTGGCTGACATCTTTGCATTTGAAATGCATTTTACTTTTACATAGTAATATATAACGTTTATTTACTATTACAGCTGTCAAGATTAAAGAATCGTGAAAGTGTTGATTATAGCATTATTTTTAGATCTTTTCCCATCCCATGAAAGGCTGCAGTGATGAGCATTGAGTAGACAGACAGTCTGTTTGTTGCGTAAATGCTGTGATCTCGTCATTGCAACACTATTTCTCTCACAAAATGATTTCACCACAACTAACAGCAAACACAATATCGACATGAATACAGCAAGAGCTTCGTTGTGCAGCATAACAGTGTCATTCATTATAACGGGAGTTTGCTGCAAGCGTGGCGTGTTGTGAGCGTGGCGATTCTGTTGTGTGTCACCTACGTGGAATTTTCGATGTCTTTGCACACCAGAAACGTGTCTGATGCGGCGCTGCTGCTGCTAGGTGACGTAGTGGAAGGCCTATACTTCATGTTAAACATAATTTACATAAATATATAACCTACTGATACAGCAAAGAGAACGTCGGCAGTATTGACGGCAAAATAGGCTACAGAACATTTCGTTTTATATTGACAGGTGCAATATTTGAAAATCGATATTATTATAATTTTTTTAAGAATTACAATTATATCTGCATTTATGTCAAAACCTAGAGACTTTCAAACATCAAAATGTCATTTATTATTATGCATTCGTGTCAAAATGACATGTAAACATATTGTCCTATTCTATTTTGCCTGGAAACGCTTCCAACACGCTTATGTGTCGTGTGAAAAATAGGCGTCGGTTTTATTTCTAGCATGCATGCGTTTTCCGCGAGCCGAGATTAAAAAACGGACTCGCCACACCGCTGAGACGCTCACGCCACGCTTGCAGTGTGTAGCCGGCCTTAGTCACTGGTTTGATTCACTGATGCATAAACAGTATTAAATGATTTAGAAAGAAAGTCTGTGTGAACTTGAATAATTAGCTACACATCAGAAACCACTGATCACAGATCAGGCATTAATGAACACTGTTACTCACTGTTTGTGGCGGTGCTGAATCCCTATCGTAAAAATCTGTTAGTTTGTAAAGCCTGACATTAGTCTGACATTGCGACTCAAATAAACTGAATCAATTTTCTCTAAATTCTCTGGGCGGGCAACGCAGAGAAAGGGGAGGTAACCTTTCCCCGTATGATGAAATATATGGAAGATTCCAGATTGGCCCATCTGAGCTTTTATTTTCTCAAAGACGGAGCAGGATACCCAGGGTTTGGTTTAGTGTTTGGTTTAGCAGCTGCATTCGCCGATATTTTTTTCCCTGCATTATTTACAGACAGGCGTCCACAGGGCAGCTCTCACCGTCTTCAAACTGTCTTGCTCTCCCTCCCTCGCGCATATTAATCAAAATCAATTGAGAATTGACACGATGGTAAAAGGTCGAAAGACTGAAGTTTCACGTGGAGCATTGGGAGATTTTTTCCTGAATTACCACTGGTGTTGCTCTACAAGAGATTAAGTTAAGTGCACCTACACTCTAAAAAATGCTGGGTTAAAAATGGACTTACTCATCAATTGGGTTGTTTTAAGCAAACATTTAACCCAACCGCTGGGTCAAAACAACCCAATTGCTGGGTTAGTCCATATTCAACCCAACTTGGGTTATTTTTAACCCAGCATTTTTTAGAGTGTAACCATTAAATGCCTAGGTTGTAAATAGTTTTAAAATTATAGTAATAAGATTAGTACAGTCAGTGTGCACTTTATTATGCTGCTTGCTTGTTGATACTGTGTGCAATAGTGTAATTATTTTATTTATGCTTAAATATTTATTTTCAGAATTTATTTTCACCACTGAACTCTTTTTTTTCCTTGTTCTACCTCACCTGTTTTTACTATTTGTTAAATATAGTTTTTTTTTTAGTTCAATAAATGTTCCTTTTTTAAATTGTAAATTTTAAATTGTTATCATCATGATCATTGTGTCATTTTTATGTTGTAAATTGAGGGAGAAAAAGCAGTATAGGCTCCAAATATCAGCTCAAGAAAATCGGCAGCCCGTATCGGTCATCGGCTAAGGCTGATGAAAAAAAATCGATATCGGCACTAAAAAATCCATATCGGTCGATCCCTATTTTGGTTTACACCTATCGCAATTTCTAGCCACTGAGGACCATATACAGGCTAGGGGAACTCATATTAATGATAAAAAACAGTGACATTTTCATGTCATGGGACCTTTATTAATTTATTTAACTGAAATGCTTTTTTTTTTAAATAATGAACCCTTTTGGATTTTTTCCATCGATTAATAAACAATTTGTTAGTTTCAGTCTTACACTATTCAAAAGTGCAATGCCTTTACCTGATTTCTCTGATAACAGAAGTTGCATGCCCAGAGTTTTGCTCTGTAATCCACTTGACTGATTGATTGTGTAAACAATGGAAAAAAAACAGAAGCATAATAATATTAGAGCATAGCATATAATGTATCCAGCTTTCATAATAAATGTGTTTATTTGGAAATTACTGCAATGGATAAGTAGAAGATCCTCCATCTGTGAACTCATTATGCTGTCTGCTCTGACTTAACAGACTTACCACAGAGGATTGAGCACAGCTCGGCACGTGGCCCGGCTGCATAGCACCGGCTCGTACTGAATCGGGGGAAGATCCGGCCGCTCTTTCAGCGGGGTGAACAGGGAGGCAACCGGAACCACCATACGCGTGGCTTCCAGACGGCTGGACGGCCAAACGTTCCAACTGAAACGGACACCATCGCGGTCCTCGTTCTGCTGGATGAACTCCTGGAAGGTCGCCATAGCACCCTCTGGAATCTACAAGTAATACAAACTTTACGGATAACTGCTGGAAACTATTGATTTCCCTGTAATAGCATCTTAATTGAGGAACAACTAAAAGATCAAGTAGTAAGACGGTCACTACAGACACATGTATTCAAATAAGACATGCAATCTGATCTGTGTGCATATTACAGAGACAGGCCAGCCTAGTCTGATTCATCATTACCCTTTGGACACAGGACAAACTATAATGTCTCATCACACATCATTAAAAGCTGCAATGAGATAAGAGATAGAAGTTCTGTTCAGAAAGCACCTATTATGCCAAATGCCATCTAGGTAGGCATCTCACTAGGGTAACAGCCTTTATCTTTATGTCTTGATGCACAAATCCATTAGGGAAGTCGTGGCCTAATAGTTATAGTCAGACTGGTAACACGAAAGTTGTGGATTCGATTATAAATAACGACAGGAAATAACTGAAGTGCCCTAGAGAAAGGCACCACAATTGCTCCCTGGGAGTCACAGCAAAAATGAATGCCCACTGCTCCGGGTGTGTGTGTCCACGGTTTGCAGTGTGTGTTCGTGTGTGTGTGTGTGTGTGTGTGTGTGTGTGTGTGTGTGTGTTCACTACTACTCACTACTTCTAATGTGTGTGTGCAGACTGTGCACTAACTTGGATGGGTTAAATGCAGAGAAGAAATTCTGGGCTACCATACTTGGCCTTCAAGGGATAGTTCACCCAAAAATGAAAATTGTGTCATTTACTCAACCTCAAGTTGTTCCAAACCTGTATGAGTTTTTCTTTTGTTGAACACAAAAGAATATATTTTGGTAACCAGCCAGTTGACAACACCTGCTGACTTCCATAATATTTTCCTTAAGTTAATGGGTGCCACCAACTGTCTGGTTAACAAAATATATTATTTTTTGCTCAACAGAAGAAAGATTTGGAACAATATGAGGGTGAGATGACCATTTTTTTTAGGTTAACTATCCCTTTCACATCACTTTCACAAAGTTTTTCACTAAAAATGCTGTCTACTAAATGGTTTACAAACTTGTTGATGCCAAGCTAGGCCATGATACCCTACCCTGGGACTTCCTAAAATATATATATATATAAAGAATTACAGTATACATATATTTTAACATGTACAATGTATTTTTCTGAACATCTTCGTGGACCCCACACCCGTTAGGTAACAGACCATAACTACAGATGAGCACCAGAAAGATGCCACATGTGCAGATGAGAAGAACAAAACGAATGAAGAAAAACACACATTCAAAACAGCCAAGCATGCAAAATACAACACTTTTGAGGAAATAATAGGACACATAATAAATAAACAATGCAACAGTCTGCAGTTTTTTCAGACAAGTGACTATTCTAACATTTAAAGCTAACAGCAAAAAAAGAGTAATTTGTTTATTCCTCGCAAGGAGAGACATAAAACTATAGCTATATATACAGACACGTCCTACTTTGTTGAGTAAGTTTAGTTTATTTTAGTTTAGTTTACTTGAACTATATGGATCCACTGGGGGCGTCAGCCCACCATCCAAAATTAGCAACAGAAAGCTAGTTCGATAGCGTAGGAAATATGAATCATATTACATCAACTAGAAAACACCCCGAGTGCTACAACTTCATCATAAAGACCTGATCAAACATTTCAGTTAATACACACTGCGATGACCTGCTTGTTGATGTAGACATGATGCTTCCATTCTAACGTTATACTGACTTCAGGCTAAATGCCCTTTAAACCTCGATGTCTTGAGCTACAGGCCACCTGACGCTTTACAACCGTCATCATTGATCGAATCATTAACGTACTTTAAACGATCATCTGGTGAAGGGTAAATCGTGTTCTGACATACCTGAAGCCTTGATTTTGTGTCTCCTCGGAGACTCTCAGTCAGTGACAGCGCGCGCTCACGGGCTCGAGCGAGCTCTCTGGATGATGACGTAGAAACTCAACATGGAGTCGGTGCCACGTCAAGAGCCCGAGACACATTTCAAGAGTTGTATTTTACATTTGATCTTTGAGCAACTGCGTTGCATTCAAGTTCATTTTACTAGGGGAAAAAATTATTTACTTCAATTATTATTATTTATACCAATGTATTAGTAGCATTTATATAGAGTAGTGATGTATTTAATTAGTTTTTAACACACTTTATCCACGTTTTATGACCATTATTTTCATACAATAGCATTGTATTTTTGTTCTTGGAATTGTTTGATATGAAAATGTTTTATATACATTATATTAGAAGAAAGAAAAAATTAAGTTTCCCATATGGAATTAATTGGCTCAATAAATTGAATAAATTATAACTAATTAATACAATTGAAGTATTAAAGCAATAAACTATCTTTTTACAAACAAACATCTTATGTATGTTTCATAATGTACCATAATATTTAATTGCAGTTTCCATGGTTCTAGCATTAAAAGTTATACAAAACTTAAAATGTGAACAATTTACACTCACTGCAGGATACTTTACAATTGAAAGGCATTTTTGTAATTTACATGTTTTTATGCAATTACAATCAATTAACCAGGGATACAACGAAAATATTACCAACTAATCTCTGTGTAAATTTGTCTAGCTGTTGCTCTGCAAAGCCTGGATTTCAAATGTACATAATAAACAGTGAAAGTACTTTGGTCAGTCTTGGAAAAAAAAAAAAACCCACAAATTAAATATTTGATGACAATTTCAGCATAATCAAAGAGGATAATAAGACAACTGCTGTTAAAATGTTGCCATATAAATTTTATTATAACATTATGACAAAATATTGCCACATACTCTTTAGCAACTACTGTTTTCATCTCTGATACAAAGCCAAAGCTTTTCTATGACAAATCAAGAAATCAGAAATAGTCAATTATATAATAAACCATGATTTCTACTCATGAATATATTATGCTATGAAGATGCTCATAGCAATTACTGTAAAATCATATAACCTTTACGGCTTTACCTTTAATCCAGTTGAGAGATAGTGAAAGTGATCAATTGTCAATTTTGCTGACAATAGTGTGAAGCACTCAGATGTCTGTATGTATATTTGCCAAGACGAACACTCTCTGACATCACAAGACATTTTAGACAATCGCTGGACTTGATCTCAGTCAGGGAGCAAAATTTCTTCTAACAGTCCCCATTTTTCTGCTCCAGAAACACTGGGCTTTACATGTAAATGAGTCTTTGCTAAATGTTTTACACCTTTTAAAGAATTAAATTACGTGTGGCAAGACATAGAAATCAAACCATCTTCATCGGCCCAGGTTTGGTTTGCCTAAACCATCATTTGCATTCTCTGTTTGCGGGATCAGAGGTTCACATGTTGTTAAATCCCATCATGCCTTTCATGTTGCCAGCAGCTCCCTGCTGAAACTGCCTCATCATGGACTGCAGTCCGGCCATGCCACCTTGCAAGAAACAAAGAGAGCCGTCTTTAAGTAAGGCTTATACAACCATATTCGATAATCAAAAATTCTTACAGATCTCATCATGACATGTGACATTGAAAAGTTCATTTTAAGTAGGTTCTTTGCATACAACAACTGCCCCGTTTATAGTGAAGGTAAATCAATGGTCAAGCAAAAACTGGGGTTTTAAGGGAGCTCGTACCCATGTGATGAAGCACTCTGGGATCCATCATTTTAGCCATCTGCTGGTTCAGTTTCGCCATCTGGGATGGGTTGACGTTCTTGGACATGTCCCCTCCTTCAAAGCAACGATACCATGAGTCACTGATTTTCAAATGCTTAACGAAATAAAACATTTTCACAGGCATTGAATACAAATCACTCAACCTTTAAACAAGCCTTTGATGCCTCCCATCTTCTTGACCATCTGGGCAAACTTTGTGTACTGAGTGAGCAACTCTTGTACATCCCTGGTAGCCACTCCAGATCCCCGGGCCACCCGTTGAATGCGGTTAGGCTGTTTACTGAAAAGCTTGGCACCATCTTTGTTGTCGAGTTCTGAGTTGAAAAACCACAATATGTTAACTAAACCGGTCTAGTTCAGAAGTATGCCTAAAACGTTCCGATAGTGCTGCAGACGTGCCATCAAAAGGCAAAGTAAGACAAATTTGCAAGTGGTTCCTTCAAGATTTTCCTGTTTATTTTGGGTTTTTTCCAATTGATGAGAAGAAAAAAAAAGGTCTGTGGTAAACAACTTGAATACTTGGACGTTTCGTTCTACAATTTAAATTATACACCCATATCGAACAGACAAATTTAGATTTTTTTTTAATGTAGGTTTCTAATAAGTAACTAGATAAGAACTTTTTGGGGTGTGAGTATGTCCAGTTTACATTGTAGAACAAAAAACAAAGTATACTTTGGGCTTTAGATGTTTGGGCTTTAGATGTTATTTCGCATACACAAGCATATGCGTACAGGCGAACAGCCTTTCAAAGTAAACTCCTTTTGATAGCGTGCGCGAATGCAGGAGGTTGACACATACGCTCTAGAAATGTTCATCTTTGTCCAGTGCCTGCGCTATATTTTTCCAGAAGTTATGACTGATAAAAATGTCTTTGTATTCTAAACTAAAGTTGCGGCTCTCTCATCACCCCCTTACACATGTCATTTTCAATACAGGCGTTTGTTGTTGCGGCGGTCTCTGGATTTTTTTTGTTGTTTTCTTCTGTGAAACAACATACCGGGTAGGGCAGGGCGATATGGCTGAAAACTATCACAATACAAGTGTTTCATATTGGTCGATATCGATAATTATCAATATGTTTTATGACCTATTTAAAATAAGGACCAGGAGAAAAATATTTTACATTTAAACATTTTTATTTTAAACTTAACCTTCCTCTGATTATAATCCCCTCAGTTATAAAGGCAGAAATGTCAACGCAACCATGGAAAACACTCAAATAATTAAAATATAAACAAGTTTAAAATTTCAATTATCTCTTAACATTAAGGTGCAGTGCCTCCATTATTTCTTTGTAACGGTTACCGTTTAGATGCTTTGTCATAAGGCACAGATGCAGAGTAACATTACCTCTCATTGTAGTTTCAAAGGCTGAATCCGAAATCACCCCTTCACCCTACATAGGGCACTATTTGAGGGGACAGCCATTTGTAGTTGTGTCCGAAACCGTAGTGGACGTTATTGAGTGCACTCATTCTATCCCACTTTGCACCGCAATAACAAGTGTACAGCCGATGTACACACAGCTGCTGTCCAAATTAAGTGAACTGTATCAGTGGACTAAAGTAGGGAATAGTGATTGAGGGTTTGGGAGGCGATTTCGGATTCAACCAAAGTCAAGAATAGCACAACAGCGAGTGTGTCGAGTATTAACACGTCCCCAAACGAACGAGGCGCGCGCCCTGTCAGCCGAGGCTCGCGCTGCAGAGCCAGACGAAAGTATAAACAAGGCTGGTAAAACAAGTTTGTGGTATTACCAGTCTTGGTGTGGACAACAGTCTTGCAGACAACATTGGTCTGACTACGGTCTTACTGGCGAGCTGACTTGTTTTCCTGTTTTATTAACAATTCCCTCGCTCGCTGCGGCACTCATTTCCCACTTATCACTCCACACCGGTTTTGTTTACTGAAGAATGAATCCAACACGAGGCAACGATATGGTGCAACCAGACGTGATACAGTTACATGATTGGCTGATAGCCTGTCACTCCCAACGTTGCTTGGTTACCAGAGAGCGGGTGCCTTTGTTCATGCAACCAAACTTGCTTCGCAAACTCTGGTTTCTTTCGACGAAGAAAAAAAACAATTAACAACGTTTTATTGAACTAATTTTTTATTGATTTTGATTACGTGTCTATCGTGATACATAACGTTATCTTTTATCGCCCAGCCCTAATACCGGGCCAGTGTTGCCACCTTGTGGAATAACTGATCAGTGCTAAACGAATTCAATGCGCATGCGTGACCTGCGCGTACAAAGAAAAGGAAAAAAAAGTATACTTTGGGCTTAAATATCGTCAAATCGTTTAACACAGACCTTGTTTCACTCATAAATTGGAAACAAAAACATTATAAAAACCCATAAGAAAATCTCGACGTCACACCTGCAGCACTCGATTTAGGCTAGCTAGTCAATTCATTATTTTTGTCATTAATTTTTTTTTTTTTTAAAAGCACATACCCTGGTCATTCATGCTATCCATTATTGTCATGAGTTTCTTTAGTCTGGCCATAGACTCCTGCTCATTTCCTTTGCTCATGAAATCCGTTCCAAAGCCTGGGATCATGCCCTAAAAACATACAAAGAAAAACAGAAATTGTGAGTCAAGAACTACTCCATGGATAATCATAATTACATATCCTTTCAGTTAAGGTTAGCCTTACCATGATCTGACCAAAAGGTCCCATTTTCATGATGTTCTGAAACTGTTCATACATGTCCCTGAGTGTAAACTGACCTAAGAGATAAATGTCACATCTGTTAGTGAAAACGCACTGGAAGGGTTTTGTTGTCCAAATTATGGCATTTAAAACACAAAAATACACATTCTTATAGAAATAATGTTATAGTTACCATGTTTGAGCTTGTCAATTAGCTCCTCGTTGTCATCAAGCTTTAGTTCGTTCACTTTGTCAATCAGTCCCTCAATATCACCCATACCTAGAGGAAAAATAAGAATTGCAACATAAATAGCACATTCCAGCATCCAATGACAATTAGATGCTTTTGTGTTTAAAGCATTTATCTAAAGGATTTAACAGCAGCTATTCAAACCTTACCGAGGAGTTTGCTTATGAAGGGTTGAGTCTTGAAAGGCTCAAAGTCGTCAATGTGCTCGCCTGTGCCGATAAAAATGATGGGACTCTTTGTGGCCGCCACACTGTAAACATAAATTGTCTGTCAACCCTTTCATTTATTTACTTTAAGTGCTGAAAGTACAAAGCATAAAGTGCGTACTTACGCACTGAGTGCACCACCACCCTTGGCATGGCCGTCCAATTTGGTGACAATAACAGAAGCCACATCTACCTTGTCTTTGAAGGCCTTAGCCTGAGCTTCACAAGCCTGACCAATGGAGGCGTCCATCACATACACTATGTTGTCAGGTTGCTGTGGGAACAGACGATAACGGTCATGAAGCATCACGCTTTATTTTTTATACAATGTCCTGTATATTTTACCATTTTTATTGCTGCTTAATATTTGATCAAAACAGAGGAAGTCTTTATCTTACCACAGCATTTGACACCTGAAGCATTTCTTCAAAAAGTGAGTCTTCCTGTTTATGTCTACCACTTGTGTCCACAATGATTATTTCAAAATTTTCTGTCTTGAATTTTTCCACACCCTCTGCAGCTATGATCACTGGATCCATTTCTGTGTAACTATCAAATCACACCAACAGGAATCAATGATTAGGTTTGTTGAGCAAATACAACTGTAACAGTGGGGTGTGGGAAATAGAGCTTTTATTACCTCCCATAAAAGGGTATTCTGGCTTTTGTTGCATTTTGCTTTAGTTGGTCGAAGGCACCTTTAAAACAAATAAAAACAATTTGACTTTTTCCCCTTAAGTACACAAAGCATTAGTGTGCAAATACATGTAAAGACAGAGTCGACTTTACCTGCTCTGAATGTGTCGGCACAAATCAAACATGTTTTCCATCCTTTCCTTTGGTAGTAGTATGCCAACTTATAATAAAAAAAGAAAAGATGTTGCTTGTTTGATCAGCTCTATAAAACGGGATATAATCTAAAAGGTCTGTAAAATCTGGGCAAATACCCAAGAACTGCTCACCTTAGAACATGTTGTGGTTTTCCCACTGCCCTGAAGACCCACAAACATGATAACGTTGTTCTTTCCCTTTGTGGGAGTCCAGGCTTTGACTCCAGGATCCACCAGCTGCAATAAAAGCACTCAGTATTCATATTCTAGAATCAATTGCTATCGTTGAGCTGTCAATTCAATTTGGTTTAATGTTATTAGCGATGCACAATATATCGACCACCATATGTGACCCGTGCTGGCAAAATTAGTCACAATGAGCAAATTTACAAAACATTATTGTCATTTTCATTTAAAAAACCCTTCAAAATGATGTATGGTTTGTTTGAATCGGACAAAATCAAATGACTGAGCTACACATGTTTGAAGTCGATAGAGTTAGCAAAGTCAATGTTTAATTCCAAAACAAAACCTCTGGTAATAACACCAAATTAGACACACACCAAGTCAACACCAAATATCTATAGGAAAAATGTATATTCAACTTTTTTTCTATGATACCACAATTGTTTGATGAACATTAATGGTAACACTTTACAATAAGGTTCATTAGCTAACATTTGTTAACTACATTAGTTAACATGAACTCATAATGAACTGCACGTATAAACCATTTATTTATCTTTGTTAATATTAATTTCAACATTTACTAATGCATTATTAAAATATTGTTAACATTAGTTAATGCACTGTGAACTAACATGAACAGCTGGACTTTTATTATCTAACGTTAACAAAGATTAACTAATGCTGAACAGAGGTGTTGTTCATGGTTAGTTCATGTTAACTAATGTTAACTAATACAACCTTATTGTAAAGTGTTAGCACATTATTGAAACAGACTTTTTTGGATTTAGATTTATCAGCCAATATATTGGTTGCCGACTTTCAAATATAAAGAATTATCGGTAAATGCCAAAATTTTCATATCGTTTGGCATTTAATGAATATCATTACCTAAATGATATTCCCTAAAAGATATTTCTCTCCTCCCTGACAATATAGATATCTCCTGCACATAAAGTACCCCATAAGGAAAACCAATATCAAACAGACACAAAAAAGCAAACCTTTTACCTTGACAAGCTCTTTGAAAACAGCATGCTGGATCATTCTTCTCTTATTCAGCCCAGAGGCCATCTCCTCCAAATCAATCGCTGCCCTGAAATCATAGAGTGGTTATAGAGCAAACAGACATTCTATAATAGGGAATTTACCATTAAATGACAAAAACTCTTGGTACATACTTGACATTTTCTCTGAGCTGCTTTACCAACTTGATATTCACATCAGCCTCCAGCAGGGCAGCACAGACTTCCTTGAGCATAGCATTTAATACCTAAGGAAGAGTGTAAACATGTTGATATTTTATGATGGACCACAATGCTTAACAACCCCAAAATGCATTATGTTGACTGTACCTCCTCGTTGATGATGGTGGCATTGCTGAGAGACCTCAGAGCTGAGGTTATTTTCCTCCCCAGATCAGCTAAAACCATTTTTGCGGTAAAAAAGCTGCCAACCTGCAACAGGGGTGAACAACAGGGGCTACAGATGACCAGCTTCCAGTCACAAATACATTGATTGAATAGGATTTGAGTGATGTCATTAAAATTGTGATTGAATGTATTTTCCTTACTTGTTATGTAAACGAGACTTTCCAATGTGGTGGGGGTTTCCCCCAAAACAACCCTCCTGTCACTGCTCACTCTGAACCTCAAGACTTCAGTGCAACCAGCCCAATTATGTTTTCAACCTTTCTAAGCAAACACAAATCAGAAAATGTTAAACAAAAATATCGCGGATGAGCTGATCTGTTATTACCAGCTATGGGACTGTACGACTTGGACGAATCTGGAATATATTACGCCACGTATCATAATTACATCAAAACACAAATATTGGCACACACGTGAGTATTTAAACCATTATGAAATCATCATAGTATTTATATTTGAATGTGTGTTAAGACTGACTCAGTTAAAAGCCCAATGCTGAAAAGAGGCCAGACAGCCGTTGTAACCCGCACAACCGTTGTTGATTTACTTCAATACAAGATCTAATTGATGTTTAAGTCAAACCGACGTGAATTTAAATTGTTCGATATCCGAAAAGTCAGGATATAGAGATATGTTTCGATAAAATATTACTTACCTAAACTCGTAGCAGCTGTTTTTCGGCGAGTGGAAAAGCGACTACAAACGTCATCTAACCCCCAACTTCCCGTGACGTGACTTTACTTCCGTGTAAAATAAAAGTTCGCATTTTTTTATTATTATTTATGGTTCACATTCGTTTTCATTCACTGTTCATTTTTTACTAGTGTGTAATATTATTATATGTATATGCTATATTTATATACATATCTATATGTATATAAATTCGAATATACCATCATTATTTTTTTTTTTAAATATTCTTTATATTAGAGATGCTGGTCATGAGGCAAACTTATGGAAGCTTGTGTTAAGGTGGCACAGCAGTAGATACAATTGATTTCAACCTAAAACAAAATGGTTAAATTTTTACCTTCATGAGTCTGTAATTTTTTGTAATTTATATTGAAATTACAAACATAAATGTTCATTTTTACCACCTGGAATATTTTATCATATTAGGTTGATGTTCACAAAATGAAAAGTTCCACCTTAAACCAGACCACACTCTTCACTGCTGCTACCGCTGACCTATGCCGCTGATGACCCATGTGTTGCTCAGTTGTATACTACTAGCAACCTAGATTGTGTTTGGCGTAAGATAAATATCAAGAGCTTGAATCGATGAATTTTAACGACGCTAAGAATGAAATTCTGGAGATATTGTCAAAGATGGAGAGACAACATCTTCCAAAGCTGCTTGAGTGGTTGAAAACATCTGGTAAAATCAGAAACTTTAGCTTTTTTCCTGTTATCTCTTATGTATTCTTATTATATTTAAGGAGACACACTACATGCAAATCATTGCTTTTTTTTCATGCACTGCTCAATTTTGAAATGTTGGGCTATTTTGCTTCCACAACTTGTCTTTATTCAGGCCAGTGGAAAGAAAACATCCAAAATATACAGTCAAGTGTTTATTTTATTACACTTTATGTAATTACTAATTACAATACATAGGAATATCTTTCAATAGCAATGTCTTTAAAGGTAATTTTCTCAAAGTTATTTTTTTTTCTCCATGCATGTATTGCTAACAAGCCTTACATGCACCAAACATACATCACCATATCCAATATATGTTCATCTTTAATGTTACCATTATCGGGCCGTTAAGAAAAAGTTGGCTGAAATATAAAAGCCGATAAATAATGTATTATTTCCTTCAGCTGAGACACTTTAGATGCGCAGTGATTACAAATAATTTTAAAGCTGCTGTCCGTAACTTTTTTGTGTTCAAGATTTACAAAAATGATATAATGAGAATGTACAACATTAATCCATTATGGTACACTTATAATAATTGTTTATATTGGGACTATTTCAGGCCGGTCTGGTAGGAACCGCTGCGGAGGAGCACAGTCCCTGCGTGACTGGCCATAGACATAAACAGAGAGAAGTAGCTCCGGCTGCAATGTTCCTCCGCAAGACGCGTGCAGTTCTGTTTATTAACCGCTAGAGCGCAAAAAGTTACAGACTGCAGCTTTAACATGCACAGCGCAAGTCTGTCATATAGGCTACATAAAATTATAATTAGAACATAATTGTGTTCTTGGGACATTGCTTTTAATGGTGAGACTTTTGGTTTTGTAATCTCTCAAAAATCATATAAACATTTGGTTTTAGATTTATCGGCCATATCGGTTATCATCAGCTTTCAGATAAAGAATTATCGTTATTGGTATCGGCCAGAATTTTCATATTGGTGCATCCTTACTGGCTTTATGTATTGTTCAGATATCTGTTCTGGAAATGTGTGCAAATTAGTGCACATTTAATTTGAAAATGCATATTTAGGCATAACATTGCTTACTTGCATGAACAATTTTGTAATTGTTAATGTAACTTAAGTAATTTACCGGTGAGATATAGTGGTATCTATCTATTAGTTAAAATGTTTACCCTAGATTTCATCTGTGGTGTCGGCCTTACGTCAGTTATAGTTTTTCATCAACATTTTTAGATGATCTGGATGACTTCCTGGTGGATAACCAAAGTGTTATTCTTCAAAGTATTGCAGAGGATCTAAGGGCTTGCCTTCCACTCGAGGCTATGGCTCCCTCAGAGACTATGGCTATTCAGAAGGTTTGTGTATTATTAGATGCATTGTACTTTGGCATACACAACTACATTTCATTGTTAGATCCTAAAACATACTTTAACTTTTAGACTCAACAGAAACCTCACCCCACAGTGCATGTAGATGCATTCTTATATGATGAGGAAACTGTGGATTCATTGTGTGAGGAGGGAAAAATGAGTCGCAACTACTGCCTCAACTGTGGATCGCACAGAACAGCACCGTTGGGTAAGTGTGTGCATGGATACTTAGATGTGTACATAAACTCATGCAATAAAAAGGCAACATCATAATATGCAATGAATCATTTTTTCACAGAGTTCATCTCGCATTCATTCTCAATCCCGGAGCTCCAGTTCCTATTCCACAACGTTCTTCCAGACCTCACAGGAAAACTGGTGGTGGATGTGGGATCTAGACTAGGAGCTGTGCTATTTGGGGTAAATTGCTGATGATGGTTTGTTTAACTAAGCACACTTAAACTCATTATCATTTGTAAATTAGATGATGTTTTTAGTACTTGAAATAGGAACAGTCGCCTTGGGGCAACCAGGGGTTAAGTGCCTTTCCCTAATGGGTTTAAACCTGCAACCTTTTACGTACCAGCCCAGGGGCCTCATTAATAACCACTGTGTACGCACAAAACAGACCCTGGAAGAGTACACCACTTCCTATGCATAAATTGTGATTTATAATAACAAACTTGACGGGAAAATTTGCGCATCTCTACGCAAACTCTGACCCATGCGTACAAACATTTTGGTTAGGTTAGTTAGATGGTGAGCTGAGGGACTCACGGCAGATGAAGGAAAACTCATAATGAGTCCCAATCATCATAAATAAAGTGCATGTTCACAATAACAGTTTAAATAAATAAAAATAATGATTTAAACTCTGTATTACATCTGATATACACATTTAGATTAAATATGCCATTCTGATTAATGGAGTTAAGCGCTCACATTTCTTGAAATCATTATCCAGAAGTTACAATATTTTTTGTATATTATAATATTATAGAAATATTTAGTAGTGGATGCAATGCTTTTGAACACTTTTCCTGTGGCATGCTGTGTTTTAATGTTTTAACTACTGCAAGGATTGCTTGGTGTAGGATAACATCAGAATTCATGGTCTGAGAAAACATTTTTGCGCAATAAGGCCAATCTGTTTCCATTAAAAATATAAAGCAATAAAAAATACTATTTGACCAGTGGAATAGATCAGTGGTTTTCAAACTTTTTTAAGAGCGACCCTCTTTCTTTCTTTTTTTATTGTCCGACCCATATATAGGCCTACAACCATTTACATTCAAACAAGTCAAGCCAAGTATAAGAATACTTATATACAAGGCTATTTGGCTGTATTGTCCATTAAACCACTAGATGGCACAAAAATTGAGCTCAGCACTTTTCCACACAACCGCTTTTGATCCTTGATGCATTCGCAACGCAAAGTTGATTCTGCACTAATTTGATCTAGCTGGGATGCTAATTAACTGGTTAACCGTAACCAACAGGAATTTTAACCAATTAATCGTTATATATATTTATATGTTTTTGAGAGAGAGATAAAAACAGGTAAGTCACGTATAAGTCGCATTTGATTGCATTCAGAAATAATACCGGTAAATAAAGCGAAATGTTATAATGTAGCCTACTACAAACATTATAAACACTACAAACACAGCTATAGGCTATTTTAGTTCCTCTCACTCCACAACAAATCCTTTAAATTTAACAGTATTCAGAAGAGATCAAGAATGAAAAATATAATTAGGCTAACTATAAACAAGCCAAAACGAAATAAATTAATGAGAAACTGAAAGTAGCCAGCGTTCAGCTCATGTAGCCTAACTCTCTAATTTGAATCCAAATGTTTCCATATTTACAGTGGTGAGAACAAGTATTTGATACACTGCCGATTTTGCAGGTTTGCCCACCTACAAAGCATGTAGAGGTCTGTAATTTTTATCATAGGTACTCTTCAACTGTGAGAGACGGAATCTAAAAATCCAGAAAATCACATTGTATGATTTTTATATAATTAATTTGCATTTTATTGCATGACATAAGTATTTGATCACCTACCAACCAGTAAGAATTCCGGCTCTCACAGACCTGTTAGTTTTTCTTTAAGAAGCCCTCCTGTTCTCCACTCATTACCTGTATTAACTGCACCTGTTTGAACTCGTTACCTGTATAAAAGACACCTGAACACACTCAATCAAACAGAATCCAACCTCTCCACAATGGCCAAGACCAGAGAGCTGTGTAAGGACATCAGGGATACAATTGTAGACCTGCACAAGGCTGGGATAGGCTACAGGACAATAGGCAAGCAGCTTGGTGAGAAGGCAACAACTGTTGGCGCAATTATTAGAAAATGGAAGAAGTTCAAGATGACGGTCAATCTCCCTCAGTCTGTGGCACCATGCAAGATCTCACCTCGTGAGGCATCAATGATCATGAGGAAGGTGAGGGATCAGCCCAGAACTACACAGCAGGACCTGGTCAGTGACCTGAAGAGAGCTGGGACCACAGTCTCAAAGAAAACCATTAGTAACACACTACGCCGTCATGGATTAAAATCCTGCAGCGCATGTCCAGGCCCGTCTGAAGTTTGCCAATGACCATCTGGATGATCCAGAGGAGGAATGGGAGGAGGTCATGTGGTCTGATGAGACACAAATAGAGCTTTTTGGTCTAAACTCCACTCGCCGTGTTTGGAGGAAGAAGAAGGATGAGTACAACCCCAAGAACACCATCCCAACCGTGAAGCATGGAGGTGGAAACATCATTCTTTGGGGATGCTTTTCTGTAAAGGGGACAGGACGACTGCACCGTATGGAGAGGAGGATGGATGAGGCCATGTATCGCGAGATCTTGGCCAACAACCTCCTTCCCTCAGTAAGAGCATTGAAGATGGGTCGTGGCTGGGTCTTCCAGCATGACAACAACCCGAAACCCTGCTGCAGTCTGGCAAACCTAGTCAAGAAGAACTACAGGAAACGTATGATCTCTGTAATTGCAAACAAAGGTTTCTGTACCAAATATTAAGTTCTGCTTTTCTGATGTATCAAATACTTATGTCGTGCAATAAAATGCGAATGAATTACTTAAAATTTCAGACTTCTACATGCTTTGTAAAAGGCAGATTCGAACCCGGGTCGATCGCGTCAAAACCAAGTTCCTTAAACCTAATGCTTTACCGATTGCGCCACTGAAGTACAAGTGTTTTTTCTTAATCTTTTTTGGCCCAACCAGGCATTGTTTGGCGGAACTAGTGTGAATAGCTATTTACATTTGGTGTGAATAGACACTCCATATTTATTATAGGCTTTGTACTTCACTCGTGTCCCAATATTGATGGAAAAAATCATCCTCTTCACATGCCCAAAAATGGAAACACCACAGCGGCGGTGCTCACACTGAATGGCACGAATTGTACTGATTATTTAAACTGAGCTGTGTAACTTTTTATATGTTAGGTTGACTATTTTATGTTGATAATGAACCGGCTGCGATATAAGTTTGCAATGCTGGAATATGTTGTGTGCCCGTTAGGCGCCGGCACGATCGAACAGAGCAAACATAAAATACTCGTCATTGTGGTCATTACAGATAATAAGAGTAGGACATTGTTGAAAATTGCAAAGTGTTTACTTACATTATGCTATTGTAAAATAAATAAAACAAATGAGCTTTCTATCATCTTTCCTTTCCAACTTGTTTGAGGAGCGCTGCGCCTCACAAAAATGAACCAAACTCAGCTGCACACTGTCATAGTTTTTTAATTATTTAAGTCAAATATATTAATAAATATATGTTATTTTTTCCCTTACATTTTCCTTAAATCATCCTGGCGACCCATTTTTTTAAGACCCAGGGTTTGAAAACCACTGGAATAGATTGAGGAAAAACTTTCTCTGAAATGTATTTTATGCTATTTTTATTTATTTATTCAAAAACGAGGTAAGGATAGGCTACTGAATGATTTTTAGCAATGTATGTGAGGGCACATCCGTATCTCTTATTTTCCTAATGTCTTGTACCATTAAACGTGGTATCACTTGGATGAATATGCATATGCAAATGATGTGCAGATGAGGATATGCATACTAGTAAAACTAGGTGTTGTAAGCTCCATATATGGTTATTTTGGGGAGGAGACAGGGTGGGGATGCATGTACGCACAATCTTCTGCTGATTGGGTTTTATAAAGGGTTTTATTGGAAAAAAATAGCGCAGATTCTGGCATACGCATGGTTTTATAAATCTGAAAACATTTGTGTGCAAGCAAAATCTAGCTTTTGTGCGTACGCACACTTTTAGGATGAAATCTACGAAAGGTTTTGTAAATGAGGCCCCGGATCTATAGCCACTAGGCTACACCAGCTTTTATCTTTTTTTTCTAAAACATTGTCTGATGATGCATCTATATTATATTGCCTCTGATTTTTTTTCTCTTCTCAGGGCTACCTTTACAGTGCAGCATCTCAGCTTGTGGGGGTTGAAATAAGTTCAGAGTTTGTCAAGCTTCAAACAATGGCTGTAGAGAAATACGGCTTCAGTGACAGAATTCAGGTAATTGATCATACTGTTTTTTTTTTTTCTTGGATGGCCATTGTTTTGTCCGTATAGTATATTTATAGAGATGTTCAATGTGCCCTACATAGGTGATTCATGCAGATATCCGCTCTCAGGCTGCCTTAATGCAAAATACAGACGTTTTGATCATGAATAACGTTTTTGAATTCTTCATGGAACCAAGTGATCAAATGCAGTAAGTGCCAAACCGTGATTGCACTTAAGAATATGCAGAGATCTTATTTAAATAATGCATAAATACATGTTTTAATAATAAACAAATTATATGTTGTGTGTGCATAATTATTATGCAAGTCAATATAAATACTATTTATTATGCAATACTATAGAAATTGTTAAATTAAAGGGATAGTTCACCCAAAAATGAAAATTCTGTCTTTAATTATTCACCCCCATGACGTTCCAAACCCGTAAGACCCGTTCATCTTCGTAACACTAATTAAGATATTTTTGATGAAATCCGAGAGCTCTCTGACCTCTCCATAGACGGCTATTTAAAGGAACACACCGACTTTTTGGGACTTTAGCTTATTCATCGTATCCCCCAGAGTTCAATAAGTCCATGCATACCATTTTCATCTCTGTGCGTGCCATAACTATGACGCACCCACCGCTAGCCTAGCTTAGCACAAAGACTGGAGGTAAACGGCTCCAGCATTTTCCTATTTACCTGTTGTGATGTGTATAGTTACATTGTGTACTAAGACAGATGAAAAATGAAAAGTTGCGATTTTCTAGACCGATATGGCTAGGAACTATACTCTCATTCCTACGTAATAATCAAGGAACTTTGCTGCCGTACCATGGGTGCAGCCAGGGCCGGCCCTATGGGGCCCTAAGCAGAATTTTATTTGGGGGCCCCTCGGTGCCACCAATATGATTGACTATTGTCAATTCTTGATAATTCGCACACCCAGTTGTTGCTTTCATCATGTCTGGCTGTAATGGTTTTACCCTTATACGTTTTTTAATTGTAACAGTAGCAAACCCACAGGAGTGGTCAGGTGTTAATATTCAAAGCCTTACTGTACTACAGTTCAGACTGGGATATGTACTTAAAAAAAAAATGGAAGTAGTCTCTTTTGCTGAATATGCTCACTTTTCCCCATGATTCTTTGATGAATAGGAGGTTCAAAAGAACAGCATTTCTCCGAAATAGAAAGCTTTCAAAAAATCCTAAAAATATTGTACACAACTGTTTTCACCATTGATAATAATCATAAAGGTTTCTTGAGCATCAAATCCTCATATAAGAATGAATTCTGAAGGATCATGTGACTCTGAAGACGATGATAAATTCAGCTTTGATCAAAGGAATAAATCACACTTTACTATAATCACACATATAAAACTGATGTTTTACATTATAATAATATTTCACAATAATACCTTTTTTACTGTATTTTTGATCAAATAAATGCATCCTTGGTGAGCAGAAGAGACTTCTTTTAAAAACAAGAAATGTTGATTTCTTTCAAACATTAAACAGAGCTTTGTAGAAAGAACCTTTTTATTTTCTAAATAAAAACTTCCAAAATATAGGCTACACAACTTATAATTCCAAGGGGACGATATAGCAGTTTGCAGAAAAAACATTTATTGAGAAACTGGAAGCTATGCTGTACTCCGTACAAAACAAGCACGTCAGACAAGATATTCGCACTAAACCATATCACATTCTCAAATCCATCCATTCATAAAAAGGTTACCGGGCAACTGACGAGTAACGTTACATTTAGCGCTGGTTTTCTCGCACTTGGACTTTGAACCCTGGATAACAAGCGAATAGTGTCTGGCCGATGGCGATGCAAGCTCGTGCAATGCTGTCAGAATCAATCCGTACACATATTAGAAAACGTAACATTTTGCAGTTTATTTAGTAATTGTTTAAGGCCATTTTGCGATTTCAATCATCATGAAATAACATGCTGCAAAAAGTAATTTCATGTGCTCTTTAGTTCACTGATGCCTTGGGCCGGCTCTGGGTGCAATGATATTACACAGCGCCTGAAAAATAGTCCCCAGCACGTTCTCTGTGCAAGCAGGTTGTCACGTTGGTTATGTTGACGGAAGTTAGCCTATTTTCAGGCGCTGCGTAATATCATTGCGTCTCTGCACCCATGGTACGGCACAAAGTTCCTTGATTACTACCCAGGAATGAGAGAGAATTGAGCAGTAGGCTAGCTGGAGCCGTTTACCTCCAGCCTCTGTGCTAAGCTAGGCTAGCGGTGGGTGCGTAGACAGAGTTATGGCACGCACGGAGATGAGAATGGTATGTATGGACTTATCTAACTCTGGGGGATAAGCTAAAGTCCCAAAAAGTCGGCATGTTCCTTTAATTAACACTTGCAAGGCCCAGAAAGGTTGCTAAAATAGTCCATGTGACTACAGTGGTTCAACCTTAATTTTATGAATCGACGAGAATACTTTTTGTGTTCAAAAAACAAACAAAAACAACTTTATTCAACAATTTAGTTCTAGCCTGTGCCAGCCTCCTACGCTGTTTACGTTGTAAATACAGTGCAGCATGTGTTGTAGTGCTCACGTGAATGACATCGGCTGCCATATAACTTAAAAGCGCTGCACTGTTTACAACATAAACTGCGTAGGAGGCTGACACAGGCTAGAACTAAATTGTTGATAAAGTCTTTATTTTTGTTTGTTTTTGCGCACAAAAAAGTATTCTTGTCGCTTCATAAAATTAAGGTTGTACCACTGGAGTCACATGGACTATTTTAACTATGTCTTTACTACCTTTCTGGACATTGAAAGTGTTAACTAAATAGCTGTTTATGGAGGGGTTAGAAAGCTCTCGGATTTCATCAAAAATATCTTCATTTGTGTTCAGAAGATGAACGAAGGTCTTACGGGTTTGGAATGACATGAGGGTGAGGAATTAATGACAGAATTTAAATTTTTGGGTTAACTATCCCTTAAAGGTGTGACCATTGGACTAGAAATGCCTGATAACAATTATCAATTTCATAATACCATATAATTTACACTTTTAAATGATGATATACAAAATAACTAGCAGTTATTAATATAGATGTGGTTTGGAATTGGTAAAATGTACTTGGAAAAAAGATACTGTATAATCAGAATATTGACTTATGTATAGTATTGAATATAATTGTATAGTCTTGAAGGTTTACACTAAAATTACCAATTTTTTCTTTTTCAGAGCTTGGCTGTTTATTAATAAAAATTTCCGAAAGAAAGGTGCACTGTTGGTAACTGTACCCAGCATTCAAGAAGCACTTACTTTACTTCAGGATGTTGTTGTAAGAAGCTTTACTCTATCTCTGATATTACTGTATTTGTCTAATAATTGTGATTGGCAGTATAATTCAATACATTATATCAGTAATGCATGTAATGCATTTTTGTTCCACTAATCAAGATTTGATGAAACAGTTCTAATGTTTTTTTTTCTTTCCCAGTTCATAGAGACATTAGCACTCAGCCAATGGATAGAGGAAATACAACTTGATTACACTGTTTATCCAAAAAATGACACGGATCCAGATTCTCTCAAGCAAATCCATCTTTATAGAGTACTTTGACCCTTAGAAGAGAAAGCTCTGGACTCTTCTGATACAGTGGATATGATTCAATAAATACAATAAATACAATTAGCCTCAGTGATGCCTTTAACAGGACAAATTATGCAAATAGATTTAATTTAACATACAACATCCTGTTTTAGGAGAACTCCAATTTGTCAACTTTTTAAAGTTGAGTTTAATTATAAAGAGTAATACTTAAAACTGTCTGTTTATGTAACTAGCCGTACATATCAGAGAATCTATTTGTTATGTCATGTTATGTTGTCACTGCTCCTTTTTGACCAATAATAAATGTTTCAATAAAACATTTTTATCAAGATGTTGGGTCTGGGAACTGAACTGGGTCTGGGGCTCAATCCGAGGGGCGGGATAAACGGTTGTCTTTCAAATTCCCTCTAAACGCAATAGGATAGCGCTACAACCAACCAGAGCAACGAAGAAGGTGAAGCGGAGCTAGTTGATAGATTAAACTTTTGCTGTATCCGGTCGGCTAATCTCCGAACACATCTTCCTTTCTTAAGAATGACTTCTATGCCGTTCTGTTCTTTCAGTCTTCCAGAGTCGCGGCCAAAGCTGATTCGAAAGGCCTCTGTTTGCCAGCTTCTTTGTTTACAAGTGGCACGCGGAACTGCGTCAACTCTGCCGTCATTATGTTAAGCCCGCCCACCGACTCTATACACGATGTGATTGGCCTGACCAGAGTTTGGTTTTTCAAGCTCAAAAGCCAACGGAGAGTTGCTTGACTACCCTGGCTGCAAATTAGATTTGCTGCCGCTAGGGTGCGTCTAGATTTCTATGCTACTCTTCCTTGGTTTGGTTTTGAATTTTGCTATAATGCATTTTTGTTCCACTCGGTTGAAACAGGAAGTAGGGGATGTTTTTTTGCAGAATTGTGTGTGTGTGTGTGTGTGTGTGTGTGTGTGTGTGTGTGTGTGTGTGTGTGTGTGTGTGTGTGTGTGTGTGTGTTTATATATATATATATATATATATACAGGGGTTGGACAATGAAACTGAAACACTGCCCAATATAGTTTTGGAGGTTCCCTCTCAATACGGTTCTCTTGCATTGTCAGTTTTTTTCTGATGCTTATGGGGAAACTCTGTTTTTCTCTGAATACTAAAGCCTGATTGGTTCATGTGCACCTGCACAGACAAATGGCTTTTCAGCCCGCCAAAACAGGTGGGGCCGACTGTGTTTAAGTCACGCTGAAACCCATTTCCTTCAAGCGCCTAACTTCTCCATTCCATGGACAAAAGTGTTCCTGCCCCAGCTGCCTTCAAGGAGCCCTGTGCGCCACTAAATCTACGGCCCAAGCGATTGGATGTGCCATGGCTAATTTAGAGGTCCTCAAGCGCCACCTTTGGCTAAACTTAATGGAGATCAAGGACTGACAAGACAGCCCTCCTGGACTCCCCGGTCTCTCCCCTGGGCTTATTTGGCTTTGCTGAGTGCTTCACAGCTGCACTGAAGACCTCAAAAGCAATGCAACACTTCCTGTAAAAGTTCCTCTGTGATGTTTAGTCAGCTTTTGTCTGTGTCTGTTGGGGCAGTGTGAACATGACAGTTATTTTTTGTAAAATTCTAAATCCAACTGGCAACTTGTTTGTTGGCGTTTGTCTGTGCGGTGTGAATTGGCCTTAAGTCGTCGTCAACACGCCAAGCCGGACTGCCCTTAAAGCGTCTGTGTGTTCACCTCCCAGCACCCTGTTCAGTTCTGGGCTTTGGAGGCGTTGTGTTTGCTGTCTTTGGTATGCATGCCCATATCTATTTCTGCTATTATAGTGAGCCAAATAAAAAACAAAGACCTTCACATTTCTCCTCCACATTATCCCTCCGTAAGCGTCAGCCCCCTGCCGGGGTGAGCTTTTTGCCTTCTGCGGCCACTAAGAAGTTCTGGGGTTCAGAATCAACTTAAGCAAAAGCTTGCTGTCCCCCACCCAACGCATCTCGTTCCTGGGGATGGTATTCGAGTCGTACCAAATGCAGGCCTGGATTTTGCCCTAACGTTCCCTAAAAAAATTCTGAGAAAATTTCAGTTATGAAGGAGAGACTATACCACTGGATAGTGGACACAGTAGCGCTAGTTTTCAAGTCCTTGGACTTGCAGTGCCCTATTGGAGTGAGGGCCCATTCTACTACATGTATGGCTTCCTCATGGGCCTGGACAAGCGGAGTGTTCATTGCTGACATCTGTGCGCTGGCCAACTGGTCCTCGCTGTCCACCTTAGTTTTTTCAGGTTCTACAACCTAGACGTCCCAAGCATGGATATTGGGTCAGATTTGTGTCAGTGCAGCTTTCTTTTGGCGTTAAACTACTGCCAGGATTTACTATAGACACACAGTGAAAAATTAGCACAGAAAAGGCGTGTACAGTTATTTTTGCGGTTGACCTTATTGCATAAGCATTTGTTGGAGTTTCCCCTTATAGACGCCAAATTTATGGGAGGAAAGTATTAAAATGAATCACACAAGGTGATTTACTAAGGTTTATGCTAGTCAATTTACTGGTATTTATGCCATTATTTAATGCCCAAAAAAAGCATGTCTTAAACCAGACGCTCATTTGCGCTGCTCTTGGTAGATTGCATTGGTCATTATGGAAATGATCAGACTGCGTCTGTGTTCTTTAATTTGCGTGGTCGTCAGTATTGCGCTGAACATTCCTCTTCCATTGGCGCTATTATGGGATTGCGCTCTCACACTAATTGGTCCTGTTTAGTAAATCATTCAATACTCTCTGGGGTTTTTTCTATTGGCATCATGCCCCACGTGCTCTGGTTCCAGACCTGATCCCATCTTGGACATATTTTAAGCCCCTATCTCTCTAGTAGCTTGCTATGGGGCCCTTGACGTGAGTCGATGTTGCTGCTCCTCAGTCAAAACATTCTGATTAAAATGGCTTTCAGTGTGACTTAAATAGGCAGTCGGCCCCATCCGTTTTGGCGAGCTGAAAAGCCATTTGTCTGTGCAGTTGAACAGACATGAACCAATCAGCCAGGCTTCAGTATTCGGAGAAAAACTGAGTTTTCCCCATAAGCGTCAGATAAAACTGGCGCAATGCTCGTTCCTGTTATCTCGGGGAACTGAGGTTATGTTAGTAACCAGAGCGTTTCCCGCCTATATATGTGGCCTGGTGGCCAATAGTAACGGATTTTACATTCCATCAGTAAGAGCAAAGTTTGAAGGTTGAATTAACAGAGCCCTAGCACTGCTATACATATAAGATTGTAATACACACAACATAATGGGAGAAATAGTTACTAACCTGGATTGTATCCAAAAAAACATAAAACCACAGTTAACTCACTGCAGAATTAAATGAGCACCTCAACTCTCCACCAAAACTGTTTGTCGGGAGCTCCAGAGTCAATATTCATGGTTGGCTGCTTTAGCCAAACCTTTGGTCACTCGTGCCAATGTAAAAAATCTTGAAAATCTTGGTCTTTGGACAATGCAAAACGTATTGTTCTCTAATGAGTTCACATTAACTGTTTTTCCCACATCCTACAGTTTGGAGAAGCCCAAAAGAGGCCTAAAAGTAAAGCACAGGGGTGGTTCAGTGATGGATTGGGCTGCGATATCATGGCATTCCCTACTGTACTTGATGGGTACGTCACTGCCAGGGACTACCGAACCATTCTGGAGGACCTTTGTTTAGTTTTTTTCTCCATTAGGTCACCTGATGGGGTTTTGGTTTCCTTGCCACTGTCGCCTCTGGGTTGGCTTGCTCAGTTGGGGACAATACATTTTTCAACTAAATATCCAAATAAATCTAATTATTAAACTAAATTAACCATATAAATGAAAATAACTGATCTAATCTAAAGCCCACATATGGTAGACACGTATGATAATTGAAATGAACTGATGACATCACCTTTTTCTCCGGAACGGCTACGGCTGAATAAAATTCTTTAACACTGTGAAGCTGCTTTGAAACAATCTGCATTGTTAAAAGCGCTATATAAATAAACTTGACTTGACTTGACCATGTACACATAATGGTTCAAACATCGTACCCTGAAGTGAAGGGGGTGGCATGTATCAGCATGATAATGCACCAATACACACGGCAAGACTTGTAACAGAATGGTTTGATGAACATGAAAGTGAAGTTGAAAATCTTCCAGCCTGCAGTCACCGGATCTAAAAAAAAATGTTGAGCCAATGTTGGGGTGTTTTAGAGGAGCAAGTCAGAAAACGTTTCCTCCACCAGCAGCAACACATAGTCACCTGACCACTGTTCTGGAAGAAAAATCAGAATACATTATCAGAACAAAACTAATAGGCATGGATGAAAAGCCAAACTCCAATTTTTACTTCATGGGGTATGAAGAAATGCATTATTTTTTTATTTTTTTCAGTCTTAACATGCAAATTTTTAATAATAAATAAAAATATATACATAAACGAAAAGGTGTAGGCAGAAGCCACTGCTTATTATGCCTATTTATCTAATGAGCGTATGTTTTTTCTAATGGATTAGATTAGTACAAGATAAACAATGGAGTTACATAAGACATTTCCCAAAATGCACAAGGAAAATTACAAAGATCATATATACATGTATACATTTCAGATATTATTACGATAAATTAAGTATTGCATGCACCAACTATTTATATTGTGATATAATTATTTATCACCTTGTTTTTAAACATTTTCTTAAATTTACAAAATGAATTACACTGTTTTAACAAACAGCTTTTTGTGGAGAAGCGGCATCTTTTCTTTCTCTTTGTTTGAATAAAACGGCGTACCATAAACACTTTGCTACCTTTTATGATTTTACTTTAAAGATTAGGCTACCCCGCCAACACGTGTATGTGGGGCCCACATAGGTTAAACATGGGCTACAGGGGTACTGAGTGGGCATGGGCTCAAAATGGGCATCTTATCTGGGGCCCACTTGGGTCAACTAGGTAGGTCCCACATGGGCAAACCCAGCTGTGCTCCCAGCCAACACACCCATGTGGGGCCCAAAGGGGTTGCACCTGGGCTACCCAACTGGGACCCAGCTAATTTTGTCATCAGTTTCCATGGAGGTCCCACATGGGTAAGCCCAGATGGGTTAATGATGGCTCTCTTGATGGGCTCATACCAGGCCCATAGGTAGTA
Source organism: Gobio gobio (assembly GCF_949357685.1). Lineage (NCBI taxonomy): Eukaryota > Metazoa > Chordata > Actinopteri > Cypriniformes > Gobionidae > Gobio > Gobio gobio. The sequence continues at coordinate 37,351,967 of NC_137106.1, forward strand.
CCCATTTGGGGCCTACATGGGTCTGCCCATATGTGTTGATGATGGGACCCAGATAGGTGTTATGTAGGGCTCTTATGGGCCACAACGGGTATATTTATGGGCTACCATATTTTCTGTTTGGGTTACCTTATTTTACAGAAAAAAAAACTAAATACAAACATTACATGCAATCCACTAAACTACACTAAAATGTTAAAGGTGTGCTTTTTTTCCCTTTTTCATTTAATGCTAATTAAAATAACAAATGCACAAAAGATACCCAATATAGTAACACTTTAGAAAACTGTTGCAAATAATTTGTAATGTCTTCTGAAGGATTTGGTAATACTGAGTCCTAACTAGTAGGTTACACTAGTAGATCTTCACTTTATAATTAACACATTTTGTGTGTCTCCCTCATCTATCACACCTGATTCAACTCATGAGCTCATTAGTAGAGACTGCAAAACCAGATATAGGTGGTGTGGTATATAGTATATGGGTGTGTCAGATATAGGGCTGGTGGTGCTCCAAGACAGGTTTGAAACCATAATCATGTATTTTACAACACATCCCCTTGTGTTTCTTATTAAGTGGGGGTAATTTATTTAGGATTCTTTAGCTTTTCCGAAGACTCCAGTTAGATTGCAGTTTGGGCTGGGGATAAAGGGTTCCTGATGGTTTCACACTTAATTCTTAATTCTTTTGCAGTTTCCGTGTGTCGATTCTTCACCACCTGTTTTTGTCTGACCCTGCTGAGCATTTCATCTAGATCAACTTGATGAGGGGCACCAAAAGGCTTTAACTGTGAAAAAGGGAATAAAAAAGTGACAATGGTTGATCCATTTGTTTTGTCTTTTTCAAAAGGCAGTTGAGAGAGCGATGACAGAAGAGTGAGGAGCTGCACTGTTTTTTTTTCTTTGATTTGTTTGCGAAATACATTATCTTAGGTGTACAGATATGCATATATAAACAATACAAGCTTTGTCAAATTAAGTTTGTCAGGAGCTTCACTTTAACTTCAACTTTTTTTGATAATTTTGTATTATAAAGTTGTAAATGTAGTAATCATATTCAAATTATTCCAAATAAACCTTGCTTAATAAAGAAAAGCATGAACTACTGGTTTCTGTTCATTGAATACCTTTAACAGTTTAGTACAGGGGTTTTCAAACTGGGGTTCAGGGACCCCCAGGGGTCCTCCAGAAGGTTCTAAGCGGTCCCCAGAAAATTCCAGAGAATAAAAAGAACATTCTGTTTCCCTCCTTTCTTGGCGTATACTTTCAAGAATTGTATATTTTTGTATCTTTCTCTCTAGTGAGTTTTTCTCACTATAGTCCCCTTTATCTCGCTCACTGGGTTGTAAGGCAGTATTCTTAACGCAGCACGTTAGCTGCTTTCATACATTTATTGTGAAAGTTGCTTATACAAATAATTTTTAATTGATAATGTTCTTCTGCAGGTTCATACGTCCAACATTAAAGGGTTAGTTCACCCAAAAATGAAAATTCTGTCATTAATTACTTACCCTCATGTCGTTCGACACCCGTAAGACCTCCGTTCATCTTCAGAACACAAATGAAGACATTTTAGTTGAAATCTGATGGCTCTGAAAGGCCTCCATTGGCACAATGCACGGTACACTCTCAAGACCCTTAAAAGGTACTAAAGACGTCGTTACAAAGTCCATCTCACTACAGTGGTTCTACAATAACTTTATGGAGTGACGAGAATAGTTTTTGTGCGCAAAAAAAACCTAAATAACGACTTATATAGTGATGACGATTTCAAAACATGGCATCATGAAGCTTCGAAGCGTTATGAATCAGCGAGTCGAATCAGCAGTTTGGATCTCCAAATTTCAGCAGTTTGGTGGTTAGACACGCGATCCGAATCATGATTTGACTCACTGATTCATAACGCTTCGAAGCTTCATGATGCCGTGTTTTGAAATCGTCATCACTATATAAGTCGTTATTTAGGGTTTTTTTGCGCAAAAAAACTATTCTTGTCACTCCATAAAGTTATTGTAGAACCACTGTAGTGAGATGGACTTTATAACGACGTCTTTAGTACCTTTTAAGGGTCTTGAGAGTGTACCGTGCATTGTGCCAATGGAGGCCTTTCTGAGCGATCAGATTTCAACTAAAATATCTTAATTTGTGTTCTGAAGATGAACGAAGGTCTTACGGGTGTCGAACGACATGAGGGTAAGTAATTAATGACAGAATTTTCATTTTTGGGTGAACTAACCCTTTAAGTAGCCAATTTAAGTTTGGAAAAGATGTTGTACTTACTATTTATCTAACAGTTTAAATGGTTTTTTTTTCATACATAAAAATAGGATTTTTATTGTTAGGAAGGGGGTTCATCATATTTGGGGGTCCTTGGCATCATAAAGTTTGAAAACCCCTGGTTTAGTGGATTGCATGTTATGTTTGTATTTAGGGGTTTATTGTAAAATAAGGTAACCCAAACAGAAAATATGGTAGCCCATAAATATACCCGTTGTGGCCCATAAGAGCCCTACATAACACCTTTCTGGGTCCCATCATCAACCCATATGGGCAGACCCATGTAGGCCCCAAATGGGTACTACCTGGTTACCCCTATGGGCCCGGCATCAACCCATCTGGGCTTACTCATGTGGGACCTCCATGGAAACTGAGGACAAAATTAGCTGGGTCCCAGTTGGGTAGCCCAGGTGCAACCCCTTTGGACCCCACATGGGTGTGTTGGCTGGGTACGTTTATACTCAAAAATATTTCTAATCTAATTTACGAAACTAGGTTTTTTGTTTGGGAAATTTGTCACAAAGTTGGTGACAATTATCTGTGTTTATTTCCAACCTCAGAATACTTGTCATCAAGTCGCATCAACGCCAATTCAAATATATATTAAGCTAAAAATGTGATTCAACTGTGGTGGAAAAAAAATAAAAACCACTATTTCCACTTTCGCCTCCCACTATTGGCTGCGGAGGCGTGATTGGCACTCGAACCGCCCAATGCAATGACAGAATTGTCGTGGAAGTTCCACCCCCAGCGCTAGCCCGGTGGGTAAGTGAACTAGAGCGGATCAAAACTTGTCGTCAACACGCTTAATATCCCCGCTCGGAGAAGTGGGACATACCCTGATACTCTTGTGTTTTTCTTTCCCTTCCGGAGCCGATTATCTTTTGTACATCATAGATTTGGTAAATATCATCTTTAGTCGTCTTTGTATCGGACTCGATTGATATATAGGAACCAAGCGTGTGCTTTATATTCGGTTTGAATAAAACGGCGAAACATGTGGGCTGGATTTTGAACGTCACCCGGGAAGCGCGTGTCATTAACAAAGACTGAAGATATCGTTATTTTTTTTAGGATTTGAAATCCTAACGGTTTTATTTCAACTGGTTTCGACAAATTTCACACTCTGATTTTTAATGGATTCTCATTAATTTGACATCTCACTTTCTAATTGTCTTTTTGTGTTTGTTGTTTGTGAAAGTCTCCGATAAAGATAAAGAAAAGATGCCGCTTCTCCACAAAAAGCCGTTCGTGAGGCAGAAACCGCCCGCTGATCTCAGACCCGACGAAGAAGTCTTCCTCTGTAAAGTCACACACGAAATCTTCAGGACCTATGAGTAAGAGTTTTATTTTATTCCTATTTGTACATTTCAACTTCCCCTTTGATGCCAGCCAACAACAGAAGCACCAGAAACTAACAACAGAAGTGACAGCCCGCTTCAAAGTTTTATTTTTCATAATTAAAACAACTACCAAACTACATTTCAACTTAGTTTGCTAATTTAAACCACCTTTACCTATAAACCACCTGGTGTGCAATAACCATGTATTTTTAAAGAGTTCAGTTTTTCCTCCTTCGTGGTACACTCGGCAGGTGTCAGTTGGAGGCCTTTGCTAACAGAGTTGGCTGCTAGTTAGTTAGCTTAGTTTAGCCAGCTAAACCACGATATAGAGACCAGACTGGGGGAAATAAGTGTTACAACTATCTTTCGATTTGTTTCAAGGGCTTACATGGTGTCCTATTGCGGGTGGGATGTCCACGGGAAGCCCCTGGTCGGGTGTTTTTGGGGTTGTTAGCAGGGATGGGACAGATCTCATCCACACACAGGATGTTGTTGCTTGAAACGTGGTCGCTGCTATTGTTAGTGTATTTGCCCATAGATGCTGGAGTTAAACTGCTTTTCCCATTATTATGTTTGTCACTTGTTATCGGGCCTTGTGGAATTTATTTACTTTTCATATGTGACTGGAAAGGGAACGATTATAATGACCAAGTAGTACTTAGTTGCAACTATTTGAACTGGTCTGGATGGTTGTCTTTGGTCTTGATCTGTCATCAGCTCTTTAGAAAGTTGACATTCATCTTGGTCATGTGGGGCTAATGTTGGAGGTAGGATGCAGATCAACTATCCTTTAGGTCTGTTTACTGAGTTATGATGACTACTAACTACTTGGAGATAAATCCCAAGGCGAGATATTGGTAAAGTTTGCTTTTTAAGACCATCTGTCCAATAATTGATATACACAAACTATTTATTTATTATAACTTATGTTATTTATGCCATTGTATTATTTTGAAATACAAATAGTCTCCATAAATGGTATATTTATGTTTTTTGGGATCTCTGTCTAATTGTTAAAGTACAAATTTCTCACCTGAGTTTGAATGGCATGCAATGTTATATAGTTTTAACTACTGTAAATAACTATCAGTAAGTTATGACTTCTGTTTAGAAATAAACCAAAATATATGCATTGTGCCCGTTTCAAATAAAACTTTGAAGTGAATAAAAATTGTGTAAGGCCCAATCCCAATTCTATTTTATACCCCTTCACCTTCCCCTACTCCTACACCTACCCGTTCCCGTTGCCCCTTGAAAGTGCCAAGGCGTAGGGGTGAAAATATTCCCCTAAGAAGTGGGACACCACTACTATACCATTACACGTCATCATACCCCGTTTCTTTTATTAGTGTCCTGTGACATTTAACCAGTATAAACAGCAATGAAGTGCGTAGGCTATATCTAACAGAAATCAGGCACGAGCATGTTTACCAAATTACTCACTCCCAACAGAGTTTTGCGCTGTATTTGGACTTAATAAAATGGCGCTCGCTTTCAGTTCAAAAACGTATGAGCTAGAGTTTCCTAAGATGATACACAACTTACAAGACTGGTGGAGCTCTTTTCCATCGGGCCAAACTGTTCTCTTTGTTTATTAACCTTTCCATTCCGTGCTGATGCGAGCCGGCCGGTACGGATATGGTTTCGTTATCTACTGTGGTGCTGCGATAATGTTCATACATTATACGTCAAGTCAGTCGTTGCCTTGGTAACGCAAGAGTTTACAGACGATATGTATTGTAAATATCGACTGTGTTATGAAGGATGACCAGATATATATTTTTAAACTATTATTGTGTTTAAATCACTCAAAAAGTGTGTTTAGCAAGCTACGGAGAAACTGACAGCCAGGCGATACGCAAGTGATCGATCCCGAGTGGCAACATACACACATTCTATGCAGCACGGTAGTCGGTGGAGGAAAACTCTTCATACCCCTTAAAAAAATCTTTGTTTGAAGGGCTATCTGGCCCTTCCCCTTACCCGTACCAGTCCAGCCAAAAGAGAATCGAGACACCCCTACTCCTTCACGTGAACAAGCAAAACGAAGGGGTAGGGGAAAGGGAAGGGCTAAGGGTTTAGAAATGGGATTGGGCCTAAGAGATGTGGAATAGTTTTGCACCTTATGGCTCGTTTCCATCGAGCGTCACATAGTCACCTGACCACTGTTCTGGAAGAGAAATGGCTCAAAATTCATCTGATCACTGTGAAGGACTTGTTACTGTCATTCCCAGGATGAACTGATGCTGTATTGGCTGCAGCATTACATACATTATTGTGGGCTAAAACCAGGTGTTTCAGGTTCATTATCCAACCCCTATGTGTGTACACACACACACAAGCTGTGCGGTATGGTTCAGTACAGTATGATTCGGGACCGTAAACCCTGATCCGGCTTGTTTCCACCGCCAACAGTACCCTTACGATAGGCGTGGTGTAGTGATTGACGTCATTCTAGCAATGGACGACATACAGCAGATCTTGTTCTTGCTTCTCGGCATGTGGCTGTTGTCACAAGAAGGCGACACGCTTTGTTTGAGCCAAGGCTGCAAGGAAAAACACAACCAAATAAGCACGCACAAGTGACTATTCTCTGTCAACTAATCAACATTACAGTGAGTCTAGCTCCACCCTTTAGTACCGGCCTACTGGGCTAGGTGCCGCAATAGAAGGGTGCCAAAAAAGTGGTACGGTTTGGAATTAGGGAACCATTCACATCTCCTGACAATGGAAAAAATTGCGTACCGTACTGCTCAGTGGAAACTAGCCATTATGGCACTTCGGACGAGAATGATGTCGATCACTACACCACGCCTGTCATAAGCGTACTGTTGGCGGTGGAATTGCAAGCCGGATCAGGGTTTACGGACCCGAACAGGGTTTTTCCTGCATAGAGAATTATGAGGTGGCCGCCTCCGTCAAATTTCATGCCGCCTCTGTCTGTCGACAAAACTCAGACAGACATTAGGCCTGTCGTGATAATTAAATAATCATCAGAAATATGTATCGTCACATGATCCTTTAGGAATCATTATTATATTATGATTTGCTGGTACAAAGTAATCTAAAGCCATTCCATAGCTGAATGTGTGGGACAGAATAATATTTACATCGTTATGTTAAAGTAATGCATTCGGTTACAACAGTCAGCAGCATGGTAAAACTCTCTCTCATAATGATGATATATTCATTATAATACTTGATCTGTAGATAAATGGCTGCATAATGACTATCTTGCTGGAGTTTATCTAGCGGTTTCTGAACGATGTTGTACTCGCTACCGGGTGACAACACAAGGACGATTAATTAGCATCACACGCACCATAACTGGAATTTAAAACTGTGAAGACACAAATAATCAGTAAACTGTTGGACAGATATACATTATAGACTAGCTTCTCTTTGTGCCGTGAACTTTTCAATGTGCACTGCACTGCGCGCTCTGACTCCACGTTGTTTTAAGCGCATCATTCTGCACCCGGGATGCGCATTGTGCCGCACTGTTTTGAAGAGTTTCATAGTTTTGTGCACTGAAAGATTATTAAAAGCCTTAAAATCTTGTTCTCTCGTATCTATCATATCTTTGTTGCCCCATTACAAAGCTGCACATTACGTTTGCAATAAACAATTTGTGTAGGCCCATATAATTATCTACATTCATATATAAATATAAATCTAATAATATAAATTTTTTTCATAAATGTATTTTATAAGAACACAAAGTAATTTGTACCTTTTTATTAACATGTTTAGATTTTATAAAATTAGCCCAAAGATATTTTTCCAAATTACTTTTTGTAATTGCAATTTTTTATAAATATTTTTGTCATACCATATGATTATACATTTTTATTCATTTATTGTTTTCTCTATAATGAAGTAGTGTGTACTTAGTGGATTCTGGATTGTGTTTAACACAAAGAGTGACCATTAGTTCCACAAACACATATTCTATAGAAATAAATGAATTATACATTTATAACCCTTTTATTTTGTCAGTTTGTTGTGATTGTTTCAGTTATTTACTGAATTGAATAAATATTTAAAGGTGTTAGCTGTAATCGTACACTGCAAAGTGATAACTTAAAAGGGATTCAATTCATAATTATTTAATGATCGAAGCACACAAAAAATGTATGACAGCCCTAAAACTGACAATTAATTGACAAAATCGCGAGCAGTGGGTCGGCTGGGCCAAGCAGGATTTGACCACCTCCGCCTCATTTAGAGCCAGGAAAAACCCTGGTACTGTAGTATGCAGAACCGAAATGAGACATTATACAGGGAGTGCAGAATTATTAGGCATGTTGATTTTCTGAGAAAAAAATATGATCAGAAAATCAACGTGCCTAATAATTCTGCACTCCCTGTAGTGTTGTTCAGAAAGCTTAATTTGGGAAGGGGGGTTGCTATTGACATTGATTCTACAGGTCATAAGACTGATATGGGAAGTTGTTTAATTTTAAAATGTGTGTAATTGCGCTGAAACAGTCTATTTGCGGTTATTACTAATGACCGGTTTAATCAACTTTTTATATTATGTTTTTAGATGATGTGATGGTTAGGGTTGGGCATCGTTTTGATTTGAACGATTCTGATTCCGATTCTTAGTTTCGATTACGGTTCTTTTCGATTCTCGATTCCGATTCTTTGAGGGGTGGAGTCACAACATGTCACAGGCTCATTTCACAGAGGAAAATTGTATTTTGATTCAATAATGAGTTTTAGTTTTGGGACTTTCTCCGCTGGCATTTTCACTTGCTTTGCTGCAAGTGAGTTTCACACCGAGTCCCGGTTTAACAATAGCATTAACAGCAGTCATATTAGGACTGCTACTAGCGTGGGCAATTTGCGTATAGCTACATTTATCTACGAGGGGGAAAAATAATTTCAGTAACGTTGTTGTTCACCACAATTCGCAATTTGGTCAAGGGCTTTATTACACTACAATCACTTACCTGATTATGACGAGGTGGGATAATGTTAGTTCACCCTGAAATGAAAATAAAGCCATCTTTTACTCACCCAGCTGTTGTTCAAATGCGCGTGTTCCTGTGTGTGCGCACTCCAAGCCGCAGTAGCCTCGTGCAATATTGTCATGACAACCGGTACACAATATTCACTTCAGGAGGTTTTATTATTAGTATTATTTCTTATCATATACGTTATAGAAAAGACGAGAAGCGCGTTTTTTTTCTATTGAGCTTTATTTCTCAAAATGGTGCATGTGTGTGTGTGTGTGTGTGTGTGTGTGTGTGTGTGCTTATCCTGGGTGCAATGACAACAACAGTGCGAGTTATTATATTAGGCATGAGCGCCGGCGGCTGCTGACGGCTCATAGCTTACACAGAGGAGCACGCTCAGAATAACGGCCGAGCTCAGTGTTTTGACTGAATAATACGGTTTCTTTCTCGCGAAACCTTATAGTGTGCCCCCTGAACACTTTACATATGGCGCGCGTCACCCTGTATCGTTGCGTGATACATTTGTTTATTTTTTGTAATGTTTTAGCTGATCGCCATTCTCTGCCATAATTGGAAGGAGCGCGTGCAGGAACAGTATTTTAAATGTCATAGGACATAGGGCACTGGGACAACATCAGGGTAAGTAAAAGAAGGCTTTATTTTCATTTCAGGGTGAACTATCCCTTTAATAACGTTGGTTAGCACAGGGTTGCCCGAGGAGGACAGACCTGCGCAGCATTTCAAACACGCTACACTCGTTAATTTATACACCACATATTTGTAGTGCATCCTCCCGTGCAAGAAATACGTTTGTCATATGTGTTGCACTGTGCCGACCCAGGCGTTTTTTTTTTTTTTAAGTGAAATAAAGCCACACTTTTGAGCGCCGCTTACCGTGCTCCATGGCTGCAACAGAACAAACGGGCGCGGCAAGCACTTCCGAAAACTTGCGCGTTTGGAACCGATGATCGGAATCGAAAACAACATTTCTAAACGATTCCAATGGCACCGTTATTTTTTAAACGGTTCCAAGTTGGAACCGGTTCTCGATGCCCAACCCTAGTGATGGTCAATAAGTAGATGTATTTTGGGTAAATTTCTCCACTCTGTTATTTGTTTTACCCAAAACATGAACTTTTTGCGAAGGTTGAGTACGCAGTTGTGAGCAGTATCTTCATATCTCTGTAAACTGTAAAGGTGTCAGGCCCTGTTAAAACCTTAAAAAAATCTATCAAATAATTTCACCAAAAATAGTAAAGACATAGTTATTTTTATTAAAAACAGTGCAATGAAAAACACCTGCAATAGTTTCACTTTGTAATGTCATTGAATAATTGAAGAATATGTATAATAGAACAGACCACATCTTTTAATTTAAATAAAATAAAAAAAAATGCTATTTCAGTGATGCTTTAGATCAGGGGTGTCCAACCCTGGTCCTGGAGAGCTACCACCCTGCAGATTTTAGCTCCAACCTCAATCAAACACACCTGACCTAGCTAATCATGGTGTTCAGGGTGCTAGATAATTACAGATAGGTGTGTTGGAACTGATATCTGCAGGACGGTAGCTCTCCTGGAGCAGGGTTGGACACCCCTGCTTTAGATGAACAATATGGCTGCAGTAAGCTCTTTTGACAGTCTTCGTGTGATGTTGTCGGCTGAAGAGGTGCTTTTCTATGGGAAGGAACTTGTATGTCTGGCTTGTTCAGCTGGTGACAAGTCAACAGTCTAAAGAAGAATGATTCAGTGGAAACCGTTCAGTGCAGATTTGTAAAGGCTGAGCGCCAACCGCTATTCACGCACTTGAACGCCGTAGCTACGGCTGTTTTGTTATTTTTTTATTTTTTTAGATGATAAGGGGGGTCACCCACACTATGAGAACCACTGCATTACTCATTGTGTTGTTGTTTTTTTTACAGTGAATTCTTTGAGAGGACCATTCTGTGTAACAGCCTGGTGTGGAGCTGTGCGGTGACGGGCAAACCTGGCCTGACCTACCAGGAGGCTCTGGATAGCGAGAGGAAAGCCAGACTCAATCTTCAGAACTTTCCCAATGCCTTGGTCATCCCTCTACTGCACCTGACAGCACTTACGCAGCGCGTACGCCTGCATGAGATATGTGATGATGTGTACGCCTATGTCAAAGACCGATTCTTTCCCGGAGAGATAGTGGATGTTGCCAATCGCTCCGGTACAAGGTGAGATATTGTTGTCACTCATAACTCAACATGAATCACGCTGTGGGCTTTGTTTTTTGTTGATGTAAATGGAATCAGTAATCAGACTTTTGAAGAATAAAGCAATAGGTTTTTTTAACTTAATAAATATTAATAAGTTATGTATGTTTTAGTGTACCGCTAAAGTTTCAGTCACTGAATCTATTGATAATGGCTCAGAGAAGCAATATCGTTGGAATCACTTAGAATTTTTTTTCCAGCTGAACATTGGCACCAATCACAATCCAGCTTGCTATAGCGGCAGATAAGCATGCACTTAGAATAAACAGAACGACATTGTCCGCTGGTGTGGCTGCTAATATAGTTATCTTTTATATTTATCGTTCTTGGTGTGAATGGGCCTTAAGAACTGTTCATTTTAAGAGTGGGTGAAAATATTGATTCTCTGATGCATCGTGATTCTCTCTTCAACAATCTGAATCGATTCAGAGTTTTGTTTTTACCTGCTGATGCTTGATGTAGGGCCCTATAAAATCTGCTTAATTTTTTCCCAAAATCCATTTTTTCCGTTTAAATTTTTGTGAATTCAGTTTTCTTTTTACCCTTTACTGTTATTTTAGTCGTAAAAGAGTGTGCTTTTAATGTTAATATAATAGAACCTAAAATAGGAATAACCTTAAAATGTATTGAGGTAACAAACATCATTCACTCAGTACTTTTCAGGACAAACACGGCATGATGCAACATAACACTGCACTCTTAAGTACTTCAAGTCACAAAATATTAATGGTAATGAGCTTTAAAACTGTCCAGTAAAATAAATTATTTTAGTTTATATAAGTTTAAATGAAAGTGCTAAAAAAGTTTTAAAAAAAAGAACCAAAAAAAGCTCCATACGTACATTAAAAGTGCATTAAAAACAAGGGAAAATACAGCAAGTACTCCCTGAGTTATGAAATTAAAGTTAGACTTGAATGCAGCTGCATTAATGCACGTCTGTAGGGACGTGGTGGCCTTGCTAGCTTTATCATTGTACTTCTCCTTGTTCTTCACATGGCTTTTGGATAACAGGTGGTCAGTGCATGTATTTTTGTGCTTCCAGTCAACAGAATGTTGACACAACTTACAAAATAAAAGTTCACCTGACACTAGGGCTGGGCGATATATCGCGTGGCGATACGTCCGTGATAATTAATGCGATATGGCTCAGCTTGTCAGTGAACTACGGCTCTGTGTAGTAAATGCCGCTCTATCTGAAAGCAGCTGATGGCGATTTACTACTAATCAAGGAACCGGCTTTACTGACGAGATGCGCCTAACAATGTCATGCGATATATCGCCCAGCCCTACCTGACACATAAAAGTCATGCAGGAACTGCACGGCTCAGTGTAGGCCAATTTTGTATAGTTTATATTGCATATCGTTTCTATCATGTACTATTGACATGTATTGTGCAGCTTTTTAATGAGGCAACAAGATATGATGGATACAACAGAACAAGATTTTAATGATCTTTCATTGCGCAAAAAAAACCTATGATAATATGAAAAGCTTCCAAAACAGATCGGCACAAAGCGTTTATGCGCATCTCGGGTGCATAATGATGTGCTTAAAGCAACATGGAGACAGCGTACGCTGCGCAATTGCGCACTGAAAAGTTCTCGGCACAAAGCGAAGAGATGTTGAGCGCACACCTAGTGTACATCTGTCCTACAGTTTATTGATCATTTGTTTCTTCACAGTTTTAAATTCCAGTTAATGTGCGTCTGATGCCAATTCATAGTCCTTGTGTTTCAAGGACTATGAAGTGAGTACAACATTGTTTAGAAACGGCAATAAACTCCAGCAAGAGCCCTTTATCTACAGATCAAGTATTATAATGCATATTGGAGAGTGTTTTACCGCACTGATGCTCATAACCATAGACTGTAAAAAAAAAAAGCGTGTCGCGTTCGGTTACAACCTCTGTTTTGAATGCTGAGCCTGAACGGTGAATGATTGACAGCTGTAGCGGAGGGAAGACGAGTTTCCGTCAAATTTACATTTAACTAGGGCTGAAACGATTCATCGAGTTACTCGATTACAAAAATTCTGCCTCGAAGCCTCGTTAAATTCCTATGAAGCGCACTATACGCGCACTGATCTGATTCACACGGACCGCTGTTCAATATTCAGGAAGCACACCATAGCGCGTGATACATTTTGAATTTAGTTTAGATTCTAGATGCCCAGAATCACTATAGTAACTGCATGTTTTACACAGTTTATGTAAGTTGATTACCGTTCTTATAGCTGACACACACACACGGCGCGCACAAGCCCCAAAGCCAGATCGCTTTCACTTTCGTCCTCATAAAGTTTGTCAAGTAAATGGGTTTAAAGCCTTGCCAGTTTGAACATTGAAGCGATCGATTGTGCACTATTCAAAAACAACAATACAGAAAACTTATCCGTTCAGTCCTCAGCTTTTTTCTGTGACACGGAGAGTTGAGACGTGTCGCGTCTTTGACAACAAGCGCGCGCCCTGAAGGCAGACCTCTTTTCGCGTGAAGATCGCGCGCGGAGAGCAGCGCAGAAACGCAGTGTCAACGCCGTCCTGTGACTAAAGTAAAGTCACTAAAGTAGCTTAGAAACTCAACTCAACCATTATAGGCATACATTTGAATACCTTTTGAAGTAATTACAAACCACAGCTTCATAATGAATAGAGACGGAATGAGTAATTCACACACACAATCACTCTCTCATTAATGCATCCAAATGAATGTAATGTAGGGGTCTACTACTGTGTTAATGTATCTGTATCTGATGTTCAACAAACATAAATCTGCCCCATAGACAATAACAGCTGAAAGTGAACCGTTTCCTTCAAGTATTTTAAAATCACAAAGAAATGCACTTTTTGCATTTGTTGGAAAAATTCCAACTTTAATAGTAGAAAATTAGTAACACACACACACGCATGCATCCTCCTCTCTCTCGCGCACCAGTCAGACCAATTGTGGCAATGCATCACATATGCTTAAACTTTTATGTAGCCATGCAACAATTTCAGCATTCACTGTATACACCGGGACGTGATGTTGTGACGCGATTTTTCGAACGGAGACTTCACCTAAAATGCACCGCAATGCAAGTGATTCAAGCCAAATGCAGCGTTCTATTGAAAATGAATGTATGTATTTCTGCTGTACCAAACTGCAATGAAGCCTCACACACACACACACACACACACACACAGGTTGCAAGGTTACCATAGCAAATAGGCTCACCCCAGAAATGATATTTGTTAGTAGCCTAATGATTAATGCTGCAGGTGTAGAAATCTACATAAGATATTTACTTTGATGTCAGGGCTAGATTACAGCATGAAACCTGTTGTGCATATTAATAAATTAAATTGCTTTTCCTCTTCATTTTCGTTATGCATTATTTGTTTTGGTTGTTTGAAACACAGATTATTTTTTATCCGATTAATCGATCGATTAAGTGCTAGATTAATCGATTACAAAAAGAATCGATAGCTGCAGCTAGGGATGCACGATATATCGGCAACATATCGTTATCGGCCGATAAATGATTATTTTTGATGTTATCGTTATCGGTCCAATAAGAAAATTTGACCGATATAGTCAAGCCGATAGATAATGTATTATTTCCTTCAGCTGAGACGGATGCGCTGTCCACCATGATGGGTTTGAATTGCTCTAAATATGTTTGGAATCACTTCGAAAAGGAAAATACAGTTATGTGCAACATGTGCAGCGCAAGTCTTCTATAATCTACATAAAATGATAATGAGAATAGAATAGGCTGTAAAAGAGCGTTGTGTTTCAGCGCGTTTGTTGAGGGAAGAGCGCGCCCACGGAGTTACACCTTCATGACGAGCACAGTCAAGTTCGCTTGTGCATTCACAGTAGGGGTGTAACGGTTCGCGTATTCATACCGAACGGTTCACGGGGTGAGTTCCAAATGGAATCAGTATTCCCTATTTGATCATCCCTATGTGAGCAGGACACGCGTGTGCCGTGCCCTATGTAGCAGTTTGGAATGCACTTGGCAAAGGGAGCGGCGTAATTTCCTCATTATCTTCAGCTGGGATTTTTAAACATTTTCGGTTTCGGTTTTCGGCCAAGTGCATACTAAATTTTCGGTTTCGGTCCAGAATTTTCATTTCGGTGCATCACTAATCTGCATAATTCTTTTCTTTTTTTTTAGCCTAACTGTTGCAAATAAAAATATTTTTTTATTTTAAAGAGTTTATAAAAATATGCTTTGTAATAGGCTGCTGTATATAAAAAGTAATATAACTCTTAAAAATATGAATTATATATTTATTTATGCCGGCGCTGCGTTGTCACAGGAAAATCCCAGCTGAAGATAATGAGGAAATTACGCCGCTCCCTTTGCCAAGTGCATTCCAAACTGCTACATACGGCACGGCACACGCGTGTCCTGCTCACATAGGGATGATCAAATAGGGAATACTGATTCCATTTGGAACTCACCCCGTGAACCGTTCGGTACGAATACGCGAACCGTTACACCCCTAATTCACAGCCTTTTGTGCCATTGTAAGTTGTAATATTATATTTATTATTATTCTGTGTATGTAATATCATATAGGATGCGTTTGGTTGAGTTAATAAACGATGCAGTAAAGCACTTCATTGTACCGGTCTTTAGCTTCAGCGCGCGCCCACGGAGTTACACCTTCATGACGAGCACAGTCAAGTTTGCTTGTGCATTCACAGCCTTTTGTGCCATTGTAAGTTGTAATATTATATTTATTATTTTGTGTATATAATCCCATATAGGATGCGTTTGGTTGAGTTAATTAACGATGCAGTAAAGCACTTCATTGTACCGGCGCGCGCATTTCAAACAGAAATGCACAGCATTAATAAATACTGGGACTGTCCTATACATAACACTGCAATGAGAATATTTCTGTTATAAAACGTAGTGAATTCTCTGGGTTTAGTTGTTTTTCAGCGCGCTGTTGTGGGAAGCGTCAACAACGCATTCTGACCAGCACAGTCAAGTTCGCTTGTGCATTCGCGTCATTTTAAGCATATGTAAGTCGTAATATTACGTTTTTGTAGTATAAACATCTGATTAAAGTCATATAGGATGTGTGTCGTTAAGTCAATAACCCGCAGTGCTTCACTGTACCGGTGATCATCTTAAGTTTCAGCACGCTCTCAAACAGGGGAAGAGCATCCACAGGAGTTATAACCCTTCACCTATGCGTGATTTTGTGCTAATATAAGTTGTAATATTATATTTATTTTGTATAAATATCTGATTGTTCTCATATATGATGCGTTTAGTTTAGGGATGCACCGATCCACATTTTTTCACTTCCGATCCGATCCCGATACCAGAATTTGGATATCGGCCGATACCGATACTATTCCGATACCAGAGCTGTGTTTGCTTTAATATTATTATTATCATTATTGTTGATTTTATATGATGCTGACATAAACTCCACTCAACAGGCAAGTATGATATGAACATAATAGTGACCCAAATTATCACGGTTATCAATTTATATTTGAAAATCAACAAACAAAAAATAAATCAAGCAGCTCTAAGCACTTTTTAAAGCTAGATTCTGTGTGATTTCCTTCCTTTTAATGGCCGTTGTCAATGACGTCGTCAATGCGTCGTCAATCTGCAATGGATAATGCATAAATCTCTAATATTATATCTGTAAATATATTCTCAAGCAATATTCTCATCAGTGTTCTATCAGTTATGACACATTTAAATCTAGCATATTTTGTGTAAGAGCCCATACAGTATTCTAGTGAAATAAAGCATATATTTTCATATGATTTAACAGTTTATTTGATTAAATATCAAAAATCCAAAAGGTGTGCATCATACCTAACACCTAGATGAACACTTTACAGTCAGTTTTATGACTAAGTCATTCTCTTCAAATGCCATTTAAGTTAGAAACGTGTATAGCCTACCAATGTTTTATGTAACTTTAGAGACGGTCCCTAGATTCGCGAACGTCAAGCCAACCTAATGCCAGTCATATAAGATGCGCTGTGGTTCTGCTGTGTTTTGTTTGAAACTATTTTCTGTGCTGAAATATAACAAACTGTTAATCTCCTGCGTGCATCGCACGTTTATCTCTGCTTTGAGTGTAGATTTCAGCGAGAGTGAGAGCAGCGCGCGCGCTGAACAAAACTACGCTAATCTGAACGCCTCTGATTATTATATTCATAAACTCAATATAAACACGTGTGATTGGTTATAATGCGAAACGGGATTATAACAGATGGCTTTTGAGAAGACCATAATAAGTTCAAAGTGGCTGGTGTGAGTGTTACACAGCCGAAATACACCTGCAGATGACGATTGTCAATGTCAAGCCCTGATTATTATCTCTTAAATGTCACCCTAGTCTTGTCTGCTTTTTTAAATGTTTGATTGCGTTTGTTGTGTTGTACGACGCGAGGGAGCTTCCACCTCTCTGAATAACGGTTTTGCAAACATTGTCTTGCTCTGCAGTGTTTCCAGTGTGAAGTATTTCCACACAGCTGACATGTTGGCTAGCCACAATGCTGCTCAATGCTATCCTGCTGCAAACTGCGGAATGGATTTCCTGAGTGGGGCGTGTCTCATAACTCTGTGTCTCATTGAGCCGCGCCTCCGTTCAGGAAATCCATTCCATAGTTTGCAGCCAGCTAGCAGACAAGCCGGCGGGAATCACTTTTGGAAAGCGCAGACGTGGCTCATGGGTATCGGATTTTTCCGCAGGTTGGATCGGGAAAATCCGATACGTGAATTAAGTTGGTATCGGTCCCGATACCGATACTGGATCGGATCGGCCCCATCCCTAGTTTAGTTGTTAATTAAACTTCTAAGCGCTTCAGTTTATGGTTGTTGGTTCATTCTCTCCAGCTTCAGCGCGCTCTCAAACAGCAACATTATTCCTAATAGACTAGACTAATATTACAGATGTTTACTATTACTGTAATATTAAACATATTTTTTTTTCAAAAACACAGAAGCATTATTTTTTATAATTAGCACTTTTATTGTTCTCGTATCATTTCCATCAACAATATGGTTTGATTAAAACCATTTCTTTATCGTCTGTGCGGAGGTTATTTCATGCACTTGCATTCTGATTCTTTATTATGCAGCCTAAGTAATGCTGTTCAATTACTTGTTTGCATTATTTAGGTATATTATTTTTATTTTTTAGACAATATAATTTTTGGTAACATTTTACAAATAAGGTCTCATTTTATTAATGCATTAACTATCATGAACAAACAGAGAGCAATAACCTTTGTTTCTTTTAGTAATAAAATGTTTGTGTTTTGTAACAGTCCATTCACAGTTCATACCTAATGTTAAAAGACACAACTTTGGGTCTGAATATGTTGAGATTAACATGAACTAAAATTAATAAATCCTGTTGAAGTATTGTTCATTCATTGTTGGTTAACTAATACTAACAAAAATTAAACCTTATTGTAAAGTGTTAAAAAAAAAATTTTGGCCATAGGAGTGTAAAATTTATTTGAAAAGGTAAGGAATCTCACACTGGTTCAAATAGGCTACTGTAGTGTATAGGTTTGATTTATGTTGAAGTGTTTGGGACATGGCTTTTAATGGTGAGCCTTTTGTTTTTGTAATCAGGCTCTCAGAGTTTATTAAAATTTGTATTTAGATTTATCGGCCAATATATCGGTTATCGGCTTTCAAATATTAAGAGTTATCGGTATCGGCCAAAATGTTCATATCGGTGCATCCCTAGCTGCAGCCCTACATTTAACGATGTGAATATTCTTCTGTCCCTCACATTAAGCTATGGTATGGCTTTAGATGACTTTGTAGCAGTCTGACTTTAAATCTGTCTTTTGAATTGCAAAATAACATTAAAGTCAACTGTTGTCCAAAAAAAATGTTTTGTTACTGGTGGAAAACAACCATTATGTCGATGAGCCACAATTGTGTAGAAGAGGATGTATTCGAATGGTGATGAACAATAGCCTTGTTTAAGTTACTGTTTAGAACGGACCATGGCTTAACAGAAGTGAAACACCCAGATGTTCATCAATACGTCTCCACCCTCGCCTGTCTCCTCTAGACAAAAGCATATTTGGAGCTCTGAAAGAGTCCTTGGCAGCTCTGCATGCAGTAAATTATCAAGTCTTGGAAAAGAAATATGCCAACCCTGCACAATTATGAGTCCAGCGATAATAACATAGACTACTGTAAGCCTGATCCTGAATGGAAAATTGCCATTATAGGAAAGTGTATGGGATCTCTGTCCTTTAGGAAAGGATCAGAGTCGGCCATCACGAGCTGACCTTGATATGTGGAGGTAACATAACAGGAATGGGTGGAGCTAAGAGAGTCTTTCCGATTGGCTGAACTGGTGCAAGGAGTTGCCCTAGACAACATCAGAGCTTACAGAGACAATCAGACGTGAGGCAGAATGGAGCCCCACTGGTAGACAGGGGGTGGAGGGGGATTTTCTTTTTTTTCTTTTTGGAAGTAGGAAGACTGCTGTCTGTCTGGCTGAGTCTTGCTGTCTCATCCAGTCAGTCAAATAGATCACACCCAATCCTGTATTGGTGGTTGGTGGAGTATATCTATTCTTTATTGAAAGAAGAAATTTGCAAATAGTGATGTTTTCTGCATTTAGGATAACTATAATATTTACATTATCAGAAAGGAAATATCTAAATGTCTATTTTGGGAGAGATGGAGTCTCACATTTTTCACTCTTTCTTTATGAACTACTCTTTAAAGGTGATTCACTTTATCTGCAATTACTTTTTCTAGTACCATTTTGAGGTAGAATTCAGGTTCTCAGGCTAAGGCAAACATTTAGTCCAAATTTAGTACTTAATTTTTAGATCACTTGGTTAATATTTCACACTTTTCCATTTGGAGTTAACATTTGCATGCAAATTTGTTAATTTTATTAATTATGTTTCCATGTTCAGCCGGCAACCCTGCAAAATATTAGAGGTTACGTCTCCCCATTCCAATGGCACAGTCAACGGCCATAGCAAACATCGCATAGAGGGGGATTCAATTGTGATCAGCGACAGTGACGAAGAGCCCACAGTCACTTCTCCCAAAACACCATCTAATGGGTCAGTGTTCTGAACTGCCTTTCTATTTAATGGCTTTATATGTGTATCCTTGAACTCATTTTCAAATAAATGGTGTGTTTTATGCTTTGTTGTCTTAAGCAAGAAGAAGAAGGCCACCAGTCCATCTTTATTTAAATACAGAGTTCAACCTGTCAGCCCAGAGGGTGGTGAACCATTAGTTGTAAAAGCTGCTCAGATAAAGTGAGTTGCACATTCTTTTTTTTTTTTTTATTAGAGATCGATTCATGAATAAATGCGTTCTGTCTGTTTCTCTTGCTTGTTTACTAATAATGTAAAGGCATTGGGAAAAAAATAACTTGCTAATTTATTTCCTCGTTTCATCCTATAGTCGTAAGAAAAACATTTTTAGTCGAGACCGATTGAAGCTTCTTCTTAAACAGCACTGTGAACCAATGAACGGGACCATCAGACTGAAGGTAAAACAATAATTTATTCAGTTTTTGGACTGCAGTTGTACAGTTTGCCCAATTTTAATTATTTTAATTTTAATGTGTTTTTTTTCCCCTCTGGTTGCTGTTATTCTTTCCAGCCATCTACAGTTGTTAAACATAAGTTAGCGGAACACAATTTCTCCCACTTCTTCCCGGACGAGCCCCCAGTGTTTGTCTTCAGTCCACCAGGGAAGGGGAGAGGTCGTCGTCCAAATGATGCCTCTCCAACAGAGGTCTGTGTTATTGTATGCTTGCATGTCTGTTTAGAATTAGATTTTTTAAACTTGGCCATCTTCATTCAGGCTATTACAAGCATGACTCATTAAGAAAAAAAACTGTCTGGTGTTAAGTTCAGGACATATGCAGTTTTAAATACTGTTTCTCTAAAGATTATTTTTTTTCCCCCCCAAATTTAGATGAATTATGTTGAGGAGAAGTTAAAATTGATGCAGCAGAAAGAACAAATGATGGCCACGGGTAAGTTTAAAACGTAAAATACGTTACAGACTAAAAAAAAATGTATCTAGTAGTCATTGTGTCAATTATGGATTGCATCTATTTGACCTCAAAATATTTTTTCTTAACTGTAAAGAAGATTTTAGGTTGGATAGTATTAGTCATAAATCACTCTCATTTACAGTGCTCCGTTGTCACGTGACCAGGAGCTAACTAGTGTGCAAAATTTAAAGAGCTGAAGAGAGTAGATGAAAAGAACCCAGCGATTTCCTTTGTAAGCCGCCTAAAGTGACCGATATTGTAACTCCTGAGGTTGATGTTGGCAATCATGTGGATCCACCATTGTAAAGCCCGTGGGGCGGAGGTTGCAGATTACACTGAATCCACATTAGAGATGCGCGGATCAGCCTTAACATCACCTGCAAATCATCCACCCAAACGCTAGGATTTTCTCTGATTTGGATAGCCACACCCGACCATCACATCACAATTATTATAATTCTCAGTGTTACCTGTCATATGGTAACATATTACACTGATGTAGGCTTTTTTTAAATCAACATTTATTTAAAGTAAAAGTTCTTTGGTGAAATTTTTTTACAAAAATTTTAATTACAAATCTTAAATTGTTACTGTTTCCATCACTGCAACTTCCCGAACACACACAAGACATTAAATCCGTTCAGCCAGGTGATGCCAGTATATCCTCTTTTCCACCTCACTTTTAAATTGCTTATAAATGCCTGTGCATTACTTTCAAATTAGCGGCAATTGCTTGAGTGGTGGACTCATTATTATTCTTAAAGGGTTAGTTCACCCAAAAATGAAAATTCTGTCATTAATTACTCACCCTCATGTCGTTGGACACCCGTAAGACCTCCGTTCATATTCGGAACACAAATGAAGATATTTTAGTTGAAAGCTGATGGCTGAGAAAGGCTTCACACAGGCCTCCATTGGCATTCAGTACATTGACACTTCCAAGATCCATGAAAGGCACTTAAAACGTCGTTACAAAGTCTATCTCACCACAGTGGCTCTACAATAATCTTACAATGCGACGACAATAGTTTTTGTGCGCAAAAAAAAATCAAAATAACACCTTTATCCAACTTGTTCTTGTCTTCCGTGTGCGCCTCCACGACGCATGCGCGAGAATATGACGTAGCGCCGGTGTTCGGGAATCGATGAAATACACACTTAAGCACCATTTTGAGCACTACGCCGAGACCTAAAGCACGATCAATGTAGAATCCAACAGCTTAGACACGCGCGTCTTCCTCTGCTCGTAAACAAATCGCTTCTGGGTCATATGTCCGAACGCCGGATCTGCGTCATATTCTCGCGCATGCGTCGTGGAGGCATACACGGAAGTCGAGAACAAGTTGGATAAAGGTGTTATTTTGATTTTTTTTTGCGCACAAAAACTATTGTCGTCGCATTGTATGATTATTGTAGAGCCACTGTGGTGAGATAGACTTTGTAACGACGTTTTAAGTGCCTTTCATGGATCTTGGAAGTGTCAATGTACTGAATGCCAATGGAGGCCTGTGTGAAGCCTTTCTCAGCCATCAGCTTTCAACTAAAATATCTTCATTTGTGTTCCGAATATGAACGGAGGTCTTACGGGTGTCCAACGACATGAGGGTGAGTAATTAATGACAGAATTTTCATTTTTGGGTGAACTAACCCTTTAATGAAAAACACAACAACAAAACGGTACAATGACAAGCTTAAAAAATTGAATTTTTATTAACAAAACAATTAAGACTGGGGCGGTGCCCCGGTGGAAAAGTGATGTAATCTGTGTGCGACTGAACACTGTGTAACACCAGTAACAACGATTATCGCAGCAAGCCTAGTGTGTAGCAAAGAAAAGAAAAAAAAAAAAAATAATATATATATATCTCCATATCCTAACTTTTTGAAGTTTGGGACAACCAGTGCTACAAAATAAAAAATGAAATTTGCTGTTTGTTTACATGGCTTGCATTATAAAGAAAAATTCAAGAAAGAAAGAGAAGATCTTATAGAGGCCAAAAAGAAGGAAAAAGAGGACAAGGAGAAAAAGAGAGAGGAGATGAAGAGGATAGTAGAAGAAGAGAAACAGAGGCGGAAAGAGGTGAAGGAACGAATGAAGGTCGAGAAAGAGAGGGTGAGTTGGAAGAGTTTTTTTTTTTTTTTCTCAGTGCATATCTCATGTCATCTCCAGTCTTTCACACATACCTGCTTTTTGGTCCTACATACTGTATGTCTAAGTATATTATTCTTATAAATGTTTATCTTTTGTTATATGCCATTTAATTATTGCATCTGTTATCATTTTATAAGTTGTTTACTGTAAATCTAATTCCATAATCATCTCTTTGTGATGTGCTTCAGGAACGAGAGAAGCTAAAGGAGGAAAAGAAAAAATATGCAGAACGACTGAAGTTATGGAGCAAACCTCGAGAGGACATGGAGTGTGACGACCTAAAGGTAAGCATTCTCCGGGAGACCTCTTTGTGTAGGCACATACATAAGCAGCAGACAAAACGCTGTTTTTAAACTTTCCTGTCTTCAGGAGCTGCCAAAGCCACTTCCAGTGAAGACACGTCTTCCACCAGAGCTTTTTGGAGATGCTCTGATGGTCTTAGAGTTTCTGCATGCATTTGGAGAGCTGTTTGATCTAAATGATGAGTTCCCTGATGGTGTAACACTTGGTAAGCTATACTTACTGGCTGCTCATAAATGCATTACACCATGGGATATTGTTTGCATATTCTATGTGACCCCGCGCTGTGAAACCCTGGCTAAAGTCGCATAATCTAATTATGAGATGTAGAGCGTCAAAGTAGTCATAGCCATAAAAAAGACCAAAACAGGTAATTTGTGTTTATTGCTGTAAATGATAGATTATACCAAGGGCTTTGAGATGCAGTACTCAATTTTTCATTTATAATATTATAAATACTGAAATTAATGATTTTATTGACACTACGTTTTATTGTTTTGCACCAAAAATCCCGGAGTTGGGCTTCTTAAATATTGATTTTAATTGTCTCTTTGTTTACTTTCGACGCAGAAACAACTGCTGATTCTTGTATCATTCGGTTCAGAAACTTATTTTTTACAATTACAAAGTGCAAACTAGAGATGGCGAAAACTAAACATTTTCTTGACCGACCACCAAGCCTCATTAGCCGGTTGAAACCGGTTAACCGATTAGTTTAAAATATGCTGCGCTATTTGAAATAACAGCCGCGAGCCGCACCTGCAATTTCGCAACTCTGTCGCATCTCTCTGCCGCTCTGCCTCCCGCTCTCACACACACACTGTCCCGGCGCCGCCGCCTGCCTTCCACTCACGTCACTTTTTTAAAATCCCCTACAGCGCGAAACATGAGTCCCGCAAACGCGGCGCCGAGGAGAATGTTTGTAATCAGAGGACAAATGGCTCCTTAGTTTCGAAATGGTTTGGGTACAAGGTGATCGCGTTGAAAATAAAGGCATTTGTCTAGCGTTAGAAGCTCATTTGAAACATTGCCGCGGCTCATTTAAGAAAATGACAGCTCCGAAGAGACGCCGCTTTAGTTCGAGGTAGTGCTAACAAAAAGAAAGATGATGATAAACACCTTATGTGTTACCACTGAAATGTAGATGTAATATATTTCCAAATGTAAGCCCATCTTATGCGGAATGTTGTCTAATGTGTGACTGCAACACGATAAAACCAATGGATAAAACGGGCACCTTCACAATGCGTAAAAGACGCACTGTATCACAAGTTGCAACTTACATCTGTGTCGTTCTTTTTGGTGAAATGGTCCCACACACTACTTTTCTTTGCACGCTTCATACTGTCGTCTGCCCTGGCTCTAACCGCAAACCTTGTGAGCGTGCAAACCCAAACGCTGTGACCTCGCGCCAAATGTTTTTATTGGTTTATTAAGTACAAACAGTCGAGTTATGAAAAATTGAGTGTGAGGGATTTGTTCACTTCACACAAAAAGATTTTGGAATGAGATGGCTAACTGTAGTAGCGTTTAGTCCACTGTCTATAATAGCCTAATTTAGAGATCACTTTTTTTCAACCGACAACTTTTATCGGTTAACGTTGAAACGGTCAACCATTGGTCAAACGGTCATCGGTTAACATCCCTAGTGCAAACAGACCATAATATCAATTAGGGATGGGTCGCGATTTTCGAATATTCGATTAGTTATTTAATTATAGAATATCGAATAGTATGTGCGATTATCGTCCAAAAAAAATCCCCATGTTGTCGGTGCTGATGTGGTGCTGACGCGTTCATGTAACCAGAGGCGCTGCCAGTAACGCTCCTAAAAGCTGCCAGTCAGCTCTCAGGGTGTTTCATACTGGACACGTTTGCTGCGGTCCGAGTCTGATTCTTCCCTCCGCCTCCGCAGTGTTGGTCTGGTTTCACACTCAACTTTAACCCTGGTGCGTTTGCGTTCATCTTACGTCATCACAAACGTGCACGGGCGTGATAGAAAACAGAACGCGGGTCAATATGGGCTTTTTTAAATTAGTTTGGTGCTATTATGTGCAGCTGAGTAAACGACACTTGGTTTAACCGTATGTGTGTCGCTTGAAGGCGGCTTTGCTGCTTGCAAACAGACTCTTTTGAGGAGACGGTGAATTGCCATTCATTTGCTGCCCAGATTGCACTCTATGCGCGAATACACTGCAGGCTCGCTCTCGCGATCGTATCTCAGCTAAATCATCAACACTATCATCTCTTACGTGTATGTTATTGAACTAATGACATTGTAATCGGCTAAAACGCATGCGCTGGTTACTACCCGAGTGCTGTTTGCACATTCACGTGAATCACGGCTCAGCTCCGAGAGCAACCGAGCTCCGGTTGTGTGTTCTCGGGTTCGGTACCTCAGTGCACACCAAGCTCTGTAGGTAAGCTTTCACATTAGCAATTTTTCATGCTAACCGTGCCCCATTCCGAACTGAAATGCCAGAGTTAAAACGCCCTGAGACAACAGAAGAATAACGTCTCACGCGCACGCTGTAGACTTGTGGCATTTATCGGTTGCGGTAACTTGGGGCGATGTCACATTACAGTCATATGTTTCAGCATGTTACAATAAATATATGGCTTGAGTTGATATAGCCTATTCCCTAATGAATTAAACAGTTTGTTATCCTACAGATTAAGAGCGTGAATGGTCTCTCCCCCTCTCTCTCTGTTTATACGCGTGTAGCCTTTACATGCGTGCATGCGGGGGAGGAGTTGCGATTTTCGAATAAAAATCGAATAATTCCCAGCGATCGTCGAATATAATTTTTGCTTGAAATGCCCATCCCTAATATCAATCCGCACGAGCAACAATCAGGTCAGTGTTGGGAAAGGCAAGAAAACTGCGACTTAAGCCGGGTTCCTATTTCTGTGTGGATTTCTTTGTGTCAACACCGAAATTTCAGGAACAGCTTATTTGTTTATTTGTTCTAACTCCACCTTCTGCCTATATATCCATCTTATATTAAAGATATTTAATGGCTGCTACGTGTCGAAATAGTTTGGTTTTTGAATGCCGATGCGCTGGGTTTATGAATTCCCTCTCTGACAGGGCGGCCACGGCACACGAAGCGCAATGAACAGAACAGCTGATACAGTTGACTTAATAATGATTAATATAGGCCTTCTGTTTTTGTAGGCTTTATAAAGAACCCGTATTATATATTAATAATAAAAAAGTTGCGCATGTCCTTCGTAAGCGAAGCTCTTGCGTCTGATGTTTCGGTTTGTAGCCTATACGAATAGAACGTGCATGAATGAGAACATAAAGTGCGGGACGTGCTTTATGTAAAAGAGTTAAGCGCAATGAGCCATGAAAAAAATCATAATGAATCATAATCGAATCAAATCGTGAGGCAAGTGAAGATTCACAGTTATGACTGTCTATACAAAGTTTGAGACTGACCTGTTAACTTGGTAGGGCATTAGTCCTGGATTTACTCCAAATGATACACAATAGCCCAGAAAGAGGTTAATGAGATTTTCTATGGATGTTTTATATATTAATGGATATAGGCCTATTAATGTCATTTTTCTACTGATATTTCATTTTACTAATAAAGTTATAGCCTACAAATCATTGACTTGGTAAATCAAGCTTTTGTGGTACTCCCATATGTTTCGATGTTTCACACTTTTTGTACATGCACATCATAATACATAGGCTTGTTTTCCCATAAATGTGTCCTATATCACTGAAAATGGGAGAATTTTAGCTTTAATGTGGTATATGGCATAGTCAGAATGATAATGTTTAAAATGTTTTGCCATTTTAAAAATAAGCTTGATTTTATAATTGGAAATTCAGCTAATTTTTGACATGCTCAGTCAATATTAAAGATATCAAGGTTATATTTTCACATAACGTTCTTTACATTATGTAGGATGATTTTGTGTTATAAAATAGTGAATCATAAAAAAAATTACACTAGGTGGGTTTTCAGAGGCGGGGTCACACGTGTCTGTCTTGTTCCCTTATAAATCTAGCTTGAGTGCCCTAATAATGTTCCAGCTTACAAATTGGCTTTTTTTTTCCAAGTCAGAGCAAAATATTTGTTTTAATGTTCCTCATGAGGGTTGTTGCTGTTTACAGAGGTTCTGGAGGAGGCCGTAGTGGGCTCTGATCCTGAGGGTCCGCTCTGTGAATTGCTCTTCTTCTTTCTTTCGGCCATATTCCAGGCTCTGGCAGAGGAACAGGAGGAAGTGGCTAAAGACCAAGTGGCGGAAACGGACACCAAAGGTCAGAGCGGCAGAGGTTACAACTTATTTATTATAGAATTCAGAATTGTGAAAAAATAATTTTATCATTTGAAATCTAACAGACCGATATACTTTCAGTGTGGAAATTAAATCCCACTGTAAAGTCAATTTTTGGGAAAAAATGTGCACTCAAATTACACAAGTTATAGAATTGGGTTAGTCCAGTATCAGTACTGTAAGTGCCAAATTGCAGCTAATTAGTTCACTGATTTTGGTTTACAACTATTAGAAAGTTCAGGTGTTATGTTAGTTACCTTCAGTATCCTAGTGTTTTTGACTGTTTTGTCATTCTCAGATCTGAGTGAAGCTCTGGAGGATGATGCTGACCCCACACAGTCTGCCATCAGCGCTGTGGCATCTCTTGCTGCTGCCTGGCCACAACTGCACCAAGGTCAGCCAATGTGCCCTTGAATATGTTTGTACTGACAGTTATAATGTATGCTTGCTGTAAATTCAACATCCAGTGGAACTTCATGTTTCTCTGCACAGGCTGTAGTCTGAAGCAGTTGGATCTGGACAGCTGTACGCTCTCTGAGATTCTGAGGCTGCACATCCTGTCCTCGGGGGCAGACTGCAGCTCAACCAGTGCAAAGTTCCGCTACCAGAAACAGGGTGGGTTTGGCTCCACAGATGACCCCTGTGTGGAGCTGCGTCTGTCAAACCAGTGCCTGCTCAAAAAGCTCTCCTGCTCTGCTGTCTATGACCTGCTTCCTGGTTAGTGTTTTTTTATATATATTTTTTTCATCCTTTGTGTTTGACTTTGTCTGTTTTTTTATTGATATAGTTCAATAAACAACATTTCCAAACAGTCGATGTTTGATTAACATTAGATGGTTCCGTTTTCTTTTTTTTTTCTTTTTTCTTTTCAGAACATGCATTGAGATCTAACAATCTATGATTTAAAATCTAAATGTACTTGAACAAAAAAATAAATGACTAAATAAAACCAATAAACTAGTATGATGTAAAATGAATAAAAAAAGGTCATCCTATTCTATAACTTTGCTATAAATGTGTGTTCAGGAGAGAAATTGAAGATCCTCCAAACACTGTGTGGGAAGCTGTTGACTTTGGTTTCCACAAGAGACTTTATAGAAGACAATGCCGACGAGCAGAGATCTGCCAAACAGGAACTGCGAGAACTTAAAGCTGAACAGCATCGCAGAGAGCGAGAGGAAGCTGCAGAGAGGTACAGAATTACATAGACCTGAACCTACCCATCAGCACTAAAGATTTTTATGCTTAGAAATGACTAGTTTTTAGTAGTTGTTAATAGTCTCCATATTCCAGGGTTCGAAAAAGAAAGGAGGAGAAGCTGAGGGAACAGGAGCAGAAATTGAAAGAAAAGCATGAAAAACTCAAAGAGGAGGCAAAAAATGGAGGCCATGTGGCAGGGTAAGCTGGACCAATAATCCATTCTCAATTTTGGGACAAAGCTTACATTCCAGTCCACATGCTTGATTATGCTTTCTGTTTGTTGGTTACAGAGAAGAGATGGACACCAGCACAGAGAGTCAGGACGGTCACGCTGATCAACACACGGAGGATGAAGAGGAGCAACCAGCAAAATCCAAAAAATGTACCAGCTCTTAAAATTATCAGCAGCGTATCACATAAGACGCATTTACTTTCATAAGATATATTCTTGTACTTATTGTGATCAATGTTAATTGAAGGGGGGGGGGGTAGATATTTAATAAATAAATAAAAAACATTCAAGTGGTGTGTGAAATGGAAAACCTAAAGAATTATGGTTGTTCAAATTCTCTAGTGTATATTAATAGTATGCCTATATTCTTTTAAATTTTCCAGTAAAGAAAACAAATGGCAGCCCAAATCAGAAACAAGTTGGTGAGGTTGAAACGAAAGACAGTCTGAGCCCAGAGGAGTTACTGCAACAGCAGCTCAAAGAGAAAGAACTCCTGGAGCGCATTCAGAAGGCTATGGCCTGCACCTACATCCTACCTCTTGGCCGAGACCGCCTTTATCGCCGCTACTGGATTTTCCCTTCTGCTGGGGCACTGTTTGTTGAGGATGACTTCTTTGGCCTAACAGAGGACATGCTAGAGCCCCGCCCTACTCCCGAAAATAAAATTGAAGAGCTTTCCTCTGCTGAGAGCGCAGTTAAGACAGATGCCACCACTGAGGAGCTAGTGCTGGTCCAGAACACCTCACCCCCAGTTAACCGGCCCAATCAGTGGTACTTCTACAGCATGCCTGAGGATGTGGAGCAGCTCATAGAGGCTCTGAATGCTCGTGGACACCGAGAGAGCAGCCTCAAAGAGACTCTGCTGCAGGAGAAGGAGCGCATCACTCAACTGATAGATAGCAATTCTGCTCAGCGTTACCATCACTCAGGTACTGTGGGATTTTGGAGCCAGGTTGCTAAATTGTTTTATTTTTTTAGGGCTGCATGATATATCGGAGTTATATCACAAATGTGCATATCACGATGTGCATATTGCAACAGCTTGTGATATCTGAATTTTAATAGGCTACTTCAAAAAGTTGCGAAAAGTCCAAGTATTAGGTCGATGCATATAGCAGAGAATAGACTGTGACTGTTACGTACGTTTGACTTGCTCGATGTTAAAATATTTATTAAGAGCAGTAAGCTGTGGAAAACGACTAACACGCTGTCTGACACCCATAGCACGCACACAGAAAGCAGCCTCTTGGTTATCGTTCAATCCCTAATTCAGTTATTTTGCAACTTATTGCACTCGACGGTCTAATACACACACGGTTATGTCAAAATGCCTGCCTTGTTAAAGCAGCACTAGGTAGGTTTTGCTCTCGGGGTCCCCCTACAGTTGGGAAACAGTATTATCCTCTACTACTGTCGTAAACTCTGTCATCCTCCATCAGGGGATGCGCACGTGCATTTGTTGACATAACTATGATAGCCCTGAACACTGCAGGAGTTCACATGCAGGTGTTCTGCTTGCGTTGCGTGTGAAATGTCTTCCCAGGTACAGTGGCATATGTTTCAGCATGTCATATGAATATCATTTCATGGGTTTTATTTTTTTCAAACGCCAAATGATCGCGATGCTCACGTTTACAAGCCAGCGTCATTATAGTAGCCTAGTCTATTGGTTCCCGTTTTACGGAATCTATGATACTTCAATTCAATGTTTGAGTGGTAGGTAATAACCAAACATCGTCAATATTATAATATCAAGCTACCATAGATGAATCTGCAAATTTGAAAAATCGATTTGCATTATAGCTTGAGGCAAGACAAATAAACAAATATCACAGACATTAGGGGATCCTAAAATATGATTTTGTACGTCTTATGTATTTACTTGCAAGAATGTAGCCCCTCCTCCTCCAATGTTGATCCTGCCTTTAATCCGATCACTTTCTTGTTTCCTATTTTTGCTTTCCTCCGACAAAACCTTTGCTTTCTTATTTTTCTGTGCTGCTTCGGCCATGACTATAACATTCAGCAAACAAACGATAGTTGGGCTCTGGCTCGCACGTCCGAATTTAAGGAAGTGGGGGTGGTGGTGGAAGTGACGTATATGCCGTAAAGCAGTCAAATTTTGTAGTTCTTTTTGTTCTCGGGTTACTACCCGAAACCCGAAGTTTAAAAGTACGATTAAAAATGATACAGACCCCGTCAGGCTATGGCAGACGTGTCATTCAACCTATTGTAAGTCGATGTATCATCACAAGAGTCTTGAAAATATATTATGAAGGTTGAAAAGTTACCTAGTGCTGCTTTAAGTATTTATGTTAACACAGACAGTTATGCCTTAAGTGAATGTAAACCGTTGGGAAAGAAATCCGATGTCTGCCAATAGGATCCGTGCATTAGGTCTTAAGCCGGGTGCACACTGTGCGATTTTTTTTTTTTTGGCCACGATTTGGCCGTCTGAGACAAATTTTGAAATCCTATAAGATTTCTCTGATCCTAGGCTAAAATCTGAAGTCTTTGATCCTTAGTTTGACATGTGCACCGACAACCGATTAATGACCGTTGCGATCAAATTTTACCTCGGACAAAATTCTGGCAGTGTCAGAAGATTTGAGGCGCAATCCTGCAGTGTGACTTCTCCTAGGACGACCGTCAAATCAAGAACCAATAGGAGCGCAGAACCTTATGACGCATTTTGTGCGACAACATCAAATCACAACAGGGAACATGTCGAAAAGAGTCAGGTGAATGAAAAATGCCACCGCTTATTTTTGTTGTTTGCTGAACGCTACCATTGTGTCTGTGAATGCGGTTCACTGTTACCTAACGTGTCACGGAGTGATGACGTAAAACTCAGTCCGTACGAGGCTCTTGCTTGCGTCCATTTTTCGCGTCTGACTGTCGTACAGTCTGACATAATGACCGCTGAGATCCTACAGTGTGACATGTATTACATCGGGGATCATGTTTGTACAGTCTGACAAGCAACATTCGCAGAGGATTTTGAAAAATTGCACAGTGTGCAGGACCCTTTAAAGTGACGGCAGCCTAATAATGGCTGATAAAAAAAAACAAAAGACTCACCATTAAAAGTCTTGTCTCAAGCTCTTCAACACAAATCAAACATATACAGTACAGTAGCCTAGATTGAACCTATGTATTTTGTAAAATTCGTTTTACATGGCCAACTTTTTCACCCAAAAAAATCTATTGCACATGTTGCTCTTAACTGTATTTTCCATTTCCTTTTTTTTTTTTTTTTTTTTCTCTTCCAGGAGAAACACTGTGCAACGATATAGTCAGAGGGCTTTTAAATCTACTAATCGCCATCTTTTACCGTAGATTTACTGTATTAACACTAACTGCACTATTGTAATGTGGCAGAAATATGAGATATTCATATAGAATTTTATTACATTATTAATGTAGACTAGGGATGCTCATTTCGGTTAATTTTCCAGACCGTCAACGCTCGTTATCCGAATTTTAACTTTTAAAGGTGCACTGTGACTTTTCCGTCCACTAGAGGTCGCCTGTTCAGGGCTCTACGCTAACATTTTTCTTGAGGAGCACTTGTGCTCCTAATTAAAAAAAATTAGGAGCACAGTCAAAAATTTAGGAGCACTTTCTGATCAATAACACGTATTCCAATTATAACTTTCCCATTACAGGATGATCTTTGTCCCTTTAAATTAATGTCCAGGGGCATTTTTACCATTATAAGAGCAATGTTTTCTAATCTTATTAAATGTATGCATCATCTTTTGTCAATTTCTTCATTTAAAATAGAAAAGGTTTTTTTTTTAAATGTTAATTTAAACAATAAATTCAGTTAGAGCAATAAGACACAACCAGACTGTTACCAATCAAATTAAATCAGCATCAAAAGTAGAAGTGGCACAAAAGCTCTATCTGAAATGGTGTTTAGATACATTTACATGCAGCTCATGGGTAAATAATGTTGTATAAATGTTTTAAATATACGTTTTTGAATTTAGAAATAGGCTATGTACAAGTTAAACTTAGTTAAAATATATATATATTAAAGGTCCCGTTCTTCGTGTTTTTTTGAAGCTTTGATTGTGTTTACAGTGTGCAATATAACATGTGTTCATGTTTCGCGTGTAAAAAAACAGTATTTTTCACACTATTTACTTATCTGTATACCGCTGTTTCCACTGTCCTAAAAACGGCTGGTGATTTCCTTGTTCTATAAAGTCCCTCCTTCAGAAACACGTAACGAGTTCTGATTGTGCCAGCGTTTCCTGTGCTGTGATTCGACCACAGCTTAGCGCACGTGAAAGCGGTTCCTGTGTTGTAATTTGACAGCAGCTTAGCGCACGTTGGAAAGGTCAAGCCTCTTAACGGAGAGATGTATGTGTTCAATAATCTCTACAGCGTCCCTGGGAAAGCCAAACAAAGGTGATTTGACTCCTGGATGAAAATAACAGCGTCTCGATGACATGGCGATAAACACACTCAACGCAACAGTTCCTTTTCTCCACGCGACACGTCCGCTTCTCCACGTGGGACAGCAACAAGACCGCGCCCCCTTTTTCGCGTTTCTTTGTGGGCGGAGGTTAGTCTGTTCTACTGTTCTACTGACGTAATTAAAGAAGGAAGTACCAGGATGTAGTCCAAGCCAGCCGTTCGCTGTAGGCTTTGAAAGGGAACTTCTGTTAAATAAAATATCTCGCTTGGCATTGAACTTTGAGCTTTATAATTTTACAGGTATTATTTATGCTCTAACAGCAACATTACACACTAACTAAAGTTTGAACAATGGAATCGCGAAGAAGGGGACCTTTTAAATAAAAAGTCCATGCAAAGTATAAATATGAAAATAAAACAGCCAGTAGGTGGCGTCAAGTCTATGTGGGAGTCATTCAGTCGTTCAAACGCAGATTCATACGATCGAACCACTTGGAGATGCACAACTGGTGTTTTGATTTTCACGAAATAAACATTATTGTGGCTAAAACGTTGTTACTTAATATCAACTTGTCTATTGGACTTTTGTATAAGATCAGTATCACATTTGCAATCATGCCAATACTCGAGTCGGAGCAATAGCAGTCCGTGACTTTAGGCGCTCTGGCGCTAATAAACAGAACTGCGTGCATCTTGCGGAAGAACACTGCAGCCGGAGCTACTTCTCTCTGTGTGTGTCTATGGCGATTGGCGAGTCACACAAGGACTGTGCTCCTCCACAGCGCTGCGAACCAAACTGGAATAGTCACAATAGAAACACTTATTATATGTGTACCGTAGTGATTCAGGGTAAGATAAAAACACGGTTTGGAAAATGGATTCATGATGTGCTCACTCATATGCATCTAAATGGTTTCACCATTTAATCTGTGAAGTGTAGTCCGTCGCACACGTTTTTTGCACATGCTCCGCTGACAGAAGGCATGAAAAGCAGTTGATTGCAGCACGAAACGTAACAGTTGCTCAGTCAGTCAGTGTTTTTAGTTTTTTTTCCGATTGTATTATACATTTATTCACGAGAAGCGATCGGGTCACTCGCACCAGTGCGCCTAAATATTTTTTCACAGTCGCACGCAGTAATTTTCAGGCGCAAATGCGCCCAAAATGGTCGCTATGTAGAGCCCTGCTGTTCAAAACAAAGGCGTAGTTTGATGACGCCAAGTTTGAGCGCAGACTCTTGGGACATGTGGTCTTCACCTCACAGCCGGTGGAAAAGAATCGGGATAGGACTCTGGCAGAAATCATGTTCATGGATGCGATTTATTAACGTTACTGTAGTATGAAGTAAAGCGAGTGTTGTGGAGCTGAGCAAGGCTACTGGAGGGATTGTTAATAAGATGAAGGCAACACACGCCTCGCGAGCGGCGGTACTTTTATTATGAGAGTCGCCAGCTCCACTTCCGCTTTTCTGGTCATGAGTATGAGGTAACACAGCGCTGTTTATCATATTAGACCCATCGTGTGTTGAAAATGAAGTTATGACGTTACTCTGTGCATTCGCTCTGCGGCAGCTGTGACATTTGTTGCACACTGCAGTGAGAGTAAAGCGTTTCTGCAGAATAAAACCAGAAACCGAGGGTTATGCAGATATGACGCAATCGACAGGCAACTCCCTCACACGTCCCGGTTCCTTGGTTAAAATAGCAATTTCTCACGATTTACAAATAGTTGGAAACATTTGGGATATTGTAAGTACTCAACTGAACAAAATATATAACACTGGCCTAGTGGTTTTTGGATATTTTACTGAAAAATTTTTACATAGTGGACCTTTAACTGATAAGATTATAATATTGAATTGGCATTAAATAAAAATAAAATTGACATGGGTCAGTGAGGGTCTTCTTTTTTCTAGGAGTGCACCGAATGTTCGGCTACCGAAATTGAGTGAAAAGACATTAAATTTAACCGAACAATGACGTTTTTGATGACGTGATAGAATATAGCAACCAGCACGTGTGAAGGAGGCGCGCACGCTTCTAAATGCAGCAAACATGTTGGAAGTGTGGAAGCATTAAATGTGGAAGTATTAGGGTGCTTTGCTTTCACATCTCTAGTTCGGTTAATTTGGTACGAACCAAGGGCAAACAATTATACAATGTAGCATTTTTCAGCTTTTTTTTGGTTCCTTTTCACACCACACTGATTGCTTTGATCCGAACCAGTTGAAACAAACCAAAATGCAGTCACATGACAACATCCACATCACTCATTGGCCATGGCATATTTCCTAAACTGCAACTGTGCAGGCTGGTTTTGTCCCTGGCCATAACCGATTACATTGTTTGTATACACCACAATATGCAAACAATACATTTCTATAATGAAGCGCAGATGCGGCTTGAAAACAACGTTCTAATGCACTGCAAACGGCGAGGGCGCATCGTTCGTCACTTCAAGCGAAGATTGCGCTGTTCTTCAATTTTCGAAAGCTGGGACCTAATATTGTCATCAGATCAAATTTCTATAAGGCTCGTGCCGCACCTCCTCACTACTCCAAGTTTGTCCGCGAGCTGCCATGCTAAAGTGCAAACCAGAGGTGTCGCAATAGGTCAGGCAAGGCAGGCACTTGCCTGGGGCCCCGCATTTTGAGGGGGCCCCCCGAGGGCTGATCATTTAAACAATCAGAAATAGCAATGTACACATGCAGCGACATCTCTGCATCCCCCTTTGTGGGGCCCCCTGTCGTTACGCTGGTAATGTTAGATTTATTTTTTTGTATGTTGTAAAGTTAGATAACGAAGATATATTAACATAAAAAAAAAACATTTAATATTTCATGGAGTAATTTTGCCTGGGGCCCCCACTCAATGTTGGTTCGCCTCTGGTGCAAACTGTCAACAAACACTTCCTCATCACATAATGCACAGCACAGCTGACTACGGCAGCTGGTTTAGTCCAAAAATGATCAGTACTTTTTGCAGTTGGGTCTGTTTGAGCTCAGATCACGTGCTCACCACGAACAAACCACTCCAGAGTTCGTTTAAGCATACCAAGACCACCTCTTCATGACATATTAAAGTTCAAAAACTCTTTTATTATTATTTTCACTGTTCAAATATTGGCCATAACAATAAACAATATGACCTAATAAATTAAAAAGTGCTTCAGGAAGAATATTTTTTTCACTGTACATACAAACAGGGCTTGACATCAACTTTTTTACTCACCAGCCACTGTGGCTAGTGGTTTTCCAAAGTTACAAAATCACTGGCCACAATTTTGCTGCTTGGAAATCACATTTTAAATGATTCAAGTTGAATTTGGCATGCTTAAATGATTTTATTTTGAGTCATTTTACTTGATTTAGAAGATTTAAAACCCTTTCAATTTTTCAATGCATAGTGACCACCCAAATCAAGACTACATTGTATATCAGCTGGTATGTGCAGGTGGGCAATATGGCTAATATGAGAAATGTTATATAGGCTAATAGGGATGAAACGGTATGGAAATTTAACATCACGATTATAGTGACCCAAATTATCACGGTTATCAATATTATCACGGTTTTGTTCAAACGAGATGAAAGTGTTCAAAAAGAACTGATGCACACACTTAAAACATTTCAACAAGTTTTATATTTGAAAATCAACAAACAACAAATAACTAAAGCAACTCTAAGCACTTTTTTAAGCTAGATTCTGTGGGATTTCCTTCCTTAATGGCCGTCGTCAATAGCAACGCATAACGCATAAATAATAATAATTTGTCGTAAATATAATCTCTAATATTATCTCTGATGAGAATATTGCTTGAGAATATATTTACAGTGTTCAGCAATGATGCATTTAAATCTAGCATATTTTGTGTTGGAGCCCAAACAGTATCCAAGTGAAATAATGCATATCCATATTTCCATATGATTTGACAGTTAATTTTATTAAATATCAAAATGTGTGCATCATACCTGACACCTAAATGATCACTTTACAGTCAGTTTTATGACTGTCATTCTCTTCAAATGCTGAAGTTTGAAACGTGTAACGTTACCAATGTTGTATGTAACTTTAGAGACGGTCCCTAAATTCACCAGCGTTATGCCAGTCTTGTCAGATGCGCTGTGCTTCTGCTGTGTTTTTAAAACCATTTTCGCTGCTGAAATAGAACAAAAACAGTACAACCACTATATGATGAATGAATCTCCTGCATACATCGCACGTTTATCTCTGCTTTTAGTGTAGATTTCAGCGAGTAAGAGCGGCGCGCGCTCTGAATGAAACTCCGGCTAATCTGAACGCCTCTGATTATGAGACATTGCATTCATAAACTCAATAGAAACACGTGTGAGTGGTTATAATGCGCAACGCGATTATAACAGATGGCTTTTGAGAAGACTATTATAAGTTCAACAGCCAGAGTGACTAGTGTGCAGCCGAAATAACGTTACACCCGCAAATGGCGGTTGTTAATGTCAAGCCCTGATTATTATCCCTTAAATGTTAGTCTTGACTAAATTTGTTCGTTCGCTTCACGTTATTATTTCCCAGATGTAGTTTTGCTATTGAGGTCAAAGTCCACTTGCCGTTCGTAGTTTTGAAGTGTTCCCCCTATTACAGTGACTTTCTTCTGGCATGTTCTGCAGACAGGGTGACCATCTTAGATTAAGTTTCCCTCAGGACTTTTGTAAAAGCCAAAATATGACCACACCTCAGATTTGGTCCTTTTAGAGGCTGAACAATCCCCAGAAGTGCTGTCACTGCCTTCTGCCATTTCTTATCATTCAAAAAACAGCGGTGCTGCGCCTGACTGACGCTGACTACACAGGATTTACCGCGAGTTTTCACAACCGTGATAATCACACGCGGTTTTAATGATAATAAAATTTTATACGATATTACTAACCGTCACAAAATTTTATCGTGGTTTATCGTGAAACCGGTAATCGTTTCATCCCTATAGGCTAAATAAAAGAAGCAAATTACAAAAACAATAATACATTTCTTAAAAAAATATACAGATACAGTAGGTTTATTTAAAATGTATTCATTTATTTAACACCTGTAGTTGTTTGATTAACATTAATGACAGACAGGTATTCATTTGGGCTGCTGAAATCATGGACGTTGTAACGAGTAGGAATATAGTGTGGCCCCTTTAAGAGTGCGCGCTCCCTGTTGAGAATGCGTATCAATAGTACAAGTGTGCAGTGTCGTGGAATGTATATACGCTACGCAGTTTTTCGCGTGCATATGATATGCACTTTATGGCGTGTATATGACACGGTCTTGGGTAGGATAGTGGATATTGCAGGACATCGCAGACGACTGTATTTTTATCAGCACTTCCATCAGGCCGTTTTTATATAGGCTACGTAAATGTTCTAATCAATGATCCAGGCAGCGCGTTCTCGTCTCCCTCCTTCATTTTACAGCTCGGGGTCAAAGTCCAATACAGAATGGATTAATCTGCGTTATTTTTCCTCAGATTAATGAACCGAAATGTAATATTATATATTGTGCTTTGTTTGTATTATATCTGCTGGAATGCTAAATGTGTTTAAATAAATACATATTTTTAAATTGTAGTTTTGTAGTAAAAAAAAAAAAAAGCAAGACAAAATGGTAAAAAGCTAATTTTTACTATTTAATTTATACAATGGTGAAAACATTTGCAAAATAAAAGGAAAAAAAATCGAAAAACCATGTTCGGTATTCGCCTTCGGCCACATGTTTTTTTTATTATTATTCGGCTTCGGCCAAGAATTTTCATTTCGGTGCATCCCTACTTTTTTCATGAGTTTATTTTACCGTGCAAACAGCAGCAGCAACATTCGGTTCAAACATTATCAAATTTCCATGCACCTGCAGCGTTTCTGACACCAGAGAAAAACAGAATAAAATAAAATGAATAAAAAGCATAAAATAAATAGGCCTACACAAAATAAATGCTTTTCACTTAAATGAACAAATTAAGATGACACAACGAAAATACACTGAATCCGTTTGAAGCTTTGTAGAACCGGAAAAGTGTTGGTTTTTTTTTTTTTTTTTTGGTCAAATAAAAATAGCAGGCCTTCCTCAATCCGCAGCTTGACTTTTTTTTAATTTTTTTAATTTTTTTTTATTAATATGTCTACGTGACATGGGGTTTGTCTGGAGCACAGCCTGTTGACAGTTAGACCCGTGGCAGAAAACACCCTCTCAGATGGCACTGATGCCCCGGGAATACAAAGATAACCCCTCGCTAGCGTGGCCAGCCCCGGGAAGCGCCATCCATTTGCTTTCCACCAGTCAAGAGCTTGTACTACTGCTGTATTTTAATGCGTAGCATATTTTGCAAGTAACTTCGCCCCTTTTCTGTCTAAATGGTCCCACACAGTAGGCCTACTACTTTTCTATTGCTTCATTTTGCGAAATATGTGTGTGTAGGCACGTGTGGTTGCAAGTGTTGACATGCCCTGTGAGTTAAAAAATATAGCATATTTTTCTTTAACCATGCAGGAAAAAAAACCTTAAACGGTAAAAAAACCATAACAGTTAAACGGTCAATATGAGCATCCCTAATGTAGACATGTATTAAATGTATCAAAGGAGTAATGGAATATAATTACAGTATTTGTTGTGATTTTTAAGCTATAGTGTTTGTGTTCTTATACTAAATGTACTACTGTTTTTCATACAAATACCATAGAAACCATATAGTTATATTTTCCCAAGGTGCTATATGTGTGGTTTTAACAGTTTATCATGATCTAAATGTATGCTGCTATGGAAGACCAATGGTTGATTTTAATAAAACTCAAACAGTCAGAATATTTCAATTTTATGAGGGTTACAATTTTAACATGTTACTGTTTTTGTTATTGAAGATAAATGAATATCTGCATCCTAACTCAAGCTACTATTACTGTCAACTCAAGCTAGCTGTCAAAGGTGCATTTCTGAGAGACAAAACATGCTAAATTATTAATATTGCTGCCTGCAAACTGTGCTAAAGATACACATCATCTAAGTCAGGCAACACAAACACAAATTTTTTCAGTATTTGAAAAAATATCACCTGGTAGAACATGCAGAAATGAATTTAGGATGTTTATTTTTTGTTACTATGTGATTTTATATATGTTGTTTATGTAATTTATTGTGCAGATGAATCCCTACCAGAGACCAAAGGCAGTACTGCAAAGCCAAAAGTTGGCCCATCTTGCCCACAAAACACTGTACCTGCTGAGCGCTTCATGGAGAACCGTCTCAGAGATCTACTACTTGATATTGAGGACCGCATCTATCAGGGAACTCTGGGGGCAATTAAAGTATGTTGATTCCACAATATATTGCCTGCTATGGTTTGATCTGGATCTTTGTTAATGCAACGTCTTTTTCCTCCTCCTTTTTTTATCCCTAAAAAGGTGATGGACAGAAACTCATGGAGAGCCGCACTGGAAAATGGGAACTATGAACTGCTAAACCCTGAGTCCAAAGAGAACGGCCTGTTCAATGGAGAAGAGCCGATGGAGATGGATGAGAATCACATCAGAGTTAAAGACAGGTTATTTTACTGTAA
Source organism: Gobio gobio (assembly GCF_949357685.1). Classification (NCBI taxonomy): domain Eukaryota; kingdom Metazoa; phylum Chordata; class Actinopteri; order Cypriniformes; family Gobionidae; genus Gobio; species Gobio gobio. The sequence continues at coordinate 37,392,991 of NC_137106.1, forward strand.
TATCTGTTGGCTATGTATTTTTTACTTCTATGTTCAAATGCTGCTGCTGTGTCTGTTTGTGAATGGGCCAACTGATGGTGTCTTATGTTTAGGCTGCATGAATTGAAGGCAGAGGGTCAGAGTGTCTCGTCCACTAGTGTGAGCACACCACAGCCTGTCAGTAACATTGTCCACTACTTGGCACAGGCCCTGGCACAGATAGAGCAGGGCATAGAGCGCAAGTTCCTGAAAGCTCCACTAGGTAAGATCTGTTTAGATTTGGTATCCATTGAAACTTTGAGGCTTTGGTGTATTTATTTGTATAAGGGTGTGTTCCTGAAGATGATTGCTTCCTGAAGGGTGTGTTCCTGTTTGTATGAATGATTGCTTTGTTTTTAGGATCATGTTTTTGTTATTTTTGAATTCATTATTCCACTGGCTCTTATTTCTGATTATTATTTTTATTTTATCAGGCGATGAGGATGCCAAGAAAGACCAAAAGGTGAAGAAAAAGGACAAAAAGAAAGATGATGACCAGTCCAGCGAGAAAGACGGTGAGATAACGATAACTAGGTTGGCCCACGCTGGCTGATAGCAGATTAATCAAGACGCACCCAAGTGCGCACCTGAGTCCATGTTGCTTTCACATGGACATTCTAAAATGTTTAATGTGGCTTAATCTACCAAGACAGTGGCATTAAAAGACCGAACTCCGTAAACACCATACTAATAAAGCGTACTATGTACAGAAAAGCAGATGAGCCAAGAATATGAACGCAACGCATTTAATTACAGATTCCTCCCATAGAAAACCGTTATACAGAAAACGCTTAATGTAGCCTAATAAGTGATATTAAAAGATCAAATTCTGCAAACACCAATTTGTCTGTACATGGTATGCTTTATTAGTATGGTGTTTACTGAGTTTGGTCTTTTGTCTCTGTCTTAGAACATTAAGCCACGTTAAGCATTTATCACGTTAAGTGTTTATCACATTAAGCCTTTTAGAATGTCCCCTTTCACATTCACGTGAATCGCAGCACAGTTCAGTGAACTTGAACCAAGTTACGTGCTAGTTAGAATGTCTGTTGTGGATGTGCTCCTCCAGTAACAACACGCTGAAACATGGCAACTAAACACAAATAATTCACTTTTTATTATAATAGTGTTCTCTTTATAATGTTATGTATATGACAATCCTAATCATAGTTATTAATGTTGTGCATTGCTGTTTGAGCTGCACGAGCTGAAGCTAAAGATGATCACTGGCGTGCCTTACAATATAATATAATATAATAGGGCTGTAATCAACCAAAGAAAATCTTGGTCAACTGAAGTCCTGAAATTTTCGACTAAAAAAAACGTTAATTTAATTAGCTGTGCACTGTGCGCAGTACTTGGTGGCCTTGTTGTCTGCCTAAATGAATTCTAAATAAACATAAAAAACTTGTAGGCTATTTGCAGTATATTAAATAGTTTTTGACCTAATTATTTTGCACTGAAATGAGTCTGACACGCGAGTCTGTCGGCTCTGACAGCGTTGCATCACATGCACCTGCGCAATATCATAAGACTATATTTTCGGAAATCATAGGTTATGTTGTCAACTAGTGATATCATCACACGAACTTTTGAGGAATATGCAACATAATTTAGACAATTGTTTTTGTCATATGTATTATAATAACTGACAGACACTACCATTTCAGCCGCTCTGTGCAGCTCGAACATCAGCTCAGCTTCGCGGCTGAGACACGAATAGACTATTAACTTAAAGCTTTTACTCTTAAACACAAAAGGCACGTCCACTTTAATAAAAAAGGAATATTTATTAAACAAGCCAGATCAAGAACAGAAATGAAATAAAGTGCATAACTGAAAAATAAAGTGCAGGCTCAAAACTAATACAAACAGTGGGCACAGCACATTAGGCTCCAAATAAAAAATAAAAGAATAAAGTGCCCAAATCCAATAAATAATACTAGAAATAAATTTGTAGTTTAATAAGTAATAATAAGTTTGTACAATAATAAAAGGGACGGGGCAACCCAAAACAGACGGGGTAACCTAACGCAGACAAGTTAGCTTACCGTTTTTAGGTGATATGACATGTTTGTCGTCGAGCTGTGATATGCAAACTGTTGCTTGCAAAATTTGCATTCGACTTTTCCCATTTTCTATTTAAAAAAAATGCTCCCACACTGCCGATGTCTTTGTTGACATGGTAGAAGAGGACTGACTAGGAAAACGCTCTCACAATTAAATAAATAATATAACCGCAAATTAGCCTACTTCAATCTGTCTCTCTTCTTCAGTGGGTTGGGCTAATCCAAAATAAGTGAAAACAAGGGGGGTGTTCTGAAGACAGACTGTTACCTGTGAAACAGGGGTGCTCTGAAAACACCCCCATTAGCAATTAGTGCTTTCCACCAGATGAAATGAACGTGGAAAAACTGATGAAATGAACGCGGCAAAAAATCGACCAATCAGAATTTTTGTCGAGCCAGAACGTATTGACTAAAAATCGACCGGGAGATTACAGCCCTAATATATACGTGCACGCACGCACACACACACACACACACACACACGAGATCTCGTGCCATGAGATCTAATGAGACTAAACTGTCACAAGATTTCTCATCGAGGTGAAAAGCCTCGTGTCACATAACGAGAAGACATTGACTGATTGAGCAAATGTTATGAGTGTGTGTTACGTGTTAGTGGACTGAACCATGGCGGAGGATTCGTTGCGCAGCAGAAGCGTCAAACTTATATTTTAAAATGGGCGTTCAGCAGCACCGCTCCCTATTCACAGAGTACACACGATCGCGAAATTGAAAGTAAACGGGAGCGCGCATTCAAACACGATTTCAATACATTAGGGATGTTGCGGTGACGGATTTTTTCCACTGGTTAATCGACGTGTAAAAAAAACGGTAATCCCGGTTTCACCGGGGTTGCATGTCGGGGATTTCGGGTGGCCGAAAATGCGGTCGTGCAGACGTGCACACGTATCAATTTACTTTCACTTTAATTAGCGGCAATTCAGTAGCATTTGTTTGAATTAATCATGGGTTAATTTATTTTATTCTTAATAAAAATACACAAAACAATAAGACACTCGCTTGTATTACACACACCTTTATTGCAAAATGAATAATAACTTAACACCATGCAAAAACTAAACAAAAGCACTTATGAAACACCTTTTAAAGTGCATTTATTAACAAAACGAACCACTGCACACATCGTGCAAGTATCAAACAAGAAATTATATTTGAAAAAAATCACTATTCGTTAAATAAATAGCCTGCCTTTTTCAGCAAAAAAATAAAAAATAAAAAATCACCGCACAACCATCGAATATGAAACGAACGAACATCAAAAACTTCGTTAAATAAGGTAGCCTACCCGATAATCACTGGACACGTAACTGCAAAAAAAAAAAACCTAATATAAAAATTGTCGGGGATTTTGGGTGGCCGAAAATGCGGTCGTGCAGACGTGCACACGTATCAATTTACTTTCACTTTAATTAGCGGCAATTCAGTAGCATTTGTTTGAATTAATCATGGGTTAATTTATTTTATTCTTAATAAAAATACACAAAACAATAAGACACTCGCTTGTATTACACACACCTTTATTGCAAAATGAATAATAACTTAACACCATGCAAAAACTAAACAAAAGCACTTATGAAACACCTTTAAAGTGCATTTATTAACAAAACGAACCACTGCACACATCGTGCAAGTATCAAACAAGAAATTATATTTGAAAAAAATCACTATTCGTTAAATAAATAGCCTGCCTTTTTCAGCAAAAAATAAATAAATAAAAATAAAATAATTCACCGCACAACCATCGAATATGAAACGAACGAACATCAAAAACTTTGTTAAATAAGGTAGCCTACCCGATTAATCACTGGACACGTAACTGCAAAAAAAATAAAAACTAATATAAAAATTAAACTCAAGTTAAGCTGTTAAAAAAAAGAGGTAGGCCTATTAACTGCATACACCGTACAAAAAAATTATAAATAGACTAAATGAGAAACAATAAACGAAAAACCTTCATTTTAAATTGCAACAGGGAACAAAACGTGATCACACTGCTTGTTGCATACATCCTTACATATTCCTGGCCAGAAAAGCCAACATATTTACCATTTCTGGTTTCAAAAGAGATCTTGTTGGGGTGATTATGTTTCCCATTGTGCTGAAAACTCTCTCGGATGCGCAGCTTGTTGCACAAACACAAAGATATTTTTTGGCTACTTTTGCCAAAACGGGGAGCCTACTTTGATTTTCTTTCCACCACACCAGAGGATCTGTCTCAGCATTAAGGGAGGACTCGGGCTCCTGAACATAAGTTGCGATTTCAGTGAGCACCCTTTCTGGAACAGTCAGTGTTGATGCAGCACCTGTTTTTCTTTTTAATAAACTTGCCAGTGTTTTCCTCTTGTGCGGCGGCTCCTCGGCGCTTTCATCCTTATTTCCCCCTTCCTGTTCTGCCACGGGTTGCGCTGACTGTTTTCTCCTACCCAAAAGGACCGCTTCTTCCTCAATTATCCTCCTAGTCTCATCAACATTTGGATCGTAGTTACCCCGGTAGCGCGGGTCCAGGAAAGTCGCCTTGCGCATAAGCTCCTTGCTTTCTTCAGGCAGCGCTTCATATTTCTCGTCTAAAATAGCTATGATGCCGGCTTTTAGGCTGGCTGTCAGTTGTCTATCCTCATTTGATGGGGCCAAAGTGTCCTCTTTAATGAGATGCAGCATAGGCAGAAGCGATGACACGGTAACATAGTTCTCGCCGGACAGGATGTCGGTGAACTCGCTTACTGGTTTCAACGCTTTATTTACCGATTGCAAAACATCCTCGTCTTGCCATGTGATGCTCACATTTGCTTTACGGTCATCTGCAAGTACTCGATTGATGGCCGGCCTCTGCTCTAGCATCCTATCAATCATTTTCTGCTTATATCCCCAGCGAGTTGCACAGTCCTGAGAAAATAAAAACATTTGTTATAACCAGTCGTTTAAAAATGCAATATTACAAATCACTATTAAAACCTATAAAAATATTAATAATTAAAAACATGGTTTATTATAATTATTTATTATCATTGTTTTAATGTTTTTTTGTTTGTTTGTATGTTAACAGATGCTTTTGTCACAAACTATTTGAGGCTACAATAAACTTACCGTCACCAGCGAGTGTTCAGGAAGGCCAAGCTCGGCTTGGGCTTTTTGCAGTTCCCTTCTCCTTCTCCAGCTGTGGGAGAACATGCCGTTTATTGCACGACACACAGCTAGAGCACGGTCTGTGCGGGCTTTCTCTGTCTTGTCGATTGTGTTGGACACAGCTAGGTTTAGGTTGTGCCCAAAGCAGCTTAACCAGGGCCAGCCTAAATTACGAACAGCTGCTTTTACATTAGCTCCACTGTCCGTTGTGATACAAGATATTTTATTGTCGTCTAATCCCCAATCACTTAGGGCCTCCTGCAAAGCGTCGGCCAAGTTAGCTGCAGTGTGATCCTCTGGCAAAAAACTAGTTTGTAGGCATTTTGATTGTAGTCCCCATTCAGTATCAATAAAATGGACAGTCAGAGACATATAAGGGGTCATCTTTGTGCTCGACCACATGTCCGTGGTGAGTGAAAAATGCTCAACAGTTGAAATAACGTTTTGCAACTCACTCCGGACACGGTTGTAGGCACGTGGGACAGCTGTTTTGGTGAAATAGTAACGCCCTGGCAGTTCATATTGGCTGTTGAGTGTGGTTATGAGGTCTCTGAAAGATTGCTTTTCAACAGTATTAAAAGACACCATTTCCTTGCATATGTATTTCGTCACTGCGTCAGTGCACGTGTTCCACCTCGCACTGTCCCTTTTATATTTTGTGCATCGCGCAAATGCACCACTTATCGAAGGCTGTGTTTGTGTGTCAGGCTTTTGTGGTCGATTTTTTTTTGCCGCTGGACCCATCTTGGCCGCTTCATTTTTGTGGTGTGCTTGAAGATGTGCGTGTAAATTCGAAGTGTTACCTCCGGATGCTGCCACTTTCATCAGGCAAAGTTTACAGGTTGCCTCGTTAACGTTTTCAGGTTCCCTGTTGGCATTTGGTTTGAATCCAAAATATTTCCAAATAGGTGCTTTTGCATTTCGCTTTGAAACAAGATCTTCCGCCATCCTTTGCCAGTTAGCTCACCTCACTCTCCTCAAATGATAAATGAAACCGGACACCTTTTGCTTTACTGCAGCGCTCGTTCCGCTTACGCTAAATTACGAAGGCACGTAATCACTAACTGAATTAAGTGCTTTATTGCTATAGGCTAAAACTTCAACATGACGGGGACGGTGCCGGTTGTCAAGTGCTATGACCGGTAGGTGGGTTAAACACCGTGTATCACCGGTAACACCGACTATCGCAACAAGCCTACAATACATTACCGCTGTTTGAAAGCGGCTCCCTGAGGCAAGCAAATATCTCCTAATATAAAAGATATCCCGTTGTAACTAGGGCTGTCACTTTACGTTCGAAAATCGATTGCACAATCGATCGGACCAACCAACACAAGTTTCGAAAACGAAAATAGGGAATCGATTTTAACCAAATATGTACACTATTATTTTTGAACGAATTAAATAAATAAAAAAGTTATTAATATGTTGAAATATGTTTTTAAAACTTGCATGAGGTCATATTATGACAATGCTGTGTGCGTAGAAAAGAATGAGCGCTATTTCCTCCAGAATGGAGAGCAGCTTTCTCATTCCTCTCAGCGCCGCTCGCTCAACCCTAAATGCCCTTTGTGACATGCTGGAATTTGTTCTATCTGGAATTATAGGTCTATCTGAAATAAATGGCTATAGGGCTGCCCCAACTAAAGCTTTTTTCCTAGTAGGGTAGTTGTTCATTTAAGCCGTTGTTCGCGCGGAGCCAGCGTCTCCATGTCATTGTATGCAATATTTTCTTATTATTTATTAAATCAATGCTATATAAGTCGATAAAACAATTGATTAAAATTAAGAAACAATTTGTATAAAACAATTCGATTTATGAAAAGGAACCACCTTTGCCAGCTGACAGCGACCCGCTTTTGTGGTGGAAGATTGGCAGTTCGAAATACCCCCACCTTGCGCAGCTGGCAATGAAGTAGGCCTACCTGAGTGTCCCTGGAACATCAGTGCGGTCGGAGCGCGTCTTCTCAACAGCTGGGCATATAGTGAATAAAAAACGCTCTGCTCTGGACCCCGAAAATGTTGATAGACTTGTTTTCCTGTCCAATAATTTGTAATAGGCTATGCAGGCGTTACTGATGAAACGTGCAAATAAGGCTCTAAGTGTCGGTTACGTTCAATTAAAAAAAAAACATGGCCTGTTCGCAAGCTTAGTTCATTCAAAGTTTCATTTTGAACGGTTGAATTACATTAAATTATTATCCACACGAACTTCACATTCAGTCATTGTGCACAAAATAAATCATCAGAAATATTGCTGACTTGTGCGTCTCAAGCGCCCTCTTTACTTTCAGCCTAACGGCCTGTACACACCGGGACGAATATCGCGCGCGCTTATCGCCAGCGTTTTTCGTGCCGTTTTTCGGCGCGTCTTGAGTGTTCACACCCAAGCGATTTTCACTGGCGCTGCGCCGAGTGAACGTGCACATTCAGTAGATGCGCTCCCGGTACACAAGATGGTGCTGCGGCACTTTAAGCCTCTGACACTCGCTTGTCACACAGAAGGAGAAGAGAGACAGTATTTACGTGCTTGCCAAAACCATAGACATATTATGTATATGGACAAAACCATTCACACACTTTTTGCTAACTGGCAAGCAGCATTAGAAGTTCATCTTCTTCTTTGTCTACTTACTACTTCTTCGTCGTATCAATGTGTGCTCGGCAAGATCGTTTTGTGCTTGAGCGCCACCAAGTCGTGTTTTACTGTCACTTCAGCAGCTCCAGGCACGTGAACAAAAGCGCCGATCTCATTGGTCGGACATTTTTTTACGCGCCGCGTGAAAATAAAAAAACGAACCCGAGGCGTTTTTTTAAAAATGACGGTTTTACGCCTGGCGTTTTGCGCGTCGGTGTGAACACTCATATTGGCGCCCATTGTTTAGTCCCGAGGCGTTAAACGTCGGCGATAAACGCGTGCGAAAATCGTCCCGGTGTGAACAGGCCTTAATGCCCTTTAGTTGTCCGTGGATTGGCGTAGGCTATATTTAGCGTTTAAAATGAAAACGTCATTTAAAATCGATTTTAGAATCGATTCAATGAACACTTGTGTCTCAAAAATCGAACAGGATTTTTTTACAAAAGTGACAGCCCTAGTTGTAACCATCTCTTAGCTCTGTATCATGCACTTTGAATATTAAGTACTTTGATTATGGTATTATGGTTATTGTTTGCAGTGCACTAATATCTATGATCAATTTGTGGGAAGGAGTTCAGTTAGGAGGTCAAAAGAAGCTCATGTGCAGTTCTGAGGTCTGAAGAGACAATCATACAGGAAAGAAGCCAGTCGGTTGAGTTTTTGACAACCTTTACAGTGCTTGTTGTCTTTTACTGCATATGATAATTCATACTCCGAAAGTAGAGCTGAAATTACATTCATTACAAAATGATGAGGTAAAACATTTCAAATGCATCTGCAAACTATTTTTCTAGTCATGTATTTCATCATTGAGGATTTCTTAAAAATACTATGTAAAATATCTCATCTCGTCCTCGTGAGAAGTGTCTCGTCACACCCCTAATATATATACAGGGAGTGCAGAATTATTAGGCACGTTGATTTTCTGATCATATTTTTTTTCCAGGCACATTTGACCAATTCCAAACCACAGTAATCCTAATAACTACTATTGATTTAGTATTTAATAATGTATAAGTGATATATAATTGTTCATGAAGGCTGGAAATGAAAATCACCTTATATTCAGGTGTGCAGAATTATTAGGCATGTTTTCTTTTACAGATAAATTGAGCCAAAAAAGAGATTTAACTCAGACTGAAAAGTCAAAAAGTCAAACGTTTTGGGAGTTCATTTTTAGTCCATCTCTGCAAAACGGACTTCAGGATGGACTAAAATGAACTCCCAAAACGTACTGCCAGATTCTGGAAGATTAATTCTTCAAACAGTGGTACTAGAGGATGTGGTGCTGGTCCTTCAAGAGTCACTCTCAACCTATCTGTCCATAAAGCCTATAAAAAAACCTTCTTCATGTATTTTACTACACTTCAGCTTGTGATTCTTATCTAGTGGGGGTCATTTTTTAGGATTCTTTACCTAACTGAAGTCTCTGAGATCCTGACACCTTGCACTTCTGGAGACTCCAGGTAGGTTGCAGCTTTGGAAAATGGTGGCGCTGGAGACTAAAGGGTTCCTGGTGGTTTCACCCTTAATTCTTCACCTTAATTCTTAATTCTTTTGCAGTTAACAGGTGTCTTTTCTTCACCACCTGTTTTTGTCAGATCCTGCTGACCCAACGAGCATTTCACTGTCCAATGGTCATGCCTTAACTGCAATGTCTAGTATTGCATTAGTATTGCATCCTTCTCATGGGCATTTAATACTTTTTGACTTTTCAGTCTGAGTTAAATCTCTTTTTTGGCTCAATTTATCTGTAAAAGAAAACATGCCTAATAATTCTGCACACCTGAATATAAGGTGATTTTCATTTCCAGCCTTCATGAACAATTATATATCACTTATACATTATTAAATACTAAATCAATAGTAGTTATTAGGATTACTGTGGTTTGGAATTGGTCAAATGTGCCTGGAAAAAAAATATGATCAGAAAATCAACGTGCCTAATAATTCTGCACTCCCTGTATACACAAAATAAACCTATTACAACTTACAACTGCACAAAACAAAAGGCTTCGAATGCACAAGCGAACTTATTCATGAAGATGTAACTCTGCTGTGGATGCACTTATTCCATAACAACGCACTAAAACACAGGCATCCAAAGAGTTCACAACATTCTTTTACCGTATTATTTTCATTGCTATTTTATGTAGCCTATATGACAGACTTGCACTGCACATGTTGCACTTAGCTCCATTTTCATTTTCGAAATGATTCCAATCATATTTCAAGCATTTCAAAACCATCATGGCGAATGGTGCGCATCTGAAGTCTCTCAGCTTAAGGATATAATCCATTATTTAATGGCCATCCGGTCGATAACGATAACATTTAAAAACGATCATATATTGTGCATCCCTAGTATCTGAAGTGTCCAAATTCCACAAGGCTTTAGTGATTCTGCCTCTAGAGGCTTCTTAGCTGCTCCAGCAATGGTATTGGAATGGATTTCACAATCGGTTATCAGTGCAAATTAACCAGTAAAACCGATCAGTCAGACCTCTAATTTCTTGTTTATCAATTTGGGAGACTCACCAGCTGTTTGCTTAAAAAAATGTGTTTATCAAACTAATAGTGTTTTCTCTTTTAGCACATATTGGTTTAAATGATCAGTATTAAACCCATTTTCATCTTTGTGCTCTCAACAGATGGCAGTGAAAGTGGGCGGCAGGTGAAGACTGTGCAAGAACGCTGGCGTGAGTCTCTGTTGGCCTGCTCCAGCCTGTCACAGGTTTTCCTGCATCTCTCCACACTTGAGCGCAGCGTTGTCTGGGCCAAGTCCATCCTCAATGCCCGCTGTAAGGTGTGCCGTAGGAAAGGAGACGCTGAGAACATGCTTCTATGTGACGCCTGTGATCGAGTCTATCACATCTTCTGTGTTCGGCCAAAACTAAAGGTGAGAACTATAGTTTTTGGAAGGTTTGATTTGGACACCATGTTAACTGTTCTTTGTCATAAACCCTAACTTGCCATATAGTCATAAGGTGTGTGTATACATTAACACATGTATCTGTATTTCGTCCTTGGCTGTATAACAGAAATCTATTTATAAATATTTTAATATTTTGTGCCAGTAGAACATCTTCCTCTGGTTTAAGCTTAGTCCCAGACTAAAATGCATGTTTGAGCTGTTTTAACTGAAAGCAACTTGCACTTGCATATCTAAGTTTTCTAAATTAAATATCTAAATTAAGTCAGTGGCATTATGTCTCAACATGCACATCAGTAAAGTTTTTTTTTTTTCTTTTTTTTCTATGGCATGTTTTTAAATGTCCTAATTGAACTAAGGCCTAATCCTGGTTTAGTCTAACCGCGGTTTGTGGAACCGGCCCTTTTAAACTTCTGAGTTCTGAATAAACTTTTGAAATTCCTTTGTTCTACAGGCTGTTCCTTCTGAAGACTGGTTCTGCCCTGAGTGCCGCCCCAAACAGCGCTTCAATAGAATCAATTCCCGTCAGCGCTCCTCCATTGACTCTGAAGAAGAAATGGAGGACGAGGAGGAGTCTGAACAAGAGGAAGAAGAATCAGAAGAGGAAGAGTCAGAGGAGGAGGAGTCAGAGGAAGAAGAGTTAGTGGACTTTGTTTACTTTTTTCTTGGTTTTTTTAAATGTATTTTATTTAGTAAATTTATGCAGAAAGATATCAGAAGTGTCATGACAGTTGTTTCTTTTTTCATTTATTTAACAGTGTGTCCAAAAAGAATGCCATCAAACTTCCTCTCCAGAGCAATAAAGGCGGTCGTGTGAACATTAAATCAAAACAAGCTGAATCAGGTCATTCCACTCCTCGCTCACAGCAGAGCACACCCAAACAGAGCCAGTCTGCTAATAAAGGAGGCTCCAAAAACTCAGGGAAGAAATCCATCTCGGTGTCCAATGGCAAACCCCCACCCCGTGCAGGAAGCCGCTCCAGTGCTCGTCTTAGTCTAGAGATACTCGCAACTAATGGCACAACGGCCAAATCCAGCAACCAGTCCAGTCCTGCTGCAGAGAATACAGACTCCAGGAAGAGACCCATTACTGGTAAGGAGTGTGAGGAGCTTAACAAAAGAGAATTTTATTTAATGCATCACATCAAATTAGGATATAGTATGAAAGAACTGGAACAAAATGCCATCTAAATACCGGTGTTTTACATTTTTATATTAAGCGGGGTTTAGAGAAAATAGCATTGAAAAATTACTTTGTCTAAATTAATTTAAAGATCGAGTCGGTAATGCTGTTTAGATTCTGCCTTTAATGAAGTCCCCTCTTCCGAAGAGTGCAATGTGCCCTGATTGGTCGGCTGGACCAGTGTGTTTTTATTGGTCACCTGCTTTGAGCGTGTTTTGGAAATGTCATGCCCCTACCATAACCGTGAATTTTTTATTTTTTTTTCAACACACTACTAACGCAACTCAATCAGGCCTCGTCCCTTTTTTGCATATGTGCATATTTTTTGCAAATCACCTTTTGAAAGACTTGGCACTCCAAATAACGATTGTATCATTACTAGTGATGGGTACCGAACTCGGTACTTTTAAGGGCACCGACTAAATTACGTCGGTACTACAGAGTACCAATTCACATTAAATCAATCGGTACCAAATTTCAGTACCTGAGAACGCATATTGTGATATAGACGAGTGTCTGTAAATATTAAACCGCGAAAAGACTATTTAAATACGAATCATGCGTGTCTCTGTGCGAATGAATGCCATAGACGCGCTTTACAGTCTATGGATTTACCTCTCACACACATAAACATAAACGCATAAACATCTCTGCCTCTCATATGAGGACATGAACGCACGAAAGTCATCTTCTGAGCCACTGAGTCCCTTCATGAGCATTTTACCGTTTCATTTGAGAAAAACTACCGTCATATCATAAACACACACAAACTCAAATGAACGGCAACCCGTCAAAATAAAAGTTCGGCTAACTTGACAAATAAATTACTGTTGTAAAGTAGAATTTAGATACGTCTCAATGTAATAATAATACTCACACTAATGTAATAATAAAATTATCAAAAAAAAATTTTTTATTATTTTTTTTTTTTAAATAAATAAAACATTTTCTTCATGTTTTAATTTTAACCATATAAAGCTCAGTTGTGCAGCACTTTGTTTGACAAAAAAAAGCTTAATTAAATTAAGATACATTAAATGAATGTTTTATGTCTTCATTTGATTACCAGAAAATACATAACACATAATTTGTGGGAACTCTTTTCATAGAAATGAAATTAAAAAGAAAAAATAATAATAATATGGTTGTTTTTATGAATTAAATTAAGTACCTAGTAGCCTACTATTTACTAGTAAATATTACAGTTATCAAACATCACAGACAATGGCAGACAGCGACCAGGGCAGCTCTGGCATAATGTCAATAACATTTTTATAAATTACTTACAGGTTCTTTAGTTATTTATGTAAACACCCTAAAAGTACCGAAAAAAGGTACCGTTGGGTACCGGTTAAAATGTGAACGGTACCCAACCCTAATCATTACATCGTTACACCAGTAAGTGGCGACAAATGACTGTTAAATGTATTTGTCAATGAATTATTCATTCAAGTGATTCGTTCAAAAATGCTGATTCATCTAGTAATGAAACATGAAGTATGTCAACGAATCAAACATTCAAACTGAAAAAAAACATTTAAATTAATTAAACATTTTTAAACTGCAGCAAATTTTAAATAATGTTAAGTAAAGAACCTGAAGTAAATTATTTATTTTGTCTGTTCAGAATCAAGGGAAAAACATCTATTTTAAAACTGCCACCGTCACAGCCCTTACTGGTGAATCCAGAGGCGAAATATTGCGCCTTGTGTTTTTTTTTTGTCTTAAGGCAGTCTACACTGAACATTGCAAATGTTCGTCCTCAAGTTGCACGAGCGCTTGAAGTACGTCAGAAAAGGTTTACTGTCAGTTAACCGATTATTATGGGTTCTATATGCCATTGTTGTGGCGTTACGCCACTCTCGTCTGATGTAGACTCGTTTTGGTAGTGGTGACGTTTGAAGTAGATTCATTGTCTGCTTTATGTTGACCTGGCACTGGCAGCCCTTTCACAAACGGACTGCTCAAGTGGGTACTGCCAGTCACCTTGAGGTAATAAAATGAGGTGATAAAAATGATTTACTTATTTGGCAAGTAGCTGTTTAATAATTGGGATAATTTTGCAGTGGGGTTTGCTTGTATCACCCTGAAGAGTTTTCTTTTGCATAATCTGCTGACTATACACTATGCCTTATCCTTGCTGTGCCCCCCAGTTTGGGAACTAAAGTTATACATGTAAAAAAGCATAATAGGATCCATTTAAGAGTGATTTAATCTCTTTAAGACTCGTTCACATCTCATGTATTGTGGTTTGATGGTGTTTCTCCAGCAGAGGTCTCCCCAAAAGCCAAGATTGTCTTGGCTCCCACCACCACTTCTTCCAACCGTCGAAGCTCAGGGAGAAACCTAGGTGTCCATGAGCTGTCAGCCTGTGAGCTGCTCACTGTGGACCTGGTCAGACATGAGGACAGCTGGCCCTTCAAGAAACTGGTGACCAGAACTCAGGTAGTGAGCTGATCACACTTATATCCCTCTGTAACAGGGTCATAAAACTCATTCGTGGTTGGTTAATGACCAGCGGCACTCTTAAATAATCTATGCAATTATGTATGACATCTCACTATCCCAGCTCTACACCTAGACATTTATTTTCATGGATTTAATGACTACTTTTACATATTTTTTTAGGTGCCCGACTATTATGACATAATCAAAAAACCCATCGCCTTGAGCACAATCAGGGAAAAGGTCAACAACTGTGAATACCAAACTGTTGGTAAGTTAACTTTTTTTTTTATATATATATATATATATATATATATGTATGTATGTATATGTGTTTAAATAATATAATATAATATAATATAATATATATATATATACACACACACACGCGCAGCAGTGATGATGAGGTGAGCGGCAGTGATCGCTGCCTTGCGTTTCTCATGGCCGCTCCACGCATGGCTGCTGGGCGGCGCTGTCAGGAGCAGAGATAGCCAATCCTGCCAATTGTTTTTTCTTATCTTGGTTTTGTCATGTTATGCTGCTAGTGCTGGGCGGTATACCGGTTCATACCGAATACCGTTATTTATTTATTTTTATGATATGAATTTTGATGATACCGCAATACCGGTATGTGTCGCTTAAACAACGTTCGGAATGCAGCACAGCGCGCCATTGTTTGAGAGGGGACGCTTTTCACTGTTGCAGTGAGAGCAGTCAGAGCACAGCTGAGATCGCATAACAGCCTATGGCTGAATCCGAGATCGCCCCCTATACCCTCATTCACTATTCCCTACGTTATCACTTTATTTGAAGGAGTGAATGAAAACGAGTGTGTGAAGTCGGACAGCCGTTGTGTGTACATCGGCTGTACACTCGTTATTGCGGTGTGATGTGGGATAGAATGAGTGCACTCAATAACGTCCTCTATGGTTTCGGACACCACTACAAAGCGCTGTCCCCTCCAAATAATGCCCTATTTGAGGTTATAGGGGGCGATTTCGGATTCAGCCCTTGAGTACAACGGAGAATTCAAACTACACGCGGCGCGCGAGAGAGAGAGAGCGGTTTCTGCGCGGAGCGCCGTGATGAGATTAACAGCGTTCTCCTCATGGATCATATAGCACAGATATAGACCGGAGCGATCACGTTTACATTTTTAATGGACATATTTCATATACTATAGTGCTCTAGACATGAACCAGAAGCGTGTATGCGCGCATATTTCATCACGTCTTATTAAAATGAAATGTATGCACTGATTACACTGATACAACCGTATGTCTGATCACGAACGCGCTGATCACGAACGCGCTGATTATTCTGCTACACAAAAGACAATGATGTAAATTAATAAATAAACTGACAATTCAAAGAAGAATGGGCAAAAAAGTAACTGCTTTATTCTTTTTGTGTTAAACTGATGTGTGTCATTCGTTCAGAGAGGGCTCTTAAATGTATTGCAAAAATCCACGTTTCTCCTCGTTTTGGCAGTTTGTTGTTATATAGGGTTAGATTTTTTAAATGCTTAAGGTGCCCTCTCTACTTTTAATAT
Organism: Gobio gobio; assembly: GCF_949357685.1. Taxonomy (NCBI): domain Eukaryota; kingdom Metazoa; phylum Chordata; class Actinopteri; order Cypriniformes; family Gobionidae; genus Gobio; species Gobio gobio. The sequence goes on from NC_137106.1 coordinate 37,408,972, forward strand.
TCAGGTGTCTGTAAGTATGAGTGTTTTGCAGGTCTGTTTTTTTATTGGTTGTTGTCTCTCCACAGCACCATTTTGTGGGGCTTTGTAAACCTGTATTAACTCTAGTGTGGAATTTTTCTACAATATTCACTCATCATGACAGTAAAACAGGGCATTCTAGTGAATCTACTGCAGTATTTACTCTCTCAATCAGTAGAAAATGTGATTAACACCCTGTCATGCATAGGGGAAAAAAATACTGTCATATACCGTGAAACCGATACATTTTTGAAAAATACCGTGATATACATTTTTGGTCATACCGCGCAGCACTATATGCTGCCATATTACGCCATTAATTGATAGTAACTATATTTCCAGGCTTATGAATAAGCACGCGCTTCTGCAATGTCATTGCCTGCTTGATCAGTAACGGTCTCTGCATAAATTTGTAAAAATGTCAGCCGTCTTTATAAACTTCTATTTACTTTATCGGCAAGAGCTACTATTGTCAGAGAGAGTTCCTGGTGGACACTAAAGAAGGAAAGGGAATATTAACATTCCAATGGCAGAGAAAATTAATCGTAAATAGAGGTTTTAATCGCAGGTTTGGATTCTAATCCCCAATTTGTTAATCTGTGTTAATCTATTTAAGAGTTTGTCAATTTTGTTTTTCCATCTAAGAATAATAGGCAAATGAACCCACCATTCAAGCAACCTGCCCCTGAATTGGCGCTAATTCTATACCGAGAGTATAATCTAAACCGTCATTCATTCACGGCCACACAGTGCAAAAATGTTCCCTAACGGGTAAAAAGTAGTGATGCACCGAAATAAAAATTCTGGGCCGAAACCGAAAATTTAGGATGCACTTGGCCGAAAATGGCTTCTTTTAAATAAAAAAAATAAAATAAATTTAATTTAATAGATCTGAAATGAAATAAATCAGGAACCAATAGAATAATCAAACTTTCAAAACCTAAAATATTTTTAATAATAATACCAAATAGGCCTAATATTATTCTTCAAGTTTTATGTTCCATCAAATAAAATAGTTTTTTAACAGTTGTGCAAAAAAAGATCCACAATTATCTGAATAACTGCACACAAAATCACAGAATGGTTCTCATTAAGAACATGAGATGCTGCACTGAATTGTTCTCTGGGAAAAATGGCATTTGGGGGGTAAAATATTGTTTTTTTTTTGGCAGGGTTGCCTGCTAAAATTTGCATTCTGGGTCTACATATCACATAATTGGGGTCGCTTCAACCTGCGGACATGGAAAAACATCCCGTGGGAAAACCGCGGACTTGGCAACACTGCTTGGGGCAGATAAATACCTGCGTGCAATCCGCGCAAGCAATGGAAAGCGGCCTTCTTTCGGGCGGGTGACATTCATTTTCGGTTTATGTTTTCGGCTGTTTTTTTTTATTTCGGCCCGAAACCTTATTACTAATAATAAACTTGCGTTTCTCATGCCCGCTCCACTTGCGGCTGCTGGGCGGCGCTGTCAAGAGCAGAGATAGTCACTCCGCAAATCTTGACAGTTGTTTTGTCATAAATTACGCTGCCACAATATACTCCATTATTAATTGATAGGCTAAGTATATTTTACGCACGCACTGTTTTCATTGCTTGATCAGTAACTGTCTCTCTACGTAGCGCTTTATAAAGACAGCTAACATTTTACAAGCTTATTTTATTGGCTTTATTTATTTATTTATTTACCTTTATTGGCAAGAGCTATGTCAGAGAGAGTTTATGATGGTCAATAAAGAATGAAATTGAATATTAGTATTGTTGCTGTCAATGGTGAATCCAGCATGACGGCGAAAATTTATCATAAATGGAGGTTTTAATCGCAGGTTAAATTCTAATCCCTGATTTGTTAATCTGGTTTTAAAATTAAGTGGTGCAACACAACTCGATTTAAAATAAAGCCTAGTCAACAAATCCTAGATTAGCTCTAAACTGAGTTTAATTTAATCCTTGTTGGTGCAACCCACCCTTAGCCTTAAAAGAAGCAATTATATTTAAGTATAACGAGGTTGGGTACCGAACTCTGTACTTTTAAGGGCATTGACCAAATTACGTCGGTACTACAGAGTACAGATTTGCATTAAATCAATCGGTACCAAATTTCGTACCTAAGAACGCATCTGGTGATATAGACTATTGTCTGTGAATTTTAAACCGCAAAAAGACCATTTAAATCCTGCGTGTCTCTGCGAATAAATCCTGCGTGTCTCTGCGAATGAATGCCGTAGATGCGCGGTTTACCTCTCTCACACACACACACACACACACAGAAGCGCGACGGCCGCATGTTTCCACCTCTGCCATCTCATATGAGGACATGAACGCTCAGAGCCACTTAGTCACTTGATGAGCATTTTACCATTTTAGTTGAGAAAAACTACCGTCATGTCGTAAACGCACAAACTCAAAGGTCTTCACGGCAACCCGTCAAAATAAAAGTTTGGCTAACTTGACAAATACATCACTGTTGTACAGTATAATTTAGATATGTCTCAGTGTAATAATAATAATACTAACGCTAATGTAATAATAATAATAATAATAATAATAATAATTTATCAACTTTATTTTTAAGCAATAAATTAAATTTTTTCTTCGTTTTAATTTTAACAGTATAAAGCACAGTTGTGTTGTGTTATTATGTGTAACAATACTTGTTGGAAATCTTTTCATAGAAAATATGGTTGTTTTCATGAATTAAATTAAGTACCTAGCCTACTATTTACTAGTAAATATTACAGTAATCAAACATCACAGACAATGGCAGACAGAGACCAGGGCAGCTCTGGCATATTGTCAATAACACTTTTATAAACGACTTACAGGTTCTTTACAGTTATTGATGTAAACGTCCCTAAAGGTAAACCGAAAAAAGGTACCGTTGGGTACCGGTACTACTGATAGCGGTTAAAATGTGAATGGTACTCAACCCTTCCTATTAAAAACGGCTAGGCTATAAGATAATTGTAAATAAAAATACATTCATTAAAAAAAACCATTTGCCAGATTTTATTGTATAAACATTCAAGCGCAAATGAGAACTGTTTCAAGGGGGATTCCAGGTGTACGAGGGGGAAAAAAACACGCATTTTAATCCCAAAATTGAAAATCGAATACCAACCCACCGAACGAATATTCTGGTCCAGCCTTAAATTTAATCCTTGTTGGTGGAACCCATCCCTAGTGGGCGGTGTCTACAGTGAAACATCGGGGGGTTGCGTTTGAGCGTTAAGCTTCGTTAATGTGGCGAGCGTCTGGAGAAAGAGAGAATTTCTTTTTGTTTTTTAAGCGCTTTTGGCTTTAGATAAAACTACTAGAGGATATAGTGCTGAAATATCATTACCACAAATGATCCCTAGTGCATGTGATCACTGTTTTGATGCTCTGCTCACTTCAACTAGAAACAGGAAAATGATGCTACCGTTCTGCCTCGCGGTCCAGATGGCTCCGGATCCGCCATTTAAATATCATTGGTTTAGTTTGTGAAAAACAAGTAGCCTATAATTCATTTGGTGTTTTTTGCACAGTAAAATCTTTAATGTTTAAATTGTTCATTGAACGTTTTTGAATGTAATTTGCATTGTGATCGGGAAGAATTTCATTATTGGGTAGAGGCAGGGAAATCACGGCTCAACATCATGATGTCTGTCAGCCCAACCCTAGTCAACATAAGCCCCAGACTCCGCTATATCAAAAGCAACCCACCTTAACTGCTTGAAAGAGTCGCACAACATAAGTCGCTGCTGATTGTAATTTCTTATTGTGTCTTTCATATTACAGCGGAATATATAGAGGATGTGGAGCTCATGTTTTCCAACTGTCTGGAGTACAACCCACGAAGCACCAATGAAGCAAAAGCCGGTCAACGGCTCCAGGCCTTCTTCCATTCTGAGCTTCAAAGACTCGGCCTGGCTGACCGCTTGACCCCTCCACAGAAACGGCCACGGATGTAAACAAAACCCCGTCTTCCACACAAACGCACCAACTGGCCACGACTGAAAGCCAGTTCATAACCCGCTGTCTAATTATGTAGTTTCGGGACATTTGTGGAATGTTCATGAACATTCCAGTGCTTTGACTCAAATTCTACCTTGCCCTTGTACACGAGAAAATGTATTGGCAAAGTGCAGTGTGCAAACAAAACGGCACGCTGAAGGATATCAAGCGGCATTTATCTTCACAGCTAGTGACGAGTATAAATCGGCCTTTAATCCTACGGAGCAAAGTGGAGAAAGGAAAAACAACTGCTGTGAAGAGAGAAATATTTGCACTGTTTTCTGAGAAGTTTTTTTGCGTTCACATTAACTCAGGACAAAATGCATTGTGTGTTTTTGTCTGTACTTTCAAAATGGTGCATTTTGTTTTTTGTACATCAACTGCATTTGTAGACTACTATTTTGTATAGATTTTTACAGACCTGCGTCTCCGTTCTGACTATAAATTAAGTCAAAGGAAAAAATAGAATTTCAGTTTTGTAGTTGAATAGTTGTAAAGATAAACTCAGTTCTTTCCGTCAGGTCCCTATAGCTTGCATAAACACTACATAGGAACCAGACCATCCCGTTTTGTTTTCCCTTTCAGTTTTGGTTATTTATTTAGATTTGCTTGCTTTATTTATAAGATTTTCGTTATAGGTTTGTTTGTTTTTCTCGCTCAGAAAGCTTGTTGAATCAGTTTTCCTCTCATTGGTCTTGAGAGTCATTTTACCTGCTGTGTAATTCTTTTTTTTTTCTGTATGTAAAATAAATTTTGTTAATATTTGGCTTGACCACTTGTTTTTATCACTGATTTTTTTGTTTCTGTGTTCAGCAGAAGCCGCAGTTAACTGCACTTTAAATAAAGATTGTCCAGTATAACTTTAATTTGCACATTTAGGTTATTTTAAAGTGTACAACAGACCATCAGTTAATGTGCCTTGGACTAGTTTTCAGTCACTGAAAACCTGACAATAATAATGGAGGTAATTTAGTAATGTGAATATTAATTTTTCCAATTATTCTGGCTATAATTAATCATCTGCTAGATATTGCTCTTATGTAGAGTAAAACTTGAGTATTATATAATGTTCATGATTTAAAAGTTGAACCATTTGCATTATCATTTCATTCGGCTATATTTAAGTATAAATATTAGTATAACTAAATTTATGATATCTCTTGCCAACTGTCCCAAAGACAGTGAATGACAGTGCATATGGTCGAGAAGCCCTTCACTGCGGCTGTGCGGTGATGTCTCTCTCTCTCTCTCTTTTTCACACACACACACTCACACTGTCTCGGCTGCTCACATTCCCAGATAGAAGTAGCAAGAAAATAATCGTTCATTGATTCATCGCGTCGGACAGCATGGTAAGGACAGGCTTTCTTCCTCACACGTAGCTAATTCTTAATTCATAATGGTTGTTAAAATGTTATTTTGAAACTCTTTCTGTCAAACTTTTGGTCAGCAACTGTCACGTTCCCAGCTCTGGCAGGATCTGTATTGCGGCGCTGTGGCGCTCTAGCGGATCCGTGATTTAGTGCGCTCCGGCTGAAGAATATAATGCTTTATTTGACTCGAAGTTCATTTTGTGCTTTCTGAAATCAGTTTTAATTTGCTATAAATCTATATTTCAGGCCTATAGCCAGAGGCGGCCATTTTAAGCTAATTTTAGCCGGTGCTTTAATCACACTCAGCGCATGCCTCACCAACTTTTACTCACGGACGCTGGAGAAATAAATGAGCGGGACTATATTGATGGACACAGACGCGTATAATCAGATCAGAATGAGCGGTTTCATGCCATGAGATGACTATTGTGTATTCTGAGGGGTGAATTAGGCTACTTGCTTATGATTCAATAGGATTTAGTGGCCATAGTGTGTGTGTGTGTGTGTGTGTGTGTGAGAGAGAGAGAGAGTCGGACATCTACACCAGCTGCTCAGAGCGCGTCTGTGCGCATGCGCCACTAGTACTTTGACTTGTAACAATTTAAAAAAAGTAGATAGTACTTATTTATTAAATGGATACAAAAAATAAACAGTTACTAGGTATAGGAACTAGTTGATATCTAACAGAATTTCATGGCACTTAAACGCTTAATTTACTTAACTTCTAGCAACAATTGAATAAAAACAAAAATGTATGTCTTGTTTTACAGCACAAGTATCTAAACATTATTAAATCAAGATACAATTATTATATTCTATAATACTTTAAGCATCATAATAGTTTTTTCTTAAAAATAACCTAAGTGAGGTAAGAAAAATAATCTTTTTTTCCCTTTGAACGTTTATTTTTATTACCTAATTATAATTTTACTCAATTTTGGTAATTGTTTCAGAAAACAATACATCTTAAGTCATTTTGCATCTCATATCTTGATTTTGTACTGACAAACGAGACAAATACTAAGAAAAATCATCTTTTTTTTACATTTCATTGCTATTGGAATAGTTAATAAGTAGTACTACTATCTATATTCTGATAATTATTTTAATCCGTAGTAACCAATATTGCTTACTGATATCTGATTTTAATAGATATTATAGTCCTCTAATATCTACTATAATCACCAGTGAAACTAGATGCTAGTAAGTATAAGAATATCTGCTAGCAGATAAAAATACATGGTAATAATTTAGTACGTTTTAAGGAATACATCTTAAAATGGCATGTGTAGAGACAGTCATTAACGTCAAACACTTTGTTTCAATGTGTTAATGCACTGAGGTTCAACCCTCCGAGGGCCTCGTTTGTTTTGAGGGTGAAGTATCATTGATCATGAATCCAAATGTCTTTAAAAAGCCCCAGGAGGAGCTCTCATAGTTGTATCATGGCCCAGGCGCCCCACTATGACTTGGCCTTCCAGTCCATTTTCGAACGGGAGTGAGAGATTTGAACTGTGGTGACAGACCAGCTGGCAATGCGCAGCACGTACGTGAGTCAGGGTTTGTGAGCAGCACTGGATCAGTCCATGCCAGTGAGGTGATTCCACTTCTAATATTTCCCGGTAGTTATTTTGTACTATGGATATGTATTACGATGCTGGTTATTCTGCTACTGACATCCAAGTATGGATCTACAGACTGAATTACTGTTTTAGTCTCAATCTACTGTATTCACCCCAGTCTCATCCTCATCACAGGCCTCTGGTGTCACAGTCAATGATGAAGTCCTCAAAGTCTTCAATGACATGAAAGTACGGAAGTCCTCGTCCTCGGACGAGGTGAAAAAGCGCAAAAAGGCAGTGCTGTTCTGCCTCAGCGACGACAAGAAGAAGATCGTCGTAGAGGAGGGCAAGCAGATCTTAGTAGGAGACATTGGAGAGTCTGTCGACGACCCCTACGCCTGCTTCGTGAAGCTCCTACCTCTGAACGACTGCAGATACGGCTTATATGACGCCACTTACGAAACTAAAGAGTCTAAGAAAGAAGACTTGGTATTTATATTTTGGTACGTCTGGAAAGGTTATTATAGTTTAAAAACATTATTCAGATTTCACATTTAATCAATGTATTTTTATTCAATTTTATTTTGTATATATTTATGCATTTATTTATTCATTCATTCACACATTTATTTATGCATTTTTTTTTATTTATTCACGCATGTATTGATTCACACATTTGTTTATGAATTTTCAAATATAGTTAATTTAGAATTTGTTTTAATTTGTAGAATTTAGATTTTATAATTTATTTTGTATATATCTATTCATTTACTTATTCACGCATTTATGCATTTTTTTCCACATTTATTAATGCAGTTTTAAATTTAGTTAATTTAGAATTTTTAGACATTTTGAGATTTTGTAGAATTTTTATTTTTTTTATTTTATTAAATTAGTTTTTTTTTAAAGTTTTTTAATTTAAGTATTTGTTCCAGTTTTTTTTATCCTTTATAACATGTTTGAACAACAAACAAATTGTGATATGTGAGTTTTATTTAAATTTTTTGACAATACACTGAAGTAAAACAGACCATCCAACACCAACAGAAATTTTATATTTTCACTGAATTAATTTGATTTATTCAATTAATTAATTTTTAACTAGTTAGTCATTTACTTCTGTCAATAAAATAAAAATAATGAATAATAATAACAACCTTGCTGTTTGTTGTTAATGAACTCTGCTATACTTTGTTAATAGTAAAGTAAATGACGCAAAATAAATGATTTATTCTTTTTAGTTTGAATGCATATACTGAACATTGCTATTTTGATTTTAGGGCCCCTGAAGGTGCGCCGTTAAAAAGCAAGATGATATATGCTAGCTCAAAAGATGCCATTAAGAAGAAGTTTACAGGTGAGTACTGTCATATTCACTAAGAATACCAATAATTCTTCTTTACAAAACAGATGCTGTTTGAATAGCTGACATAATATAGTAACAGCCATATATTTACACACACACACACACACACACACACACACACACACACACACATGCCTCATTAATGTCTGTTTCTATGGGCTGCTATACGTAAGCTGTCCGCTATATTGGACCGGTTTTAAATCTCGAGAACAAGTTAACTGTGCATCTGCAACCCTAGATATTCAGATGTTTGAATATCTATATCTGCAATAGACATTAGCAGATTATTTGATTACACTTTAAGATGTCAAGTGTTACAGTGTAATTATACATGCAAGTACTGAGTGATAATAATGAACTACATGTACTTACTGTAGGGTTAGGATTATGATTAGGGTGTGGTAGATTTAGTTGCATGTAATTATGCACAATTTATAGTAATTGCTATAGTAACTACATGTAACAAGGACACTGTAAAATGGCTGCATCTGAAATCACATACTTCCCTACTATATAGTAGTTTGTGAAAAAAGTAGTATGTCCGAATTCACAATTTCAAAATTCTATTTTATATATATATATATACACGATGTTGCCAAAAGTATTGGGACACCCCTCCAAATCATTTCAGGTGTTCCAATCACTTCCATGGTCACAGGTATAAAATCAAGCACTAGGCATGCAGACGCTTTCTACAAACATTTGTGAAAGAATGGGTCGCTCTCAGGAGCTCAGTGAATTCAAGCGTGGTACCGTGATAGTTTGCCACCTGTGCAATAAGTCCATTAGTGAAATTTCCTCACTACTAAATATTCTACGGTCAACTGTTAGTGGTATTATAACAAAGTGGAAGCAATTGGGAACAACAGCAACTCAGCCACGAAGTGGTAGGCCACATAAAATCACAGAGCGGGGTCAGCGCATGCTGAGGTGCACAGTGCGCAGAAGTCGCCAACTTTCTACAGAGTCAATACAGACCTCCAAACTTTGTGTGGCCTTCAGATAAGCTCAAGAACAGTGCGTAGAGAGATTCATGGAATGGGTTTCCATGGCCGAGCAGCTGCATTTAAGCCTTACATCACCAAGTGCAATACAAAGTGTCGGATGCAGTGGTGTAAAGAACACCGCCACTGGACTCTAGAGCAGTGGAGACGTGTTCTCTGGAGTGACCAATCACGCTTCTCTGTCTGGCAATCCAATGGACGAGTCTGGGTTTGACAGTTGCCAGGAGAACGGTACTTGCCGGACTGCATTGTGCCAAGTGTAAAGTTTGGTGGAGGAGGGATTATGGTGTGGGGTTGTTTTTCAGGGGTTGTGCTTGGCCTCTTAGTTCCAGTGAAAGGAACTCTTAATACTTCAGCATATCAAGACATTTTGAACAATTTCATGCTCCCAACTTTGTGGGAACAGTTTGGGGATGGCCCCTTCCTGTTCCAACATGACTGCACACCAGTGCACAAAGCAAGGTCCATAAAGACATGGATGAGCGAGTTTGGTGTGGAGGAACTTGACTGGCCTGCACAGAGTCCTGACCTCAACCCGATAGAACACCTTTGGGATGAATTATAGCGGAGACTGTGAGCCAGGCCTTCTCGTCCAACATCAGTGCCTGACCTCACAAATTTAGGAGCGTGTCAAAAACACACTCTAAACATTGTGGAAAGCCTTCCCAGAAGAGTTGAAGCTGTTGTAGCTGCAAAGGATGGGCCAACTCAAACCCTACGGATTAAGAATGGGATGTGATTAAAGTTCATGTGCCTGTAAAGGCAGGCGTCCCAAAACGTTTGGCAATATAGTATATATATATATATATATATATATGTTCTGTGGCACTTTCAAAACTTTTCAAAGTTTGCTGGAGAATCCCTTCCAGCCGGACACAACAACATTGGCTCAAACAAGTGATGCAAGTTATTGACGAAACAATGTTTTTTATTTTTGCACTGAAGAATCGTTCACATGACCAGAAACAACGCAGAAGCTAATATTCAAATAAATAAAACACTAAAGTGGGAGTCATTCCTACAATGAAAATAGTGCAATAAAATGTTTTTATTTTAAAATCTTATGCAATCATGCCTCTTTTTCTCCAGGTATCAAACACGAGTGGCAGGTCAACGGTTTAGACGACATTCAGGACCGCTCAACCCTGGCAGAAAAGTTGGGAGGAAGCGTGGTCATATCGCTGGAGGGGAGACCATTGTAAACTGAACAGCCATGTGCCATCTGGATTCCACACGCTTTCTTTCATCTTAGCAGCTGTCTCTATCATCCGATCCTGAAGGAATAGTCCTAGTTTGTCTTTATTCCCTTTTCTTTCTTTTTTTTTTTAAGTTTGTTTTTTTTTCCACATTAAGGAGATCTCATTAACATATGCAACAAACAAAAAAAAATCTACCAGCTGAATGCCAGCTCACTTTTGTTTTGCCAAACGCCAGTAGAAAGCTTGGATGATCACGTATATTAACCAGCACAAAGTCAAATGTATTTTCAGAGATATTCTATGATGCTGTAAGAGAACTATATGAGAATGCTGTACGTTAATGCCTCACAGCAACGCATTAACCAGTGACAAGCACTTTACAAGCCTGAAACTATTTATTTGAACTCTTCTACCTAATCTGGCTCATTTGACATGGTTAAGTTTATGCAGATAAACAAAGCACTTTTGGTCTTTACACTAGCAGTTGAAGGAGGACTTTCTGTCTGGAATTTCTGTGTCTGTTTGAACCCGGAATAGAAGTTACCACAGTTTTCATTCCTGTTACGCATACGGACATAAACAGATGGGTTTCCAACTGTTCCATCGCAGCCTTTGATTCAAATGCACCACAGAACGTGAAGGCCGAGCTTCTTGGAATGTTTTTTTTTTTTTAACACTATATGAAAATACAATAATTCTCTGTAACGATGGCAATATTTGCAGTCTGAAGTGAAACGTTGTTTTTGAGATCGAGGAAGGTGCCACTTTGAAATAAAATCTTGTGGCGGAATTCTTGGATGGATTTCTTGGCTCGATTTCCTTAGGGTGTCACTTGACGTGTGATATGCTTGACCTGTGTGTGTTAGTCATCAGAAGGGCCTAATTCAACAAAATATTTCTGTTCTGCATTATTTTATTCATTCAGATTTATTAACATTCTATTTTTATGTTCAAAGTCAAGGATAACTGTTAATCAAGACTGTCTATCCATCCATCCATCCATCTATTGTTTATTTTATCTCCATCTATCTATCCATCCATCCTCTATCATTTATTCTGTCCATCCATCCATCTATCATTTGTTTTATCTCCATCTATCTATCTATCTATCTATCATCTCTCTCCATCCATCTATCTATTAATCCATCCTCTATCGGTCGTTCTGTCCATCCATCCATTGTTCATTTTTATCTACAGTATATCTATCTATGCATCCATCCTCTATCAGTCATTCTGTCTGTCTGTCTGTCTGTCCATCCATCTATCGTTCATTTGATCTCCATATATTCTATCTATCATCTCTCTCCATCCATCCTCTATCGGTCGTTCTGTCCATCCATTCATCCATCCATTGTTAATTTTATCTATATCCATCCATCCTCTATCAGTCATTCTGTCCATCCATCCATCTATCGTTTGTTTTATCTCTATCTATGCTTTCTATCTATCATCTATTCCATCCATCTATCTATTAATCAATCCTCTATCGGTCGTTCTGTCCATCCATCCATCCATCCATTGTTCATTTTATCTACAGTATATCTATCCATCCATTCTCTATCAGTCATTCTGTCTGTCTGTCCATCCATCTATCGTTCATTTTATCTCCATCTATTCTATCTATCATCTCTCTCCATCCATCTATCCATCCTCTATCGGTCATTCTGTCCATCCATTCATCCATCCATTGTTAATTTTATCTATATCTATCTATCCATCCATCCTCTATCAGTCATTCTGTCCATCCATCCATCCATCCATATATCGTTCATTTTATTTCCCTCTATTCTATCTACCTATAGATCTATCATCTCTCTTTATCCATCTATCTATCCTTCCATCCTCTATCGGTCATTCTGTCCATCCATCCATCTATCTATCCATCTATTGTTTGTTTTATCTATATCTATCTATCCATCCATCCATCTATCCATTCTGTCCATCCATCCTCTATCGGTTGTTCTGTCCATCCATCCATCTATTGTTTGTTTTATCTCCATCTATCTATCTATCTGTCTATCTGTCTATCTATCTATCTATCTATCTATCTATCTATCTATCTATCTATCTATCTATCATCTCTCTCTCTCCATCCATCTATTAATCCATCCTCTATCGGTCGTTCTGTCCATCCATCCATTTGTTCATTTTATCTACAGTATATCTGTCCATCCATCCATCCATCTATCGTTCATTTTATCTCCATCTATTCTATCTATCTATCATCTCTCTCCATCTATCTATCCATCGTTAATTTTATCTATATCTATCCATCCACCCATCCATCCATCCTCTATCGTTCATTTTATCTCCATCTATTCTATCTACCTATCCATCTATCATCTCCATCTATCTATCCATCCATCCATCCTCTATCGGTCGTTCTGTCCATCCATTCATCTATCTATCCATCTATTGTTCGTTTTATCTATATCTATCTATATACTATCCATCCATCAATGCTGTATATATAGAAGTATTGAAAGTACATACTATACAATACAAAGTACAAGGTCAATACAAACTTAAAGATTTTTATATATATATGCTTTAAGCAATATTTGAAGTTTTCTGGACAATCTTTTCTAGTTATTTTTATTTATTTATTTTGTATTTGGGGGTTGTTTTGGGGCATTCTGATTTGTGTATACTAATGTAGTAAAGCATTGAACAAAATTGGGAGTAAATCAGATACTTATATCCAGGGCAGCTTCTGCATGTCTTAAAGCGTTTAATAAAGTTTAACTGAACTGCTCAACCTCCTTTAACGACTTCTTACAGGCCAAGCGCTTTCTATGAGCGTGGTCTTGCAGTAGATCTGGGCTTGAGGCCAGTTGCTGCTTCTCCCATTGGAGAATTTGATCCGCAGGCAGGGAGCAATCCTCTGCTGCTCGGCGCTATTTATGGCCAGCGTGCTTTTGTGTCTTGTCATCGTTGTCCACAAATGGCAAAACTGAACATGCTTCCAAAGAGCTACAAAAGGGACACTGCTGGACAGGCCGGGGAGCGGTGTTTCTCACTCTTGAAAGAAGTAGCACTGATGAAAGGAAGGTTTGTTTCAGAGAAAAACTGCTCTCAAATATCACACACACAAAAAACAATGTTAGAGTGTAAAAGCTGTCAGAGAAGGAAAGTACTGGCCTTCATCTGCGCTGTTGATTATAGTTCAGTTAAGAACTCATGTCCACACTGTTGTCTCCTCTGGGAACTTTTTAGTAATGGTTATGAAACTAGTTCTCGGTGTATGTAAATACATATTGTGGGGGAGACGACCTGGACATGACTGATCTGTGCGGATGGAGTTCAACTGATACAAGTTATTCAATGGCCAATGACAATATAGAGGGAGAAGAAAGACTGGCGGTTGATATAATGCCTATATTCCTAATTCAGTTCAATGATAGCAAATGAGATGTACACAAAATAAACACCTATTTGACCAAATATTCATTAAATTAATTATATATTATAGAGTTTATGTATGTTTATGATTATTTTGGAACTGACACAGGTTATCAAATCAACAATCTAAAAATGGCCAAATATCAGACAGTTAATTGGTCTGGCTGAACATATTGATCGGTATCAGAAAACATTTTTCTATTAATAAACTCTTGCACAAACATCTCTTAAGCTACACTATCATTGAAAAGATTGTGTTTGGTAAGATTTTTAAAAATGTTTTTGAAAGAAGTCTCTTATACTTACGTATACTACCACGGCTGCATTTATTTGATCAAAAATACAATATGCTGATTTGCTGCTCAAGAAACATTTCTTAATATTATCAATGTTGAAAATCGCTTAAAGGGATAGTTCACCCAAAAATGAAAATTCTGTCATCATTTACTCACCCTCAAGTTGTTCCAAACCTGTATGAGCTTCTTTCTTCTGCTGAACACAAAAGAAGATATTTTGAAGAATGTTTGTAACCAAGCAGATAGAGCAACCATTGACTACCATAGTAGGGAAAAAAATACTATGGTAGTCAATGGTTGCTCTATCTATCTATGCACGGTTCGGACAATTTCTGCTTCCCATAGAGACGCTCGCACTGTTTTTGCATACTTTATCACAGCTAAAGTGAAATAAATGCAATATTTGTCAAATACACAGATGTTTCAGAGACATTTTCATTTATGCATTGCTTAATACAGCATCTGTTTGTACAAGAATAAAGTTCACCATATAAGCCTACACTCTCAATGAAGTGGGGTCTAAGTTTTTTTTTTCATCAGTTTTATTTTGATAAACATGACAGTATAACATCGCGACTACATGTAAAGAGGTTTTACCGTTATTAAAAACTGATTTGTGAGCATTAGTGGAACTGAAGGTTTTAAAATAAACACCAAACACAGGTGATCGCTGTCATGCGGTGAATCCGGCCAATCGTGGAACAGCTGTGTCGTCATCGGAGCTTGTGCAGTCGCTCTGGAGAAGCTGCGCAAAATGCACCAGCCGGCTGCTCTCGAATCGCTCTCGCAGCACTTTGTTGACATACATCCAAGTGGCAACCTCCCGCAGTTTCTCTTGAAGCCAATACGGAAGTGACATATACTGCAATTCATCGACTGGCCGCTAGAGACAGGCTCCAGAAGGAAGCAGAATCTCTAATTTTGCCCTTCATGACGATTGTGAGGGGGGTGAATTTTTTTATAACTCATTCGTTTACATTATATAAAGCATTAAAGTTCTGCATAATTAAGGGCGTGGCCACTTCGACTGACAGGTGGATAGCCATTTATCTGCTAGCCATCACGTCACTTCAGCTCCGCCCACGTCCCGCCTTTTTGGCCATTTTCTGTTATCCGGAAGGGACGCACGATGACGCGCTGCCAAGATGGCAACGGCCATCTCGTCCCTACTTTACGCTTCTAAACTGCTCATCAAAATCCTATGGGTGACGTCACGGACACTACGTCCATATTTTTTTACAGTCTATGGTATCGCTGCATGAAGTCGTACTTGAATGCCTCTGCACTCAATTGGATAGGCCTACAACCAATCAGAGAAACGGCTCAACTGTATGCACGCTGGAATAAGTAGAAGAAGAAGATGATGATGAGTGTAAACGATCTTTGCCGGTGTTGTAAAAAGAATTTAAGGATACACAGAGTATTTACCAACACAATCATAATTTTTGAGAGAAATAGTAAAGGTGAATGCATATACGAACAAGTTCTCCGTTTAGTAATCAAGTTCTAACCAAGCGCTCTTTGGTGATGTGAATGATTACGTTACTGTTATCATCTGTCCATCATCGTATATAGCCCGCCCTGACAATTGAATTGGTCCAAACAGCTCTGGTTCGAGCATAGTTGCTTCACAGCGACTTCCCGACCTCAAATGTTGTGGTTGGGGCTAAGTTCGGCTGGCATACAGGCTACATACTGAATGTATAGGCTCAAAGATATACTTGTCCTCAACACCTATAAGAGACATGCCAGTGAAGAACAAGAAACTATTTTCTAAAATAAAACGGAACAATTCAATTTTGCAATAAATCATGGTCGACAGCTTCTCAAGTCCCACACGGAGACGCGTTTAGCTGTATACGTAAAAATGTTGTACCGTTGTATCAGCGTTTCGTCCACACGGATCCGGTGTTTTGGGAGCATGAAACCAAGGGGGTAATCCAGCACCCGGAAAGTTTACCTTCCATAGGCGCCGGCCATTGCTAACCAAGCCATCACCTGCTGTTAGCATTCCATTGACACCTATTAATTTTGCCGTCACTTTGACAGCGAATAACTTTACATCTGAGGCGTTTAAAGACTCAATTTGTCCATTGTTTGTTTCTAAAGAAACATGACAATGTATAAAAGGCTCCATTACCTTGTATCTTACACTATCGCCCCGTAGAAGCCATTTTTGTAAAAATAGGCTAACGATTGCGTCATAACCCACGCGACTCTCTGTCGCGCAGTAGAGAAATTACCATATAGACTGGAGGAGAAACTCGCAGGCAATCTTTTACTGTCTATGAGGCAATTTATTAAAATAAATAAATACTATGCAAAATAACAAAACGATTAATAAGAATACTTACCAAAAGTTGCTCCTGCTCACGCTCTCCGTTTCTGCAAGATTCGATGATTCAGATTTCACTTTGCAAAACTACTAGAAGGCTTACAACTGTCAGACAGGTTGCTCACGTCACATCTACATCGTCAAGCTCAGTCTGAGGCTGCGCAGTACACTCAGCCATCAGGAAGTGAGTGCTACTAATTGACTTCACTTTTCTCCGTGGAAGTCTATGGGGTCGCTGTGTCCATTTCTTTTACTGTCTATGCATGAAACTGATATTTTTTTAAACTCGGTCCCGGAGTGGATAAATCTGAAAACGACACCCTTGTGTTTTCACGTGTACAGCCAATCCGTATATATTGTGTAACGGTGATGTCATCACACCACGTCCCGCGCGGGAAAGACTAGAAAGGGATATGACTACGGGCACTGGGCATGCGCACATCAATATTGCATCATTTAATTACAGTATATTCATTATTGTAAGGGTAGGATTAGGGTGTAGACGTTAATAAAACACATCTGGCACATTTATTTATTGTTATTTTATTGTGAGATTTTGCCTCACCTCCTACCATTGCTAGCCACAACTCTTCTTCTCCGTTTTTAGTGTATTTCTGTGGCAGAATTACAGCACCACACACTGGCTTGGCATCGGTTCTCTTACGAGAGGTTCTCTCGTATTGCGTAAGTTCCTTACGCTACGGGAAAGTATTCTTTCTTCGAGATTTCTGAAAAACCCAAAATTATCCTTAATTTTGTAACATTGTCAACGCAGTGCGGCAGCCTGGCAGACCATAGCAGGCTATTCCAGCGTGCTATTGGCTGCTCTGCTGGCAACTGCAGCAGCCTATCGGTGAGCCCGCGTGACGTGGCGACCAATGAGGGCGCTTCGCGCCCACCTGGCTTCATTTGCCTACAGGTGGGGCGTGGCCACGTGTATATAAGCAGGGCTCACGGGCTGCATATTCGATTTTCTTTTCTTCAGCGAAGCCCTTCGCATCGCTGGATCTGGAACCCGCCGCCGTGACCGCGCAGACAAGCAAGCAGAGGACAGCGCCTGAGGAAGCCGGCAGCATCGCGCCACCTTCAGCCTTCCGTGCCTGCTCTGCTATCCGGCAGCCCCATATCCTTTTACGCTCAAAGTGTTGTCGCCGCTGCGTCACACTTTTCACAAAAAGAGCCGAGCGTTGATACAAATGTCTCGTTCCACCTGCGGCTCGTGTCACGCGCAGCTCAGCTCCGGGGACCGCCATGTGATCTGCGCTCTCTGCCTGGGCCGTGATCACGCCGCCGCCGCACTCCACGCTGGCGGATGCCAAGAGTGCGAAGAACTGACGATGTCGACCCTGCGGGCTCGACTCGTCCTGTTCGAAGATGATATCCCTCCAGTCCCTGCCACGCCGCGCAAGAAGAAGCGCCGCTCGCAGCGGACTCCGGAGCTCGCAGAGAGAAGCTCGCCGGAACCTTTCCCGCCCGCTTCACTCTCGCCTTCCCCGCCCCCACCCCAGGCCGCCATTTCTGTTGCCGCCTCCGGGGATGAGGCGGATGCGGCCGCGGAACGCGCCGACAGCTGCTCCATCATGGCTTCCGACAGCGAGGACTGGTCTTCCGCGTCCTCTTCAGTCCGGGGCTCCGGACGCTCTCGAGCGGGTGAGGACGCCGAACTCTTGCGCCTTCTCACCCGGGCTGTCGAGCAGCTAGGCCTCGAATGGGCCCCGCCCAAGGTGGCAGCGCCGAACCGACTTGACGGATGCTTCCTAAACAGTCGCCGCCGTGCGCCCACCTCCAGGACTGCACCCTTTTTGCCGGAGCTTCACGAGGAGCTCGCAAAGTCCTGGAATGCGCCATTCTCCGCGAGGGTCTCGTCTCAGGCTTCTTCGACGCTCTCACAAGTTGACGGCGCGGCCGAGAAAGGCTACAACGCTATCCCTCCGGTGGAAGAGGCGGTCGCAGCGCACCTTTGCCCGCCTTCTGGTTGGCGCTCAAAGGCTGCCCTCCCGTCTAAGGCCTGCAGAGTGACGTCATCGCTGATCGGCCGCGCTTTCGCTGCCTCAGGTCAAGCTGCGTCCGCTCTGCACTCTATGGCCGTGCTGCAAATCCTCCAAGCTAATCTCCTCCGCGACATGGACGAGAAATGCTGTGACGCTGAGTTAATCACGGATTTGCGAAGCGCGACGGATCTCTCCCTTCGCGCCACCAAGACCGCAGCACAGGCCCTCGGACGCTCTATGGCCTCCCTCACGGTAGCTGAGCGCCACCTCTGGCTCACGCTCGCGGACATGCGAGAAACAGAGCGCGCGGCCTTCCTAAACGCCCCGCTCTCTCCGTCTGGGCTTTTCGGACCAGCGGTCAAGGGGATCGTCGACCGTTTCTCCGAAGTGCAGAAAACGACGCAGGCCATGAACCTTTTCCTGCCTCGACGCCCCGGCGCTAGCAATAGCTCCGCTGCTCGCCGTCCTCGTGACCAGCCAGCAACGAGCTCCGCGCAGCGCCCAGCGCGGCCCCCTTCGTCTCAGAGAAGACCGAGCGGCCGCCCCAGATCGCGCTCTTCCAGCCGTGGTAAGCCGCCTCCACCTCGGGGCCCCCGGCCTAGGATCACGCTGAAGCCCGAGCCTCCAAAGTCCTCCTAGCAAGAGGCGAGAAACGACGGTTAAGTCCCGCCGCGGCCGGACCACCGTCAAAACTCTTTTTCCTGTCAGCCCCCACCACTGTGGCTGCTGCAGATGGATTTCACGCAGCCAACGAGCCGGCGAAAATGCCTTCTCGCCTGTCAATAACCGCCGTTTTTACGGCGAACCAGAGAAATCACAAAAGTTGCATTATTTCTGGTCGCACGGCTCGCGCCGTATGTGTTTCAAATGCAGTAAATGTGCCCACTTTTCTGTGTTCACCCCTGCACACAAGCACTATAAACCCTGTGTCCCCCACTCACATAAAGCGGCCACCGGCCGCTCGAGTGCTAGAGTTAGGTCACGTGTCCGCTTGTTTGCGTCCACGACTAACCACCACACGCGCTGTCACACAGCCACTCTTAACCGGTCATGTTCCACGCGTAAGAGTTGTGCCCGCTCAAACGCGCTCACACATTTTCGCGAACATTATGTCTCAGGCGCCACGCGCCACGCCACACACCATTTATTTTCCGCCCAGGGTGGCCGGAGCGATGAGTGTAGGGCCGCACACAAGCCACTCCCCGCTCGAAGCGGCAGAGATGCAGTGTGTAGGGCGGCCAGCCATCGCGTTTTTAGCTGCGCCCGCCCCTCCTATACGGGCCGTCAAACCCGCGAAGCGCGGCGTTTCGAGCCCGGAGGCCGGAGGCCGTTCTATCCCGTGTGGCGCACGCGAGAGCGTGGGAAGCCATTCCAGGTGTATCAGAATGGGTGCTGAAAACAGTGAAGCACGGCTACACTCTGCAGTTCGCTCGCCGCCCTCCGCGCTTCTGTGCGCGTACAGAGACGAGAGTGAGCGAGGAAGTAGCACATCTACTTCGAGCAGAAATAGCCACGCTGCTGTGCAAAGGGGCTATAGAACCGGTTCCCCACTCTATGAGCGAGTCAGGCTTTTACAGCCGGTATTTTCTCGTGCCAAAAAGGGATGGGTCGCTCAGACCGATTCTGGATCTGAGGCGTCTGAACAAAGCTCTTATGAAAAGATCGTTCAAGATGCTCACGACCAAGCAGATCCTCGCGCATATTCGCCCGAGAGACTGGCTAATCTCCCTAGATTTGAAAGATGCATATTTTCAAATCAAGATAACGCCGCGTCACAGGCCATTCTTACGATTCGCCTTCGACGGCCAGGCTTATCAATACACCGTCCTTCCGTTCGGCCTGTCACTAGCACCCCGTACATTTACGAAGTGCATGGACGCGGCCCTCGCTCCTCTGAGAAATCGAGGGATGCGAGTATTGAACTATCTGGACGATTGGCTCATCCTGGCGCAGTCGGAGGCCGAGCTCCTCGCCCACAGGGCAATGCTGCTCAGCCATCTGGACAGCCTAGGGCTCACGGTCAATTGGACCAAGAGCTCATTAGTGCCCACGCAATCAACCTCATTTCTGGGTTTGAATCTGGACACTGTGGCAATGTCAGCCCGCCTGTCACCCCATCGCGCGCGCCAAGTTCGGCGCATGGCTGCGTACTTTCGGCCAGGCAAAATCGCACCTCTCAAGCTGTTTCAGAGGATGCTGGGACGTATGGCCTCAGCTGCAGCTGTGCTCCAGCTGGGCTTAATGCGCATGCGCCCGCTGCAATGCTGGTTAAACGCCCGAGTGCCTCACAGGGCCTGGGCGTCCGGTGGCTTCAGGATCAGAGTGACTCAGGGCTGCGTGTCAGCCCTAGAGCCCTGGTTAGTAGCCGACTGGTACCAGAGGGGAGTGACGATGGGAGCCATCTCACACCGCAAGGTCATCTCGACGGACGCCTCCACCACGGGTTGGGGCGCCGTTTTCGAGGGCAGATCAGCCTCGGGCCTTTGGTCGAGCGAGGAAAAACTCCTACACATAAACTGTTTGGAGATGATAGCGGTAGAGAACGCGCTCAAGCAGTTTCTCCCGCTTATACGAGGACACCATGTGTTAGTCCGGTCGGACAACACCACAGTGGTGTCCTACGTGAACCGGCAGGGCGGTGTCAGGTCCAGAGGTCTGGGCAATCTGACAGAACGCCTGCTCGTGTGGGCACACAGCTCGCTGCGCTCGTTGAGAGCTGCGCACGTGCCGGGCCACCTCAATGTGGGCCCGGACAAGCTGTCCAGGGGCCTCATTCTCCCAGGAGAATGGTCCCTGCACCCCCAGACAGTCCAGCTGGTATGGCGCCTGTTCGGCAGAGCGGAGCTCGACCTCTTTGCAACAAAAGAGAACGCCCGCTGCCCGACGTTTCTGTCCAAAAGCGAGGATGCGCTGTCCCAAACTTGGCCCAGCCTCCCGCTGTATGCTTTCCCGCCGATCTCCCTATTGCCCCAGGTCATAGCGAAAATCAGGGAAACGCGCCGTCCGGTGCTCCTTATAGCACCGCGCTGGGAGAACCAGATTTGGTACCCAGAGCTGGTGAAGCTGTCGTACTCACCCCCCTGGCCAGTTCCGCTGAGAGCAGACCTTCTCTCTCAAGCAGGAGGCTCAGTTTGGCATCCCCATCCAGAGCGATGGTCTCTGCATGTATGGGTGACCAACGGATACCCGTTGACCTGCCCGAAGGGGTTATGAACACGATTTCACACTCTAGAGCCCCCTCGACGAGGCGGTTATATAGTTCTAAGTGGTCGGTGTTCACTGAGTGGTGTGTTTCCAAGGGATTGGACCCACAGCAATGTGGGGTCCAGTGGGTGCTCTCCTTCCTCCAAGAGCTTTTGGAATTGGGCAGGTCCCCTTCCACGCTCAAAGTGTATGTGGCGGCTATAGCAGCGTTCGCTCAGACGACGCTAGGTAGCACGCTAGGAAGGAACGAGCTCATCGTCCGTTTCCTCAGAGGAGCCAGACGGATGAATCCCCCGCGGCCCCCGTCGGTTCCTATATGGGATCTGGCCTTGGTCCTAGAGGCCCTGAAGGCTCATCCCTTTGAACCGCTCGAGACTGTGGAACCAAGGTTCCTTTCGCTGAAAACCACGTTTCTGATAGCTCTGGCTTCAGTGAAACGCGTGGGGGATCTACACGCGCTCTCAGTGAGCCCGACGTGTATGGAGTTCGGTCCTAATGACTCTAAGGTCATTCTCAGACCGAGGCATGGTTATGTCCCCAAAGCGATCGGCACTCCCTTCAGGGCGCAGATTATCTCCCTCTCGGCTCTGCCAGCATCCGATGAGGGGGACGGTGGCAATTTCCTCTGCCCTGTCAGGGCATTGAGGGTTTATGTCACACGCTCCGCCGCCTTCAGGCGTTCTGAGCAGCTATTTGTTTCGTTTGGTGGGCGCACTAAAGGTCTCGCCTCCTCGAAACAGACCCTGTCCAGGTGGATAGTGGACGCGATTGCAACTGCATACGCTTCCAAACACCTGCAGTGCCCGCTAGGTGTCAGAGCACACTCCACCAGAGGCATGGCCTCTTCGTGGGCTTGGGCCAGAGGGATTTCCATCCACGATATCTGTATGGCGGCAGGCTGGGCCTCCCCGTCTACGTTCGTGAGATTTTACAATCTGGAAGTTCCTGCCTTACAGGCGAAAGTGTTATCAGTTCAATAGGGCCGTTGGTTCTGCCCAGTGATTCTGCGCAGACATAGCTCACATACTGGTAGTAAGTTCGGTACTAGGCTCATGTGAATTTGAAGGAGACCGGCGGTGCCGTTCCCTCATTTACGAGACGAGCTGTTGTGAGTTTGAAGGTGACCGGCGGTGCCGTTACCTCACTCATATAACAAGATATTGTGAATTTGAAGGCGACCGGCGTTGCCGCTCCCTCATTCATGAGACAAGGTGTGGTGAATTTGAAGGAGACCGGCAGGTGCCGTTCCCTCATTCATGGGACAGGGTGTTGTAACCACCCGTCGTAAACCACCCGTCAGTTCGAATGAAGTGTCTGTATATGTGGTGGCCCGTTTTTTCTTTACCGGCCACCCTGCCCGAGCAGTGTTATGGTCCCCGGTTCCCTGGGATACATATGCTGTATGCGAGGCGCGCACGGCGTTGACAATATGTTCCCGTAGCGTAAGGAACTTACGCAATACGAGAGAACCTCTCGTAAGAGAACGATACTCGGTTACTTAACGTAACCTCGGTTCTCTCTAGAAGAGGGAACGAGTATTGCGTTCCTTGCCGTGCGCCCCGCTGGCTTTTACGCTTCAGAACTAAGAAAACCGAATATGCAGCCCGTGAGCCCTGCTTATATACACGTGGCCACGCCCCACCTGTAGGCAAATGAAGCCAGGTGGGCGCGAAGCGCCCTCATTGGTCGCCACGTCACGCGGGCTCACCGATAGGCTGCTGCAGTTGCCAGCAGAGCAGCCAATAGCACGCTGGAATAGCCTGCTATGGTCTGCCAGGCTGCCGCACTGCGTTGACAATGTTACAAAATTAAGGATAATTTTGGGTTTTTCAGAAATCTCGAAGAAAGAATACTTTCCCGTAGCGTAAGGAACTTACGCAATACTCGTTCCCTCTTCTAGAGAGAACCGAGGTTACGTTAAGTAACCGAGTATCGTTTTCATTGCTCTCGTGTGTAAAAAGATTGGAAAGGAAAACTCTGGCTTCGTGTGGACGAGGCCTGAGTTTGGACACCCCTGGACTAGCTGCTGACCGTGAACTAACAAGGGCAACCATAGGCGGGAAAATGAACAAAGGAACACAGGAATGAATCAAAACACAAACTAAAAGTCCAAAACACCAACAGAACCCTGACAAATATAACTTTTGCACCTGCAATTAATGTTGAAAGAATGTGACATTGATTCTAAGTCACCTTTGTTGAACATTGAAAATACAACTGAAATGGAAAGTCAACATAATAGTTAATATATGCGTTAATAATATATAATTAATATAATATGAAATATTTAATCTACAATTCAATGGTAGGTCTACAAATTCCTGACCATTTCAAAGTTATTTTGCCTCACCTACGACTGTTGCTGTACCCCTTCTAGCCACAACTCTTCTTCTCCGTTTTTAGTGTATTTCTGTGGCAGAATTACAGCGCCACACACTGGCCTGGCATGTATACTTCATTGTTTTGAGTCAGTTTCAGTGCTCTCGTGTGTACGCAGATATTTCTTGAAACGAGGGGGAAAAAAAAGATTGGATAGGGAAAGCTCTGGCTTCGTGTGGACGAAGTTAAGCTCAAGTGCTCAAAAAGGGCATAAGTAAACCAATATCCTTCAAAAATGTCAATTCAATATAACGGATAAATATAATAATGTTAAGTATAATGAAAAATAGTACAAGCCTGCTTGCACTGGAGACTGGTTTCGCCTGCAGTCGTGACCTCATCTTATATATGAAACACCTGCGATTCAGCAACTACCTGCTAATACACTCACGTTCATGTAAATAGCCTTATTGACAAGTTTGGGTGAGTAAGGGCAAAACGCACAAGATATATTACCTTCAATGCCCTGTAGATGGTTATATCATTTTTGTTGTAGAAATAAAATGCTTCAGAAAAAGTTAGGTGCAATGCAAAATGTAACAAGTAATTGCATTGCTCATCACAAATGTATTGGGTAAAGAGTACATATTCAAATAATCAAGCAGAGAGAAAAAGTTGCTAGCATCTTTGACCCTCATTAAAACGAGCCGAAAAGATACTTACATACATTTACTCATTAAAATATTTGACACCACAAAACACAGGAGAATCACAACCAACTAAAAAAGTAGGCTAAACATGAACAGACAAAACATAACTCAAACCGAGGGCTATAAATACACAGAATAACTAAAGAGCTAAGCAAGGAACAGGACGATCAAATCAATGAAACTATGAGTAACCATAGCAACAAACGAAAACAAGCCTAGAAACAATGGAAGGAAAAAATGATCTACAAACTAAAAGTCCAGGAAAACGGAACCAAAACTGAATGTTACAGGTGCATTTAGAGATATCACAAGGTTGACCAAGGTGTCTGATGGGCAATATAATACTGATATACATACAGCTTAATTATAACAAATTAGATAGACATATAATTGCTGAAGTAAATGAACTCTTATTATAGATAGTGATTTTGCCAAGTAAGACATGTTCCTGGAACAACATTCCTGTGCAAAAATGTAGTCCTAACCCTATCCCTACCACTAAACCTAACCCCATAAGTTATCCCTAAAATCAGAGGAAAATGATAGATGAATAACACTGATGTAGAAGCACCTATCCAAACCTAAACTTGACATAAATTGTAAACTTAACCTTCAAATCTGATTGGTTGATTGGAATATTGTTCCAGGATCAACAAAGACGTTTCATCACCAGTATAAATGTACTCAAAAGTCACTAAAATTATAATTAAAACAAAACTTGACAAGGATGCATATGCAGATCTCTACCCTCAACTAAGACACCGTGTAGACTGCAAGAAAATCAGGAGTTTATTTAACTGCCTTCTCAAGAGTTGTATCTATTTTGGGCTCACATATCCAACTTATTTGTCAGAGCTTTTATGTCCACCGCTGTATGAAACAAAGTGCCTTTCATGTAAGCCCTGAATCTCTGTGTCTGAACAAGTGAGCTGAAAATAAACAAATGACCTCTCCTTGCTCTCCAGTAGATTCTGTGCTCTGAAAGGGTGTGTGAGTATTGATAGCTGGCTGCTGCAAAAGCATGTGAGAATGTGCGACATGCTGTTAAAAACATTTCACAAATACTGTCAACTGGATTGGCTGTTTCGTCTGGTTTAAACAGAATGTCTGTGAGGTTAAAGGATGGAGGAATTTGAGTAGAGAGGAGGTGCAATCTTGAGTTTCTTAGAATGTTGTTTCTCAGAATAAAGAGGGGAAAAAAACATTGACCTTCTCTGGGTTTGCAGTGCTTCTGAGGCTTTCAGATTGGTATGCATTGAACATATTTACTTTAAGAGAAGCTGAAATTCATTTAAACATTTATGGGATTTTTTTTAATTACTGAACAGTTTGATCAGTTGTTTTGCAATACATTTGTTGTGTCTATTGCAGTGCAACATGACCTGTTGCAGGGTCACACGATTTCACTTCAGGACAAAGTTACTCAATATGTTATTATGAATGCTCACGTCTGTGATGTTGATGCATGCATATCGTTTCTCAATATGTTTTGATTTCAACCTGAGCTTGTGTTTTGTTGTTTCAATGTCCCATTAACGAAAAAAGTGAAATACACTTCAAAGTGGCGTATACACTATTTTGCCAAAAGTATTGGGACACCCCTCCAATGGCCACAGGTGAATAAAATCAAGCACCTAGACATGCAGACGCTTCTACAAACATTTGCGAAAGAATGGGTCGCTCTCAGGAGCTCAGTGAATTCAAGCAGTTCAGTGATAGGTTGCCACCTGGGGAATAAGTCCATTCGTGAAATTTCCTCACTACTAATTAATCTACGGTCAACTGTTAGTGGTATTATAACAAAGTGGAAGCAATTGGGAACAACAGCAACTCAGCCACAAAGTGGTTGGCCACGTAAAATCACAGAGCGGGGTCAGCGCATGCTGAGGTGTACAGTGCGCAGAAGTCGCCAACTTTCTGCAGAGTCAATACCGACCTCCAAACTTCATGCAGCCTTCAGATAAGCTCAAGAACAGTGTGGAGAGAGATTCATGGAATGGGTTTCCATGGCCGAGCAGCTGCATCCAAGCCTTCTCCGTATGGCAATCCAATGGACGAGTCTGGGTTTGGCAGTTGCCAGGAGAACGGTACATGCCTGACTGCATTGTTCCAAGTGTAAAGTTTGGTGGAGGGAGGATTATGGTGTGGGGTTGTTTATCAGGGGTTGTGCTTGGCCTCTTAGTTCTGGTGAAAGATACTCTTAATGCTTCAGCATACCAAGACATTTTGGACAATTTAATGCTCCCAACTTTGTGGGAACAGTTTGGGGATGGCCCCTTCCTGTTCCAACATGACAAAGCAAGGTCAATAAAGACATGGATGAGCGAGTTTGGTGTGGAGGAACTTGACTGGCCTGCACAGAGTCCTGACCTCAACCCGATAGAACACCTTTGGGATGAATTATAGCGGAGACTGTGAGCCAGGCCTTCTCGTCCAACATCAGTGCCTGACCTCACAGATGCGCTTCTAGAAGAATGGTCAAAAACACTCTAAACATTGTGGAAAGCCTTCCCAGAAGAGTTGAAGCTGTTGTAGCTGCAAAGGATGGGCCAACTCAAACCCTATGGATTAAGAATGGGATGTGATTAAAGATCATGTGCCTGTAAAGGCAGGCATCCCAAAACATTTGGCAATATAGTGTATATTGTTAACTTAACACTTGTACATGCTGTTTTGACATTAATATTATGCAGCACCAGTGGGCAGTATGCAGCAGAAAAACATGTATATATATATATATTTGTACATGGTCAGATACAATTTAATACATAATCATAAATTACAAATATGTTCCCATGCAATTCATTAAATCACTTGAATGCACCAAAGTTGAGCAATTAATATGATGTTATCTGATTTTATACATGTAGGGTAAATATGCTCGTTAACCTTATGATGATAAAGTATTTGGTGTACAGAAATATTTTTTTACTGTTTTATGATGGTTAGTTTTCTGGAGGTCCAAGATTGACTCTTGACCATTGGTTGATCATTACCTGAAGTCTATCAGTAACCACAAACTATAACACAGGACAAAGTGGTGAGTGGAAGTCAGATAATTATTCTATAATCTGTAATTTTGTGATAAATGATCATTCTCTGATTCTTTCAAACTCATCTGACTGGCAATGATCTATTAGTGCAGTATTTCAGTAATGATAATCACAGCATCACACTCACTCCACCAGCAGGTGAAGATAAGCAGTTGTCCTTTCAATGATTAAAGTCGGTTTGTCGCCCTCTATTGGTGAGTATCACATCAACACACAATCATGTCAATAAATCAGTGAGAATTGTAGCAGTGACCCTCATTCTGTGCAGATTCTGTAAGTCAATATTTCACTGTATGACTGTAATGAAGTTTGTTATATAATCTCTTTATAACTTTCTTCTTATGCACTTAATAATAATTATTAATAATAATAATTATAATATATATGAATAAAAAGATCAAAAACATTAAAAGAGCAAAGCCAATATAATAATATAATATAGTAAAATATGTATTATAATAATTGCGATCAATACAAATATTATTATTATTATATAGTTATTTATTAATACATATATATTTAACCTATATACATAGGCCTATATGTAGATACAAATAAACATAACATATTTAATAAGCCAACAAGAAAATTAAAAGTAAAGCCAAACCTGGAATATAAAATAATTAGTGCTAGGCAATCGAATAATCGCATCCAAAATAAAAGTTTTGTTTACATAATATATATGTGTGTACTGTGTTTAATTATTATGTATATATAAATACACACTCCTTCATGTATATATTTAAGAAATATTTGCATGTATGTATTGTATATATATTGATATAATTTATCTTATTTATGAATATAAATATTTTACTTAAATATATACATGCATATGTGTGTATTTATATATACATAACAATTATACACAGTACACACACATTTATGTAAACACAAACTTTTATTTTGGATGCGATTAATATTGTTAGCACTAAATAATATAATATAGTATAGTAAAATATGTATTATAATAATTGCAAACAATACGAATATTATTATTATTAAAAGTTATGTATTAATATAATAAAAACAGTGTTTACAAAGTGATTTACAAGGAATATATTTAGCCTACATGTATATGTAGAACATATTTAATAAGCTAACAAGAAAATTAAAAGTAACATATAATCTGTAATATATCATATAATTAATAAAATATAATAATTGCAATCAATACGAATATTATTATTAATAATAATATCATTATTAATGTTATTTATTCATATAGGAAAAACAGTGTTTACAAAGTGATTTACAAGGAATATATTTAGCCTACATTTATATGTAGATAAAAATAAACATAACATATTTAATAAGATAACAATAAAATTAGGAGTAAAGCCAAACCTATAATAAATGTAATATATAGTATAATATAATATAATATAATATAATATACTAATAAACACTTAATTTATTAATGTAGTAAAAACAGTTTACAAAGTTCTTTACGAGGAGTATATTTATGTAAATGTAGTTACTAATAAACATATCTGATAAGAGAACAAAACATAGAGATTAGCCAAGAAAAAGAGTAAAGCCAAACCTATACCATATACTTAATATACTGTATTATTATTATTACAAGAAAGAAAGAAAGAAAGAAAGAAAGAAAGAAAGAAAGAAAGAAAGAAAGAAAGAAAGAAAGAAAGAAAGAAAGAAAGAAAGAAAGAAAGAAAGAAAGAAAGAAAGAAAGAAAGAAAGAAAGGCTTGATGTCCAAACCCTGATCATTGTGTACTTGAACACTTGAAGGCTCCACCTCTCAGAGCTCCTGCCTCACTGACGTCACACACACTCCGCCACATTCATACTCCACCCGCAGCAGCCATGATGGTGGGTGCTTTTCTCTCTTACTCCCTCCACCTTCATCATTTACACCTACAATCCTCCAATGCATCGCGTAATAACGATCTGTCGTCTTTATATTCCGATCGTTCGTTCTGATATTTCTGTGTCTCTCCACAGCAAGAAGGGCTGGACGATGGTCCCGATTTCCTCTCGGAAGAGGACAGAGGAGTAAGTTTTTTTTGTCTTTTCCCATTTCTGTTCTCTGTCTGTTCCCCGGCTGTTTGTTGTGTGTGCTTGTAGTCGTGTAAAGGGCGTGTGTATTACTGCTGGTGTCACTGTGGCCCAGTATGTGTGTGTCCTATTTGAGTCCGTCCGTGCACTTCCTCCTGACAAACCTCACACACACAAACCCGTGTATGCACAATGCCTCTCTAGTCTGATGGCTATACCAGAAACTAGGGCAAGAAGCCACAAACCACATCATGTCATTAACCATAAACTGAGCTAGCTGCTTTTAATAAGCCTGATAAAGTTATATAATAAGCAGTTAGTTAGTCTCTGTCATCATCGAACTGCTGTTTGCTTTGGGCAGATATTACTTTGTAAAAGCTGTTACTTTAGTCCAATAATGTGACATTCTTATTTGTATAAAATGAAAACATTATTACTTTATAATGGAACATTAAATAAAACAATGTTGCTCCAGAATGTATCATCAAGTGTTATTCTGCAATTCAACTCTTAATGTTTGGATGATTTTTTTATTAATATATGCCTTGCAAAAATACTGTACTGCAGCAGTACCGTGGTACTTTGATACCATGCTACTGTGCATAGTAAAGGTTATTTCTTAAAAGTACCAGGGTATTTCTATAAATACCCTGGTACTTTCATGTCATGAAACCATGGTATATTGTCAGTTTTGTGGAGTTACTTTATAGAATTAAAATAATGTGTGAAATCACAAACATTGATTTACGTTATTTATTCATTTAGTAAAAACTGTATATTTACAAGGAATATATTTAGCCTACATGTAGATACAAATAAACATACTATATTTAATTAATAAGATAAAAAGAAAATTTGCCAAACCTATAATATAATATAATATATACATTTATATATACTATTCATTTTTATTCATATAGTAAAAACTGTTTATTTAGAAGGAATATATTTGGCCTACGTGTATATGTAGATACAAATAAACATAATATATTTAATAAGTAAAGCCAAGCCTGTAATATAATATAATTTGAAAAATAATGTGTGAATTCACAAACATTTACCATAATAACCATTGTTTCTGCCAAAATACTATATTTATCACAGATATTGTTACTGCAAAAGAGATATAATTAAACATAATATACTCAACTCAACTCAGTCTGGAAACCTGTACATTCATTTATCCTGCAATATGTATTGCACATTTTTTGTAATGAGATTAAACTAAGTAATATTCAATAACAGATAAAGTATGATTGTATTAGATTCAGTCTCCTGTGATCCTCAATGATTAATATGAAAGATTGATGCTCTTAGAATTGCACTGTATTTATTGCTGACTTGTTTTAATAGCCCAGGGCAGTGAATGTGGATCTTCAAACTGACGCCACACTACAGGTGGACATCTCGGATGCTCTGAGTGAGCGAGACAAGGTCAAGTTCACCGTCCACACAAAGGTACACCACATCAATGAATAAAAACTACCAGGATTGTGTGTTTGTGATTTCAGCCCTGCCTCCAAAATCGGCTTGACCTTATGCATATGGCGTTTACTGCATTCATTCATTAAATGAGTGAATTATGTGTTTTTGTTTTTTTTCAGAGCACTCTACCTAATTTCAAGCAGAATGAATTTTCCGTGGTCCGACAGCATGAAGAGTTTATCTGGCTCCACGACTCGTTCGTGGAAAATGAAGAATACGCAGGTTATATTGTAAGTACCTTTTGAGAGTTTTGCATGTTATAAAAAATGCTTGATTAGTGATGTAACGGTGTTAGTCACAATCACAGGCCTGTAAATCTTTTATTTGCTTTCCACTGGACGCTTGTTTGAACTGTCTGGCTCATACACTCTTTTAAACACTACTTCATTATGTGTGTTTGAGAGCAAATGTTCCAGCCGCTCTTGCCAAGCCTGAATCATTGCTCGTCCTTTTATAGCCCTGGTGTGCATAAAAAGATCTGTTGTCGCATGACGAATGTCATTTTGTTGTAGTTCAGGTGCAAGAAAAAAGGGAAATGATCTTTGCTACAGTTTCCTATTTGGGTATGTTGGTTGAAACAATTTTTAAAGTAAAAAAGTAAGATATTTCATGGGGATGTTTGATGTGCTTTATGATTTTTTGAGGTCGTATTATGTGTACTGTTCAAAAGTTTGTGGTCATTAATTGATAATTTTATTCAGCTAACTGAGCTAAGACGCATTAAATTGATAAATTATAATGTTATAAAAGATTTAAATTAAAAACGAAACGAAAAAAAAAGAAATGGTTTCACGGTTAGCACAACTGTTTACAACATTATGACATTAAGTCGTCATATTAGAATGATTTCTGAAGGATCATGTGACACTGAAGACTGGAGTAATGATGCTGAATATTCAGCTTTGCATCACAGTAATAAATTACACTTTAAAATATATTATATATAAATAACTGAAATATTACTATGAAAAATGTAAATGCTGCCTTGGTGAATACATAAGAGATTATGTTTAAAAAAAAATCTTATTACACAGCTCTTTGGAATACTTTATTTACCAGCGGTAAAACTGCTAACACGGGCTCATCGGGGTTACTGAAGTTGGCACTTTACGCTTGCTAGGAGCGTTTTTTCCTCGTGGAAGTTTTGCGTTTAGTGAGCATTGAGAAAATAAAATAATAAAACTCAAATCAATTTTATGTACAGTTATTTAATTATTTCATCTGGTATTGCAGACTCGCTAAATAGCTGCTGCTATTTTGCAACAATTGTTTTGTACACTGTAATGGATTTTAAGATAACAAACAGGTACAATTTTAAAATGGTTTAATCTCAGATCAATATCTCATATCCCCATAATTATTTATGTGGTGAAATGCCGTGTAATAAGTGGTATGACTGTTCCGTATCCCTTAAAGGGTAAGTTCACCCAAAAATGAAAATTCTGTTATTAATTACTCGCCCTCAAGTCGTTCCTTCCAAACCCATAAGACCTTAATGAAATCTGAGAGCTTTCTGTCCCTCCATAGACGGCGAGGTCATTGCAACTTTTAAGGGCCAGAAAGGTAGTAAAGACATCGTTAAAAAAGTCCATGTGACTCCAGTGGTTCAACCTTGATTTTACGAAGCGACGGGAATACTTTTTGTGCGCAAAAAACAAACAGAAATAACGACTTAATTCAACAATCTCTTCAATGTCATTCTGCTATGTTGTTGATGTAGTAAATACACTGCAGCACTTCCGAGTTCTACGGCAGAACGGCGGCTCACCATTGGCTAGCTCCTGCGTCAGCTTCACACACATGCGTTGTGGTGCTCGCATGAACAGCGTCGGCCAATGGTAAGCCGGCGCTCTGACGTAAACCCAGAAGCGCTGCACTGTTTACACTATGTCAACAGCGTAGAAGAGATTATTGTTTAAAGTCGTTATTTTTGGGGGGGTTTTGCGCACAAAAAGTATTCTCGTCACTTCATAAAATTAAGGTTGAACCACTGGAATGTCTTTACTACCTTTCTGGGCATTGAAATAGCTGTCTATGAAGGGACAGAAAGCTCTCGGATTTCATCAAAAATATCTTAATTTGTGTTCCGAAGGTCTTACGGGTTTGAAACTACATGATGACGTGTAATTAATGACAATATTAATATGTGGGTGAACTATCCCTTTAAATGTCCATCAGCTTGCAATTGCTTTCTTTGTGGAAGCTTGCCGTTTAAAGAGCTAATAAAATATCTTAACTCAGATCAATATTTCATGTCTAACTATTTACTTATGTGGCAAGTAGCTGTGCAATAAGCAGGATAATGTACATCCAGCCGGTTGTTATCATAGAATATATGATCACCCTGTCAGGGTTTATTCTGAATGTACTTTATCCCTTACTTACTGACCTCAGACTTTTGAATGGTAGTGTATGTTATTCAATGACAAGTGATCATTAGAAATGGACAGGGCCTGCTGTCCTATTCTCTATTTTCATTGGCTTCTGATTTAATGTAGTTTCATCTGGGATGCTCCTATTAATACTCAACAAAGAAAGTGTCATGGCACTGAGTGCCATTTACAATATCATCAAAGCTGGCCTGAATTATTTATAGAACTTTGAGTTTGCATTAGGAACGGCAGCATGAGTGACTGCGTTTTTCATTCAGTAACTGATGATATTACGAATCCCAGAGTTTAATTACCAACGCTGAAACAGTTTTGGGAATCAAAATGCCCCTTGGATAGCTAATGGAAAGACTTTCCCTGTAGATTCCGCCGGCTCCTCCGAGACCGGATTTCGATGCATCACGGGAGAAACTTCAGAAGCTGGGTGAAGGTGAGGGATCTATGACCAAGGAGGAGTTCACTAAGATGAAACAGGAACTGGAGGCGTGAGTCGATTTGTCTTCATATCCGTTGGTTACTGTGTTGTTAGTTGCACACCTTCATTAAATGGTTAGTTCACCCAAATATGAAAATTAACCCATAATCCATTCACCCTCAAGCCATCATAGGTGTATAGCAGGGATGGAAATTAGCACCCGCCAGCAGCCAAATGCAGGTGATTTTGTGTTGTAACGGGTAAACTCGCTTCACCTACCGGGCACCGTGGCGGGTAAATAAAAATAGCATAGCCTACTGTTTCACCTGGACGGCGGACACTTTTAGAGGAGGCACACCTTCAAAAAAATATGGCGTTACAAATCAAATTCATAATAAGTAGTAGAGAAGTTAATTTGCGCGTAGTTGCGTTTTAGCGGCTTTATTGCCATAGCGGCGGAGTCTCGAGAACATGAGCTGTAAACTTGCGCGTTTTTTTTAAAAACATATCGAGCTCGCGTCGTGTCCACCGTTTGAACGCAAGAGGATCTCCAGATATAGGGCTGAATAGAAAAAAAGTTATCAATGGGTCTGCCCAGTAACTCGTGATGAACCTCAGGCGAACTGCACACTTTGCAGAGAAGCATTTCAGTTGCTTATTAACGTATCATTTTAATCATACATAATAAATAATCCTGCCATATAAAGTTTGACATTTATTAAAAGAATATTTAGATAAAAATGGGACAAATAATTACATAATGTTGCCTCTGGCTTGGCGTGCTCAGTTGGGGACACTAAATTTTTCAACTAAACATCTAAATAAATCTAATTAATAAACTAAATTAAACATTTAAACTAAATTACTGATCTAATTATTGATCTAAAGCCCACACTGTCACTGTATGATAATTGAAATTAACTGATGACATCAGCGTTTTTTCCAGAATGGCTATACAGCTGAATAAAATTATGCTGCATTATTTTCCTGTTTAACAGTGTAAAGCTGCTTTGAAACAATCTACATTGTTAAAAGCGCTTTATAAATAAAAGTTGACTAAGATAATAATATAGTCATAATTTAAGTAAATTAATAAAAAATTCAACATTTTTGAATTTCAGAATTGTCAAAAAAGTGATTACTGGTTCAGAATGACTGCTTAAAGGGACAGTTCACCCAAAAATGAAAATTCTGTCATCATTTTCTCACCCTCAAGTTGTTCCAAACATGTATTTCTTTGTTATGTTGAACACATTGGAAGATTCATTCCTACTACGGAAGTCAATGGTGCCCCCAAAGCAGCCTGGTTACAGTTTTCTTCAAAATATCTTCTTTTGTGTTCAGCAGAACATAGAAACTCATACAGGTTTGAAACATCATGAGGGAGAATAAATGATGACAGAATGTTTTAGTTTTGGGTGAACTATCCCTTTAAAGTGCACCAAATAGGCTACTAAAGAGTTCTTTAGAAATAAATTAAATAATCAAATGTAAAATAATATAACATTTTATATTTTATATTGTCGTGAATGGGGCACTCACACTGAAGGTGGCAACCCTAGTATGTCGTCAACACGCTTCAGAAGATGCCAAAACTAATAGTTTCATTGTTGGGACTAAAAACCTAAAACTGGAAGCCATAAAAGACCACGAATCATCCAAATGCCACATCCATTAATCTGCCCTACTCATTTAATGAAATGTATATCAGTTCATGGTTTGTGTGTGTATAAGAGAGAAAATGTCAGTGTTTCATTGAGACTTGAGATTAAATAAACTGCTTAAGTATTGTAGAGCTTGTAGAATTAATTTTCACATGCAGTTACACATTGTCGGTTAAAAACAAGAAAGTGGCTGATAAAAACATTGAGTGGCTGGTAGATTTTGAAATCCACCAGCCACAGTGGCCGGTGGACAAAAAAGTTAATTTCCATCCCTGGTGTATAGGACTTTCCTCTTTCAGCCAAATACAATCGGAGTTATATTAAATAATATCCTGGATAGTTTATAAAGTTAAAAATATGGATATTTTTCTTACAAAAACCCATCACTTTGCTTCAGAAGGCCTTTATTAACTCCCTGGAGTTGTATAGATTACTTTTATGATGGATGGATGCACTTTTTTGTGTTTCAAAATCTCAGATAATCACTCCCATTATAGAGCCAGGATATTATTTATTATATCTCTGATTGTGTTTGGCTATCACAATCACATTATCACAGTAAATTATGGCGTAATTAAAAATTTTTGGGTGAACTAACCCTTTAATAATAATAATAATAATATTGATATTAATATGAAAATGTGTTGCAGTGAATATCTGGCCATCTTCAAGAAGACCGTGGCAATGCACGAGGTCTTTCTGTGCCGTGTTGCTGCTCATCCCGTCCTGCGCAAAGACTTGAACTTTCATGTTTTCTTAGAGTACAACCAAGACGTAAGTGTGACATATTTTAACATTATTGTTCTAAAATGTTTGGAAAATTGTTTGAAAAAGTTTTATTGCAATTGTTTTTAACTGTTATTATTACTAGTATTGACTGCTGTTGTGCAACTAGTTTTTTTTTAAGTTCAAATAAAAACTTGTATATATTAAACATTTGATTATGTTTTTTTTTTTGTTAATCCAATGAATTAGAAAAGATTAAATGTTCCTTGAAATCTCATTTATTTTTCTCTTTTCATTTGAAACTTGATGCACACTACCCAAAATATCAGATTATTCATGACAAAGTGCAAAACCGCTGCAGTTGAGGTTGTGCAAAGCAGGGCAAAACAAAGCCCTTATAGAAATGCTGGTGTCCTTCTCAGTAGGCAAAACACATATTTCTGAGCATTTTAATTGTTCATTTGTCCTTCATTTTGCCACTTGAACTTACAGCTGAGTGTACGAGGGAAAAACAAGAAGGAAAGGCTGGAGGATTTCTTCAAGAATGTGGTGAAGTCTGCAGATGGGGTTCTTGTGGCAGGAGTGAAGGTCAGTTCAATCTGAGGCCTTCTTCTCATGTCATGTGACTGTTTTATGTGACTCTGCTTTAGAAATTAGGGGGAGGAGAGGGAGGCCACGACGACAGCCACCTTTCTGAGAAATGATTTACTTGGGCTTGAGCTTTTTTGTGTTCAACTGTGTGGGTTGAATGATGGTTTATGACTCTCTGGTGAATGCTTCACTAGTAGTGGAATGCACGATTACTAAAACCTTGAAAAATATAGTTTTAAATATATATAAAATGGGGTTGTCATGGAACCAAAATTCCAGTCGATACCAATACCAGTAAAGTTTCATGGTTCTCAGTACCAAGTTGAGTACCGTAGCAAAAACTGTTGGAACTCTTCTATTATTTTATTTAACAAATTAATTTAATAAAAAAAATTAAAACATTTAATGAGTTTATTATTTATGATTAAATTATTCATGAGTAAATAATACATGTAAACAGCATGTAGCCTTCAAATGTTTGTAAGTAAACATTGTTTTAAAAAGATCCTGTTTTCTATGTTAGGATATTTTAAAATGTAATTTATTCTTGTGATGCAAAGTTGTATTTTCAGTATCATTACTCTTGAGTGTCACATGATCCTTCAGAAATCGTTCTAATGTGCCGATTTGCTGCTCAAGAAACATTTCATATTATGAACTTTAAAAACAGTTCAGTTTGTAGAAACGGTTATATATTTTTTTTATTAATTATTAATTTGATGTACAGAAAGTTAAAAATAATAGCATTTATTTATTTTTTGTATCATTTCAAATGTCTTTGTCAACTTTGATTAATTCAATGCATCCTTGCTGAATAAAAGTATTGATCTCTTTTAAAAAAATAATCTTACTTGCATTTGAATGTTAATGTACATTTAAAGGGGACCTGTTGTGTAAAACTCACTTTTAAATGTGTGTCGGCGGTGTGTGTACAAATCCCTCCTAAAATGCTAAAAATCTACCCACTCCTCTTTTTTTAATCCCCATAAATCATAAGCTGTGTCTCAGAATAAGCCCTTTGCAGTTTCTATGCAATGTGACATCACATGATTAGGCCACGCCCATGACTGCTTGCAGACCTATTAGCATAGACCCCACCCTGAATGAGCTGGACACAGCTGCATTTCCTAGTCTAAGCTTTTAAAGTTTTTAAAAAGTTTTAATATGAAATTCAATTATGTTAATTAATGTGTCATAACAGTTAAAGCCAGAGGCATTGAAAAACAAAGTTGCGACATGCTTTCATCTTCCGGCGGCGTGCGTGGTCACGTGGTTCATGGAGCTCTCAATAGTTCTAAACAAACCAGCGCTGTCAAAATGTCTTAAGCGGATCGACGACAGCTTAACTATACACTATACATGTATTTGCAGCAATTTTTAATAAACAGTACAGCATAATTATTCGTCAACCATATTTACAGGATCGTTTTATTATGGAGAGTGATGCAGATGCAACATTAATGTTAATGTTTTTCTTGTATTTAGCCCTCAGGTATTCCTTACTAATTGGTCACAAACTCATACTCATTGGTGGTCAAATGTGACCATGCACCTTAACTATTTCTCAATTAAATAAATGTTCTATATTTTAGTTTAATAAAGTTTATTGAATATTTTGAGAAGATCTTATGGTATTACCGGTAAATACTATTTGTGCGATAATTATGGTCCATTAATGACCACTTAAAATATTTTTCTTCTAATATTTTTCTTATCTATATTACAATTAGTGTAGTAATTAAGGTTAAAATAGAGAATTCTAATGCAAAGAGGCAAATTAGAGTCATTTTGTGGCTGGAAAAATTATAATTTTCATTTATAATGCTAATACCCACCACCAGGTGCCTCTATGGCTCTTTAATACATATACATGTATCTAGTCTAGTTGCTTCAAAAGTATTGCAGATCATAACTGCTTACTTATTTTTAGGTTTTGCATTTGAATACATATTTAGACATGATCAAACACTAGATTTCTTGAAATGTGTAATTTTAAAACGTTAATAACTTGCATTCTAATATTTTTAATGATACTTATATAAGCACACACAAGTCAATATTAATGAATGCAAGCTAATATAATTTAACCCAAGAAAAGTTTAAAATAGTGCTAAAAAGGCAAATTTATTTTTCCTTATATGTACAGTTGGTTATACACATACAAATTCATACTGAAATCGATAGGCTATTTGTGCCAATCAACATTTTATAAATTGTATATTTATTTCCATTTTATCACAGGACGTTGATGATTTCTTTGAACACGAGAAGACATTCCTATTAGAGTACCACAACCGTGTCAAAGATTCATCTGCCAAATCTGATCGAATGATCAGGTCTCACAAAAGTAAGTTTCTCTTTTCATCACGCATTTATAGATGCTTGCGGCTCACGTGAAAGTGTAGTGTAGTGTCAAGGATAAGGCAAGGTCAAAGTTCTCCAGTCACAGGAAGTGTGTGTTGTAGAGATAAATGACAAACAATACCTTTGCCAATAGCATTTCAGATGCATGCTTTCAGTGCTTTGCATCTTCTAAGGTTCTTTTGTTCAAACTTTTTAAAACCAGAAACTGACATTCAATGTCAAATCTATGAACTGTACAGTTGCAAGAAAAAGTATGTGAACCCCTTGCAGAAAATGTGAATAATTTTAACTAAATAAGAGGGATCATACAAAATGCATAATTTTTTTTGATTTTGTGCTGTCCTGAATAAGATATGCATCGTGTTTCCTTCTGGAGCATCAGTGAATGTTTGAACCATTGAAGTTGTGTTTGAGTCCCTCAATCGTCCTCAATGTGAAAAGATGGATCTCAGAATCATACAGTCACTGCTGGAGAGGATTCAAATATGCAAAACTGAAGAATGTGCAGGACCTGGAGGATTTTTTTTGAAGAACATTGTGCAGTTTAACTGCTCAGGACAAACAAGGGACTCATTAACAACCATCACAAAACAAAAAAACAGCCGTGGATCATCCAGTGGATGACACACAGGATTAAGAATCAATGGTTCATAAACTTTTGAACGGGATCATTTTAATAATTTCAGCTATTTTTTTTGTCTTGTGGACTATATGTAAACATGTTTTATGTAAAATATCTTATTCAGGACCGCACTAAATAAAAAAATAACATGCATTTTGTATGATCGCTCTTATTTAGTTAAAATTATTCACATTTTCAGATTCAGCAAGCAGTTCACATACTTTTTCTTGCAACTGTAAATACGCCCATATCATAATAAGGGCGTTTCCTTGTTTTATATTGTTTAGTTCTTTTTGTGTCCAGTATTAATTTGCCTGCAGCTATGGACACTGGAAAGGTTGGTTTTCCCTGTTATGGAGCATTAACAGGAAACCGAAGGCGGTACTTAGTGTTGCTTAGTGGGAAAACATGTCATTTGTCAGGAAGCCAGCAAATGTCAGGTGACTCTGTTGGCCTTTTAGCAATAACAAATAACTCTCCCTGAGGAAAGGTTTTGTCAGATTATCTGAATAATGTATAAACTAAGTTTTTTTTTTCGAGATTTGAATGCAAAGCTTTCTATTAATACAGATTTTTTTTTCTAAATGTGTTTGTCATTCACATGATTTTCTTGCATCATGTGCGGCGCCAAATGTTTTGCGTTTCCTTGTGTGCCGCCAGTCTTATTGGCACAACACTGAAACATGATCTGGAGAAGCAGAATGCTGTGAAACGGTGTTAAGTGCTGCAGCAATGAATGTGTGAAACACTGACAGCTTTTCCTCCTCTAGAGATCTAACAGGGCGTGTGTTTCAGGTGCGGCAGATGATATCAACAGAATCGCCTCCACGCTGTACACCTTAGGAACCCAAGACTCCACAGATCTGTGCAAGTATGGCATCGATTTCCCCATGTAGCTCCACATTTCTATGTCATAGCTTCTTTTTTGACTTGATGTTTTGTTTCGGTCACTTCTAAACAGATTTTTCCTAAAAGTATCGGAGCTTTTTGAGAAAACACGGGTAAGCATTTCCAGTTCTATAACATAATTTTAATGTTGTTGTGCGATTAATTGTTAAAAGATCCGCAGTCTCAATTCAAACACCACGCAAACTCATTCCTAAATGACAACGATGTCTATTAAACCTTTGACAAAAACACATCAGAACATTCATATCTGTGTATATCAACAACACATTGACATAGAATGAATAAGAAATATTGGTAACACCTTACAATATAATATTGTTAAACTATCATTTAAAAATGGTTAAACTATATATTTTTTATATTGCTCATATCTTTAAGTTCGTTATTTAAAGGAACACACCAACTTTTTGGGACTTTAGCTTATTCACCGTATCCCCCAGAGTTAGATAAGTCCATACACACCATTCTCATCTCCGTGCGTGTCATAACTGTCTGACAC
Organism: Gobio gobio; assembly: GCF_949357685.1. Taxonomy (NCBI): domain Eukaryota; kingdom Metazoa; phylum Chordata; class Actinopteri; order Cypriniformes; family Gobionidae; genus Gobio; species Gobio gobio. The sequence continues at coordinate 37,450,486 of NC_137106.1, forward strand.
ACCCACCGCTAGCCTAGCTTAGCACAAAGACTGGAGGTAAACGGCTCCAGCTAGCCGACTGCTCAATAAGTGACAAAATAACGCCAACATTTTCCTATTTACATGTTGTGATGTGTATAGTTACATCGTGTACTGAGACCAACGGTAAATGAAAAGTTGCGATTTTCTAGACCGATATGGCTAGGGACTATTCTCTCATTCCTGCGTAATAATTAAGGAACTTTACTGCCGTACCATGGGTGCAGCGGCGCAATGATATTACGCAGCGCCTGAAAATAGTCCCCAGCAAGCAGGTTGTCATGTTGGTTATGCTGACGGAAGTTAGCCTATTTTCAGGCGCTGTGTAATATCATTGCGCCGCTGCACTCATGGTAAGGCACAAAGTTCCTTGATTACTACGCAGGAATTAGAGAATAGTTCCTACCCATATAAGTCTAGAAAATCGCAACTTTTCATTTTCTTACGGTCTTAGTACTACACGATGTAACTATACACATCGCAACATGTGAAAATGTTGGCGTTATTTTGTCACTTATTGAGCAGTAGGCTAGCTGGAGCCATTTACCTCCAGTCTTTGTGCTAAGCTAGGCTAGAGGTGGGTGCGTCAGACAGAGTTATGGCACGCACAGAGATGAGAATGGTATGTATGGACTTATCTAACTCTGGGGGATACGGTGAATAAGCTAAAGTCACAAAACCTTGGTGTATTCCTTTAAAATATAAGTATTTGTTTATTCATCTCAGTTCAGTGCATTGCAACTAATGTACTTTAATTGTTCACAATAATATAGATGATAAAATTATGATAATGAAATGTCGTTTTTTAACTTTTTAAATATATTTTGTGAGTCTTACTCTCTGAGGTAAAGAAAAATGAATTTGTTGTGTTTCTAGCCTCAGCAATTTTTAGTCAAAAAGAATGAATCAGAGAGTTAGGGACTGTAAAGTCCCACACTTCTTTCTCTCACTTGTTTTCAAATTCTGTTTCCTGTGCAGAAAATTGAAGCGCGCGTAGCAGCCGATGAGGATTTGAAACTTGCCGACTTGTTGAAGTACTACCTCAGGGAGTCGCAAGCCGCTAAGGTAGAGACGTGTGGTCAGCATATTGAACTGACGGCTGCTCATTAAAGGTCGTTCCTACATTAGGGAGTGATTTGTTGATCTAGCCAAGCCCTGGGATACAATGTAATTGAGCCACAACAGTGATTCTGACCATTAATTTTACACCAAAGCAAAACAGTGACCTCTTGGACCATATGATTCAGTTTTTTACAGTATTAATTGTTTGTTGCCCAGTATTAATCTTCTACTATTCTTAGTTATTGCTTGCTGAAACCATTTTAAATGTTTTTAGATTATATGAGTTTCTTTAGTTGTAAACAGCATTATCTCCTCAACAGGACCTCCTGTACAGACGAGGAAGGGCATTGGTTGATTATGAGAATGCTAATAAAGCTCTGGACAAAGCCCGAGCTAAAAACAAGGACGTCCTCCAAGCAGAAACCACACAGCAAGTGTGCTGTCAGAAGTTTGAGAAAATCTCTGAATCTGCAAAACAAGGTACTTTTATTTGTATCATTTCCTAACCAGCTGCAGCATAATAAAAGCATATCTTCCCTGTAAATCCTTGTAAAACCCACACAGGAAATTAACATTTGAAGATTACTTGGTTTTAGGTGTTACACTAGTTAGCTCCTCCCACTGTTAGTTAAATCTCATTGGTCCAAAACCCAGCTCCACAGATCTGCACATTTTTTTAAGACTTGTTCTGATTGTGTCAGTTCATACTAGGGCTTCACAAATAATAGAAATAAATCCAAAATTGTAGTTCTATTATACAATTGCAAAGGCTACGATCTAATAATCTATGGTTTTTAATGTTGTTTATGTCCATGTGGTGTTTTGAATATGCTTTAAGACAAACCATTTGCAAATTCATCGGTCAACACCATTGATGAGTATTTTCTCCTTAAAACTGCTGTGAACCAAAGATATGGTTTGAAATCACTGGTGTTTCTGACGTCACAAACTATCTTGAAACCAATCACGTCATGTATGGTCGGTGTTTAGCATATCATTAACTATGACCGCTCCAAAGCAAGGGAGTCTCAAGAGAGGCCAGGTTATCCTGGGATATTTTTCTGCTGATATGAAAAATAGGGTACATTTACAATATAGCCGGTGAATTATATATATATGATGTATATTACGATGTTATGATGATGACCTACGTATATGCCTTTCTCCACTGGCGTTCTATGATGTTCAAAGCGTTTCTAAGGATACTGATTTTCAGAAGGCAGCTCTCTGACTGAAATGGCGAACGGGAACATGGTTTGTGTGACAAAAGCAACATGTTTGATAACGTAGTCAAGCCAAAGGCTAATCATATTAGTTATGTTTTCATCGTTGTAGAGGTCGATACTTAAAACGCATTATCATTCTGATACATTAACTTGAGTAAAAGTTGAGCGAGTGGATCTCCGAGCTGGTGTGAGTGAATAGGGGTGGGGCTAATTCGCATATTCATAGATCTGCATATACTACATGAAGCGAGGGTGTAGAGTTACATTTAAGCTATTTGTGATCAAAGATGAGTTTTAAGGGATACAATTATTAACTACAGGGGACTTTAAATATACAGGGGTTAAACAATGAAACTGAAACACCTGTTTTTAAATAAATTATTATGGTTTAGGGCCTCCTTTTGCAGCCAATACAGCATCAGTTTGTCTTTGGAATGACAGATAAAAGATACACTGTCCTTCACGGTGGCCAGATGGATTTTGAGCCATTCCTCTTCCAGAACAGTGGTCAGGTCACTATGTGATGCTGGTGGAGGAAACGTTTTCTGATTCACTCCAAAACACCCCAGTGGCTCAAAAATATTTCGATCTGGTGATTTTCAACTTCCCTTTTTATGTTCTTCAAACCATTCTGTTACAAGTCTGGCTGTGTGCATTGGTGCATTATCATGCTGATACACGCCACCCCCTACAGGGTACGATGTTTGAACCATTATGTGCACATGGTCCTCCAGAATGGTTCGGTAGTCCCTGGCAGTGACGTACCCATCAAGCACAGTAGGGAATGCCATGATATCGCAGCCCAATCCATCACTGATCCACCCCTGTGCTTCACTGTCAGGTCTCTTTGGGTCTTCTCCACACCGTAACTCCCATGGATGTGAGAAAGACAGTGAAGGTGGACTCATCAGAGAACAATACATGTTTCACATTGTCCAAAGACCAAAATTTTAGTGTTGGCACCATTGAAACCAACATTTGGCATTGGCACGAGTGACCAAAGGTTTAGCTAAAGCAGCCCGACCGTGAATATTGACTCTAAAGCTCCCGACAAACAGTTTTGGTGGAGAGTCGAGGTACTCATTTAATTCTGCAGTGATTTGGGCTGATGGGGTTTGGTGTTTTTTTTTGGGATACAATCTGAGTTAGCACCTGCACATCCCTTTCAGACAGCTTCCTCTTGCATCGAAACCTCCAACACTATATTAGCCAGTGTTTCAGTTTCATTGTCCAACCCCTGTGTGTGCAAAGCATATTTCAGAGTGAAGCGTGGAGCTGTTCATCTCATGATCTGGTGTTTTCACAGTCTCAGAACGCTTATAAAGTGGCTGTTTTCAACAAAAGAGAAGCTTTAAAGTTGCGATTAAACTTGAAGTAACAACAGATCTTTTCTTTTGTATTGTGGCATTCATCCGAGTGAAACTGATTATCAAAAAGAAAAAATGTAGGGCGGGGACTCGGTTGTATGCATCGGTTGTTGATTTTGAAATGTGGACGTTGCACTCAAAAGTGGAGAATGTGAGCTTGCAGGGTTGGGGTTTAAACTGACTAAATGATTGGAGACGTTTTGATTAAACATTATGAATGCGTGGATGAATTGTTCACAGTAAGACCTATAATATGCATTTAGATTTATTTAAATTCATGCTGACTTTAAGAGCTCCCTGCTGTTCTCCACCAAAATAAAAACATGATGGTTTAACATTTTGAAACTGAAGACAGACACACAAAAAAAGTAATTGTATTGTAAAATAAAAATGTGTGTGTGAGTGTGTGTGTGTGTGTATATATATATATATATATATATTATAATATAATTAATATAATATATACATACATACATACATCCAGAGGCGTCGCAATAGGGCAGGCAAGGCAGGCACTTGCCTTGGGCCCCGCATTTTGAGGGGGCCCCCGAGGGCTGATCATTTAAACAATCAGAAATAGTCATATAAACATGCAGCGACATCTCTGCATCCCCCTTAGTGGGCCCCCTCTCTCGTTACGTTGGTAATGCTTTCGTTACCTCGCATCTGCCGCCTTCTTCAAACTGTAGAAAATGCAGGATTTGAGCGAACCAGACGGATAACTATGAGGCGCTGTATATGAAAAGTGAAGCGAACGCCGCGAGAGACCAACAGTAATTTATGGTCATACAGAACAAACAGGACGCGCACTTTCTTTCGATCTATAGTCTGCAGCGCATCTCATAAATGGACCGAAACTAAGCGTAACAGGCTTCTTGCCTCACATAGGCTATATATGAGAAACATATCTAGCCTATAGAAAGCTTGAAATGTGTACTTTTAAACAAACAAACTCAAATCGAAAACAAATACTCTCTGCTTATGTAATCGGCTAGTTGATAAACTAATAAAATAAAGATTACATTATAATGATAACCATATATTTCTATATGCGGAGAATGGAATTTTCCTGTCACCACCACACAAAGCACCGTTTTAAGGTGACAACTGGTTATCAATATGAAGCTTACTGTATTTTGAAGATATTGTATTGTATCTTACATTACGAAGATAAAGATTGACATTTTGTTAATTAAACAAAAAGCACTTTAATGTTTTAAAAATTAAAACACTTAAAAAAAAATTTTTTTTGTTAGATGTATTTTGACTACTATTTTTTGTATGTTGTAAAGTTAGATAACGAAGATATATTAACATAAAACAAAAACATTTAATAGGGCCTCATTGATTAATTTTGCCTGGGGCCCCCACTCAATGTTGGTTCGCCTCTGCATACATACAGTATATGACAGAATTTGGACCAAATTGTGCAATTTTTTTTTGTAAATATTATCCCCAAATCGTGCGGTCTTTCTTCACACAGAAGTTGTGTATTTATTTTGCATAGAGAAAATAGTTTTGGCGTGGTGTTGTGGAAATTTGTTTTTTGAAAATAAATTGAATTTAATTGTTTTCATGTGACAAACTGCTATTAACCTAAGATTGCTCAAAAGGAGATTGTCTCTCTATTAAGATTACTGAAAGTTACTTTAGATAAAAGCATCTGCTAAATCGCTGTTTGCTTACTAAATATTAATGCTCGTTGCCCAATGCTTGTTTTCCATTTAGAACTGATAGATTTCAAGACACGGCGAGTAGCAGCATTCAGAAAGAACTTGGTGGAACTGGCCGAGCTGGAACTCAAACATGCCAAGGTTTCCGTTTACTTTATACTGTGACTCTTCAATGATGTCAGATCCATGGATTATATATTGATTATATGCCCTAATCTCTGTCCAGGGGAATCTACAGTTGCTGCAGAGCTGTTTGGGGGTCCTGAAAGGAGACACTTAGGTCCTTGAACCAGGTTCTCCATATAGGTCTCTTTGGTCTCGTCTTCATTCGGAAGATGGAGGAGAGAACATACCTGGGGTCAGTTTGTCTAAAGAGACTTCTGTACTTACCACTACCAGAGACACCATACTCCCTCCACAACCCCCCCTAAAAGTGAGGCAGTCCACTGTGGAAGATCAACCGGTCCACACAGCACAAGATATACGACTTCATTTAATCACGCATTTTTAACTTTTGATTGTTAATTGTTTTTCGCTACATCACTCTCGTTTCTGTCCAGTTCGTTTATCTGTCAGTTTCGTTTCGCTTGTTTTTGTTTTTCCTGTTGTAATCTTTAAAGTTAGTTTTGGTGATCTGTGTGTGGATGCTGCTCAGATATCTTGTTCAAGTTGAGCTGATTGTTATTACAATTAAAGTGTATGGTCACTCAAAGCCTTGTACATGTGTAAGTTTTCATGGTATAGCTATAATGAATCATCGTAATCAGACTAATTTTATGCAGAGCAGTTTATTCCTCTCTTTTTTCATTCCTAACAAATAATGCTTCAGTATGTTTGCCTTAAAACGTAGATTAATATGATATTGTTAAAAGAAAATCATACATGGATGCATTTTTTTTCTCAAGAATTTTTTTAAGTGCACTGTATATGAATGTTGTTTTCTTATTCACAATATGTGACCAAAGCTTCCATTTATTCAGATGGAGGAATGCTGACATAAACTCTGGTGAACAATGATAAAATGACCATGAAAAAAACAAAAAAAATAAATGATGCTGTTTACTTTAAGTGAGATTTTTTTTTTATGTGAACAGAAAAAATAAATAAAGGCAGTGTTCGCTTACGAGTCGGATATTATTTCTTTAATACAATCAATCAAGCCTACAATTCCTTAGTGTGGGAGAAATTTAAATGGCCTATAATTGATTATTAAATATCAAAATTGCTAGATAAAAATACATTTACAGCAACCAACGTATGGCCCTAATAACGGGAATCTGATATATTTAAGTAATTAACAGGAATATTTCTTTATTTTAATGGCTTTTATTTTGAAAGCAAAACGCGTGACCCGGAAATAGTCTCTAACTTGCTTTCCTGTGTTGGAGTGTTAGTAAAGCCATATGAGTAAAGCAAAAACACGTTGTATTTTCGTTGTGGTTTACTCGAAATAGGAAGAAATGAATCGAAAAGATGATTATGATTCATATGAGATTGAAGAGCCAAGTGACGAGGAAGGAGCCGCAAGCAGGTACATAACAGAACACATTCTTTTAAATGTCTGCGATGAACTCATGTGCACGCATGTAAACAAACATATGTGAACATCTTCAACTTGATTATATAAGTAAGTACATTGGTATTAGTATATGTGGTTATTTCATCGTGTGGATATTTCCTTTGAGTCATACATTTTGTAAACATGAACACCTCTGTATTAAGTGCTCTTAATCGAGATCAGATTGAGAGACAGATCAGTAACTCAGTGGTTTCCATTTGTTTCTCTCAGTTCTGAGGATGAGCTGGATATTCTCCTCAACGGGACCCCGGAACAGAAGAAGAAGCTGATCAGAGAGTATCTGACGGGGGAGAGCGAGTCCTCCAGTGGAGATGAGTTTGAGAAGGAGATGGAGGCAGAGCTCAGCAGCACCATGAAGAGCCTGGAGGGCAGCTGGACAGCGTCTTCAACTCAAGGTGTCACATACACGCATGCATTTTGTTCTTTAAATATAACGATCACAACATTAAATTAACTCAAATCATTTTATTTTAATATTTAAGTTGCAGGTCAAACATCTGGGACCAGTGACAGCACTTCCACAGCAAACAAACAACAGTATGACAGCATTTACTTCGACTCAGACTCGGATGACGATGACACCGCTGGTAACTATTCAAAAAGCATTTTTTATTATTAATATTATTAACAATAATAACCATTATGTTTTCAGATCACTAATTACAAAATAATATTTTCCTCTTCCTCTTAAAATAAATGTTTTATTCAAAAGTTCAAAGAGTTTTTAAAAAATGGACGCTATCAAAGTTACTAGATTTTTAGAACAATTCATTACAGAACAATGCATATTTATGTATGTTTAATTGTAATGTTTTTGATTTATAGGTCATCTATCTATCTATCTAATCTCATTGTTGCTCTGTACACATATTATACACTGTGAATTCTGTAAGGTTGTTTTTTTCATGGGTGTTTAGGTGTGTATAAATGTATTATATGATAGAATTATATGGACTCCTTATATTTGGTGTCATTTTAGAGTCTCCAATGATCCTTAAAGCTAGCAGAAAATACAGTTTAGTGAGAATTACCCTTCAATCTGATTGTTTACTTTGGATAAAGCAAATGATGACAAAATTAATGTTTAATGAGATATTTGGCGTATGATTAATTTCACAATAAGTGTGCGATTAATCGCACAACAAAGGTGCGATTAGAACAACATTTTATGAAAACATTTAAATTCTAATACACATTTGAGAGAATGTAAAGTTGATGAAAATTGAAAAAAAAAAAAAAAAACATCAAATTGCCTCTAAACATTCATGTACAACATTATTCAACCCCCAAAGGTAAAATTTTTTTTTTTGGTGTTCTACTCATAAGATTTGCCTTTTTTGCACCAGACATACAGCTGATCCATGGGTCCAAAAAGTTATATTTTGGTCACATCACTCATTAATACATTCTTCCAGAAATCCGCAGTTCTATCCAAATGAATCGATTCAGACTTTTTATGTGTTCTTCTTATACTCTGTATTGCAATCTTTTTTTCCTCCTTTCATCAGGTCATTGGCAGTAAATTGAGGGCTTTTCTCAGTTTTTCTGATCAAACATTTTAATTATATTGTGCTTTTTCCTTCAACACCCTCAAGGGTTTTCTGGTAAAACAGAATTTAAACTTCTGAATAAGGCTGCCAGCTGTGTCTTTTAGTGTTTTGGAAATCTTCTTATAGCCATAGACTTTCTAATGTAATAAAACAAAGTTCTCTATAGCATTTGTGAGAGCGCTTTTGACTTGGCCATATTGGATACTCGACCTTTGCACATGGATGAGCTGAATGTATGCATGTGTAACAGCACAAGCTAATTCAGTTTTGTTTTAGAGTTTCCAACAGTTTAAAACAATTTTGTACCATACCATACAAATACATGACTTAAAATAAAAGGGGTTGAATAATTATGACATGGCTGTATTACAAAAAAATCCTATAACTCAAAAACATTACATTATTTATTGATATTATCACTTTTAACTTAATAGATGCAATGTATTAATATATTTATAAAAGCTTGCATTTGTAAATTATGACAGTCTCCGGCCGGGGGGTTGAATAATTTTCTCATTCAATTTATGCTGCTTGGATTTATTGTGTTTGTGTTCAACTATGATAACGCCTGTTTGTTATTCAAAGAGATATAATAAAGATAAAAAACCGGTTGTTAATATGGAAACTGGTCTCCTGTATCAGGCAGCTCTCAGGGTCTGAGGAGGAAGCAGCGCTCTGTACTCACAAATGATGAGCTGTTATACGACCCAGATGAGGATGATCGGGACCAGGCTTGGGTGGATGCAAAAAGAAAAGCGTGAGTTTTACTTGCTAAAAAATGTGACAAATTGTTGTGATGGTCAAAGCTTATTTGCGTTGTTGATACAGTTATCAGAGACGGTTACCCACGTCAGCAAACAGAAAAAACAAAACCCAAGCTCTTCCAAGCAGCGACGCCATCCTCAACTGTCCCGCCTGTATGACCACCCTGTGCCTGGACTGTCAGAGGTACGGCCAGTTTGATTTCATTGATTCATTTGATTTCATTGACTTCACTGTGAGCATCTGTGAAGAGTTTCATATTATTATCTATCTCAGAAGAATCAATAAAAGACTTTTCAACCCTGCAGGCATGATAAATATCGGACACAGTACAGAGCGATGTTTGTGATGAACTGCACTGTCAACAAAGAGGAAGTGCTGCGCTATCAAACAACCAATAAGAGAAAGCAGAAGCGGCACAGGAAGAAAGCTCGTCAGGAGTCCACGTCCGCACCAGCAGAGGCTGAAATGGAGTCAGATGCTGGTCTGACTGATGCACGTTTGGCAGGAATGGATGAAGAAGAGACGTATCACCCGGTCAAGTGCACAGAATGCTCCACTGAAGTGGCTGTGTATGATAAGGATGAGGTCTACCATTTCTTTAACATCCTAGCAAGTTACTGCTAAGGACATTTACTGGACTGGATATCCCAAACCACAGGTTTTGTTTGGTTTGATGATTTAACTGTAAAGTGATCATATAGAAATTTTTGCAGGTAAAGAATGTGGGTAGATGTGATTTTATTTATAGGGTTTTTATTTGATTTAATATGTTGTAAAATGTCAAACCTTCATGTAAATTGTATTTCATATTTCCATAAAAGTTATATTCCTCCCTTTTATGAATTTGTATTTTTATACACAGGACTTGATTCAAATTAAACCGAAGTGAAACATATGACTTGAACATGTTTTTAATCTGTTCACACTGCTGAAGAAGCTTTTAGTTAGTTCACATATTTTCTTCTTGATTATATGGAAAATTAAATTCGGTTACAATTTATTTTAAGCTTACAGTTACATTGTACTTAAATAAGTACTGAGTAATATTAATTACTTCATTTAGGGTTTGGTTTAAGGTTAGGGCAACACTTTTTAGTTTACAGTGTCCTTGTTACATATGTTACATGTACTTACCATAGTAATAACAGTAAATTATTTAAATTACATGCAACTAACCCTCAACCAAACCCCAATCCTACCATAACCCCATAGTAAGTACGTGTTGTTAATAATAAAACTTAAATATATAATTACACTGACACCTTAAAATAAAGTGTAACCAAGGTTGATTACTTGTGCATAATTTAATGTTAGTAGCCTACATATAGTGGCATATAACTACGTCAACTTAAAATGTAACCTGAAAATCTTTTTTTTTTTTTTTTTTTTGTTTAAATATGACGGCGTATTTGAAGTATGCCGATATTAAAATGTATTTTCACGGGTGATCGCTCGCTCTTGTATGTACCTATGGGGACTTTTATTTGTTACTCTTTACGCAATCTGCATTTTTTCAGCACACGACTTTTATTTTGTGACGATCTGGACCGGAAGGGAGCGGTGGGACCAACTCGAGCCGAGGGAAAACATGGCGCTTGGAGATGCCTGGAAACAATTATCGTGGTTTTATTACCAATATTTGCTGGTAACAGCTCTGTATATGTTGGAGCCATGGGAGAGAACTGTCTTCAGTATCCTTTTTTCATAAAATACAGAGTTTTGTATGTGTAAGGGACATTATTTGGGAAGAGTTCTTACCTCCACTCAAGGTATATCAGGTTGTTCTCTTACTATTCAAGTGTCGTGTACTTACCTGTGTCGTACGATTAACTAATACATTGAGGTAAAGACATAATTTTAATATATTATTAAAAAAACCTTTTATTTATTTTCATTACCAATCATCACTGACTACAACTAAATCAATACATTTGAATGTACTTTTCATACATTTACTTGAACAAAAATAACTTTCAAGAGAAAGTAATAACGTTACTAAATCTCATCTGTTACACTAAATAAACGTACGATCAGCAGACTAACCTAGAAGAAGTTGTGAAATGAATCAGTCTTGTGACTTACTACTTGTGGGTGTGACGTTTAATATTTAAATAACCGACATAACACGACCCGATTTTCAGGTCTCATAGGGAATATGTGCGCTTAAATTTGACTGTAACCAGTTTCACTTGCTACACCCTTTCAGTAATGAGAAACATGTTTTTAATGTGGTCTCGTGAGTATTGTCAGCTCACACTTTTGGGGGGTGTTCTAGTGTTTTTAGTGTTATGTTTGCACATTGCTAAAATGTATTACAATTACACATATACAGTACCTGCCAAAAGTTTGGAACCATTACTATGTTTAAGTCTCTCATCAAGCCTGCAGTAATATATTGAAATATTATTACAATTTAAAATAATGTGGTTTCTATTTATTTTCTAATTTTAAAGCTGATTTTTCAGCATCATTATTCCAGTCTTTAGTGTCACATGATCCTTCAGAAATCATTCAAATATGCTGATTTATTATCAATGTTGGAAACAGTTGTGCTGCTAATATTTGTTGGAACCTGTGTTTTTTTTTTCAGGATTCATTGATGAATAGTTATATAGAATATAAATATTTTCTAACAATATAAATCTTTACTAGCACTTTTTTTATTTTTATCAATTTAACACACTTGCTGAATAAAAGTATTAATTAATTTCCAAAAAAGAAATAAAAATTACTGACCCCAGTGTATATTGTTACATAAGATTTCTATTTTAAATAAAGGCTGGGTTTTTTTATTATATACTTTTAATTCATCAATGAATCCTGAAATAATATCACAGGTTTAAAAAAAAAAATTAAGCAGCACAAATGTTTCCAACATTGATAATAAATCAGCATCATTAGAATGATTTCTGAAGGATCATGTGACACTGACGACTGGGGTAATGATGCTGAAAATTCAGCTTTGCATCTCAGGAATAAATTACTTTTTAAAGTATATTAAAATAGAAAACCATTATATTAAATTATAATATTTCACAATATTACTGTTTTTCTCTACTTTTGATCAAATAAATGCAGGCTTGATGAGCATAAGAAACTTCTTTCAAAAACATTAAAAAGAGTAATGTTCCCAAACTTTTGACCGGTATTGTAAGAAATTTAGTAGAAAAAAAGATTTCTTTTAAAAAATATTGTTACAAAATATTCAAATGTTTACTGTATTTTCATTTAGAGCCAGTAAATAATCCATGTTTAGCACATACAGTATTTATAACAATTATGTTTAACATATCGTCGCTCTCCGATGAAAACCACGTATGTCCATTTTGCCGATTTTGAGATTTTTCGACGGAGTGAATGTCCAGGTTCATTTCCGTATACAGTATGCTTCACATATCTAAATGGCCAATGAAAAGTTGTGAAATCATGTCATCTGATTTTCACGTATATCCATTTGGTGTCAAAGCTGTCAATCACGCCGTGTATCTCCCGCCCTGTGGAAGCATCTCGCCGGTCTTGTGAAGTTTCATCGAAGCTCAGCACTGGATAGCCGAAAGTACGACATTGAAGCTCTCCACAGTTTAGTTCTAATCTAGTTCTTCACAGATTAGTTTGTATATATGAAACGCGACTTGGCCATTCTAATTAATGATCGGAAGAACACGTATCGACCACTGTTACTGTAAAATATGCACGTATGTCCATTTAAACTCAATTTTGGTCAAATGTGGATTATATCATTACACTGGCAAGAATATGGTTACATGTAAAGATGCCGTACCAAGTATGACAACGCTACATTCAACTGCTTTTGAAATACGGTGTTTTTTTCACTTCCTGAAAAGTAACCGTTTTGGACATACGTGAGTTTCATTGGGCAGCGACGATATAGTATTTGTCAAAAGTTTGGAGTCTTTGGACACACTTAAAGGTGCAGTGTGTAGTATTTATGAGGATCTATTGACAGAAATGCAATATACTATGTTTTTCGGTGGTGTATAAAGACCTTACATAATGTACCGTTATGTATCTACATACACCACGGGTCCCCTTACAGTGAAATCATCATTTTGTGCCGCCATGTTTCTACAGTAGCCCTAAAGGGACAAACTGCTCTACAGAGCGCTAGTTACTCTCTGCTCTCTCCGACGACGACATCTTTGTCCTGTGCCGGCCACCGTAGCTTCGAAATGGAGGGGTGACCAGTGGACAGTTGCAATTCGCAACCTCACCACTAGATGTCGCTAAAATTTACACACTGTGCCTTAAATGCTTTAGGTTTTGTAGACTAATACCAATTGTGCCTGTGTGTATTTAGAAAGCTCAATTGGTTATACCAAAAACCAGATCATTTTGTAAGCAGTCAAAGCTATTTTAGCATTACCATAACCTCTAGTATGTGTGTGTGCTGTAAGTTGCTTTTGGGGAAAATAGTGCTGCCAAACATCTACATCAAATGTAACGTCAGTCATGTTTTCCTTCTGCAAAATAGTTTCCTTAATAAGAATCTCAGATTCTCTCCTGATCACAGTGGCAGCGATGGCCGTGTACACTGGTTATGTGTTCATGCCCCAGCACATAATGGCCATATTACACTATTTTGAAGTGGTCCAGTGACGTCATCTCCCGTAATCATCAGGATGCTCGGGACCTCCCCCTGGTGGAACTGTTCTCCGCGATTGTGATGATGTCTGTGATTACTTCAAACTAGGACACTGGAGACCAACACTGAGGAGTGTGATAAAGGCATGTCTAATTGTCATTTTGTGTGTGTGTAACCTCATATCAGAGCACAGTCTGCAACTGCAAAAACGCACACTGCCCTGTCTATAAATGTACCCTTATATATATATTTATATATATAGTGTCGTTTTTTTTTTGTTTTTTTTATATAATTTGTTTTGTTTCATGACAGTGGTTTGTTCAGATGAGAGCTATTTTTTCATATAAATGTGTATATTTAATTGTATACATATTTGTACAGTTTTATAGAGATTTATTTTGGTTTGCCATAGTGGACTGATGAATTATTGATACTATCACCACCGGAAATCTATTTTTATTAGACCCTTGCGATAAATCATTACCTGCACTGATGCATGATGTCATTGTTGACACTTCACAACTGATTGCTTAAGTTAGGTTATAAACCGGAGGGGGGGGAAACAACACTTAAATAAACCCTTTCTTTAATTGACTTGGGACACTTATTCAGTATGTTTCAGACTGAGAAGTGTTTTACCTTGTGAGGAATTTTAACACACACTTTTATTAATGTTTTATTTTTTGGATGTTGTTTTCTTTCTGTTATCCCAAGTTTTGATGCCTTTGACTGTAAATTTGTATGTATTTGATCTGTAGGTAAATATATATGCTAATAACATATGCTAATGCTACCATATTATCGTACCCGAGAGGTCATTAGTTATGAAATCCAACACATAGAAATTGTATTAAAATATTAAATCTTTAAGATGCTTATAAATGAACATTATTTATTTTAATCATTCCTGACTTATCAGCTGATCAACATAGTTTTGTAATAAAGATTTAACCCATATCCAATGATAATGTTTGTTCCAGTTGTGCTTTAAATACTTTCCTAACTAAAATATTTTGTGATTTTCTTTTTAATAGCTTTTACTAAGTGTTAAAGCAATGAAAGTTATTTGAGAAACCGGTTTTAAGTTTTTCAAGCCCAATCGTAACTAAATTAAAGGAACACTCCACTTTTTTTGAAAATAGCCCATTTTACAAGTCCCCTAGAGTTAAATAGTTGAGTTTTACCGTTTTTGAATCCATTCAGCCGATCTTTGTATCTGGCGGTTGCACTTTTAGCATAGCTTAGCATACATCATTGATTCTGATCAGTCCATTAGCATCTCATTCAAAAACTGACCAAAGACACTTTCAATATTTTTCCTATTTAAAACTTGAATCTTCTACGGTTACATCGTGTGCTAAGACCAACTGAAAATTAAAAGTTGCGTGTAATAGTCGCGGATCTTCGCGGCTGTACCATGGCTGCAGCGGCGCAATGATGGAACACAGCGCCTGAAAGTAGCCCCCGGCTAGGTAACTTTCAATGTGACCGGCACTAAGTTCGTGTAGTTGCAGAGAAAATTTCAGGCTTACAGCCGACAAATTGTGTTGTGGATTTACCTGTGTGATTAGCCATGGTTCTGTGTGTTGTAAAGGGCTGTGCCTGTGATAGTAAGTCGAAGGTGTATACTACCACCATGTTTCACAGAATACCAACCAATCATTGCGCCGCTGCAGCCATGGTACGGCCGCGAAGATCCGCGACTATTACGCAGGAATGAGAAAGTAGTTCCTAGCCATATAGGTGTAGAAAATCACAACTTTTAATGTTCAGTTTGTCTTAGCACACGATGTAACTGTAGAAGAGTCAAGTTTTAAATAGGAAAACTATTGAAAGTGTCTTTGGTCATTTTTTGAATGAGATGCTAATGGACTGATCAGAATCAATGATGTATGCTAAGCTATGCTAAAAGTGCAACCGCCAGATACAAAGATCGGCTGAATGGATTCAAAAACGGTAAAACTCAACTATTTAACTCTAGGGGACTTGTAAAATGAGTCTATTTTCAAAAAAAGTGGAGTGTTCCTTTAAAAACTCTAGAAAAAAAGTATTTCTTTTTATGCCACAAAAGTGGCTGTTTAAAAAATATCCCCCTTCTCTTTAATGTAAATGTTTTAAATACACTGCCCGCAAAAAGCAGTCGCTGTTTGGACTTAAATAGGCAAACACTTAAGAGTCTATAACTGTATCATTACAGCAGTGATAATTATGTTTTTAGCTTGTAATATGTTTGGCAACAGTTCTTCTAACCCTCATTGATGAGTGTGTAGCTTTTAATTTCTTAAACAACCATGTAGGAAGACGCGTCATGGCCCTATTCCAGGATCACAGTTTCAAGATTCATCAGGCTCAAATTGTGAAAGAATGAAGAATCATTTCATGTCCAGACCTTACATTCATTGAAAGTCTTTAGGATGTGCTGGAGGAGACTTTACAGAGTGCTTGACTCTTGCATTGTCAATACAAGATCTTGATCAAAAATCAATGTACCTCTTGATGGAAACATATGTTGTGATGTTATTTCCATCAAGAGGTCAAAAAAGCAGAGAAGTTATTACATTTCTTACTAGGTCAGTTACAAAAAGAATATCTTGACGATCAAGTTTGTATAATTTTATAAACTCTTGTTCATCATTTAACTCCAATACATTATGTTTTAGTTGGAAAGTGTGTCTCCTCTCTCTTGTCAACTTGTTACTCCTAACTAGGTTAGGATACCTCTCCAGCTCTCTTAAATAATTTAGGAGCTGAGACCTAGTCTTAACACTTAGGATCCTTTATGAATCACACTTATTCTTAAATCTAGGAATAAGAGTAAAATTATGTCATTCTTAGAAAGAATAAAAATGTTACTCGTATTCCTAGATTTAAGAATGAGTGTGTTATTGGAGTTAAATGATGACAGGGAGTTTATAAAATTATAAAAACTTGATCGACAAGATATTCTTTTTGTAACTGACCTAGTAAGAAATGTAATAACTTCTCTCACTCTACAAATCAATGCTCTATCATAACTACATATTTTGGTAACAGGAAAAGTGTTGCAGTGCACTGGTGATGCCTTGGACCCAGCAGTGGGTAAGCACACAGGGTCTTAAGTAGCCCTATTCTGGCACTGACCACACCAAACAGTAATGGCCAAAAGTTATGTGTGAAGGTTTGTTTATTTTAAAGACCCTACAAGATTGCTTAAACCATCAAAATATGAGGACAATATTTTTATATTTGAAAGAAGAACAAAACTTAGTGAAGGTATTTCTCTGACAAAATAATTTGGCAAAAAATGCAAACTACAGCTAAATGTTTTAGAAAAGCAAAAAAGCTCACAGGAAAAAAAAAGCATACATTGACTGCAACATAATCAGTTATTAATATTTCATTGGTCTTCTTGTTTTTGCATGTGTTCATCATTTCTTTGTATGACAGCCTGGAAAATGATGTCCGCACAATTTGGCATGTTTCATTGAGTTATCACAAATAAAACAATTGACTCCAATCACAACTACGCAATTTGCTTACAAAATCTTTTTAATAATATTTGAATAAAAGTTGAAGATCACTTTTTGCCACTACATGCAGTTAATTGACTTCCCAACTAACATTCAAACCATACGGCAAAAGCAAGATGGGGATTTCGGGGCTTCCCTGGAGTTGTTGGAACTGTTGATGGAACTTGTGTTATCAATACAAATTTTATGGTAATTTTGCACAATGCAAAGCAATAAAAAAAAAAAAACCATTTAAATATTAAAGTTTCGGATTGTATTATAATTATATAAAATGATTGGTGTCATGCTGCTTTGACCACCCTTACAGCCTCACTATTGGCTGATTCAGTGGTTGAGGGTGGCCATTTTGCAGTTTGCGACACTTAAGTGCTACCTCAGTCAGAACTGAGGTTTTTTTTTCGGTCAGCAGAGTATATTTGATATTGATATTTGAGCTGGAACAGTATGATCCAATGTGTGCATAGCCTGTGACAACGTGCCTTAGCACGTCAAACCACATTTCAGTAGGAGTATAAAATGTATCAGTTGTTTAGAGTAGATATGGATATCTGTGTTAACAAAACTTTAGTTAACCTACAATACACATTACAGTATGTTTCTCTCAAATACTGTTTTGTTATTCTCTCTCTATAGTTGATCTATAAATATTGATCTTTGCCACACACGTAGGTGGAACTGAAGATCGGGATGAATCAGTTTAGTTTACAGTCAGCTTTCACACAGCAACCAATGATATCATGTCCAGCTCTCAGATTCATATTACTTGCATGAGCTCAAAATGAAAATAGCAGCTGTTTACACTTTAAACTACAGGATGAGGGTGTTCTCACGTACGCTGCCGTGGGTCGTCTGGAGTTTGCACTCTAGATATACAGCAATGTCCTGCCAGAGTTGCAATTCTAAAAAGCTCGATTGGGCAAGGCAGCGTTTCAGCTGTTCAGCAAATGTTGGCACGTACTCATCCTGGGCCCGTATGTTTAAAACTTCTCAGAAATGCTCTTAAGAATATTCTTAAGCTTTGACTTAAGTGTCAAACAATTCTTAGTAAAAAGTAGGACTTGTCAACGCAAAATGGCCGCCCTCAACCACTGAATCAGCCAATAGTGAGGCTGCAAGGGTGAAGTCACAGCAGCATGACTCATTTTATGTAATTATAGTACAAGCAATTAATTAAGACATTGAAACTTTAATATTTAAATTTATTTGAAAAAAAATGGATTGTGCAAAATGATCATGAATTAGTATTGATGCTGTGGGATCCTTTTATGTTGATATATGTCTCCTCATTTACTGTTGGAGCAATGATGTGAACACAAGTTCCATCAACAGCTCCAAAAACTCCAGGGAAGCCTGAAATCCCCATCTTGCTTTTGCCGTATGGTTTGAATGTTAGTTGGGAGGTCACTGAACTGGCCAAAAGTGATCTTCACCTTTTATTCAAATATTATTAAAATGTGTTAAAGATTTTGTAAGCGAATTGCGTATTTGTGATTGGGATCAATGGTAACTACATGAAACAAGAGGGGAACAAGGACCACTTTAATTTACAGCCCGTAGATTCATACTTACCCTGTAGCTACATGAGACAAGAGGGGAACAAGCACCACTTTAATTTACAGCCCGTAGATTCATACTTACCCTGTAACTACATGAAACAAGAGGGGAACAAGGACCACTTTAATTTGCAGCCCGTAGATTCATATCCTGGAACTACATGAAACAAAAGGGAAACAATCACCACTTTAATTTACAGCCTGTAGATTCATACTTACCCTGTAACTACATGAAACAAGAGGGGAACAAGCATCACTTTAAATTACAGCCCGTAGATTCATACTTACCCTTTAACTACATGAGACAAGAGGGGAACAAGCACCACTTTAATTTACAGCCCGTAGATTCAAACTTACCCATTAACTACATGAAACAAGAGGGGAACAAGGACCACTCTTAACTTACAGCCCGTAGATTCAAACTTACCCATTAACTACATGAAACAAGAGGGGAACAAGGACCACTCTTAACTTACAGCCCGTAGATTCAAACTTACCCTTTAACTACATGAAACAAGAGGGGAACAAGGACCACTTTAATTTACAGCCCGTAGATTCATACTTACCCTGTAACTACATGAAACAAGAGGGTAACACGGACCACTTTAATTTACAGCCCGTAGATTCACACTTACCCTGTAACTACTTGAAACAAGAGGGTAACAAGGACCACTTTAATTTACAGCCCGTAGATTCAAACTTACCCTTTAACTACATGAAACAAGAGGGGAACAAGGACCACTTTAATTTACAGCCCGTAGATTCATACTTACCCTGTAACTACTTGAAACAAGAGGGGAACAAGCACCACTTTAATTTACAGCCCGTGGATTCATACTTACCCTTTAACTACATGAAACAAGAGGGGAACAAGCACCACTTTAATTTACAGCCCGTAGATTCATACTTACCCTGTAACTACATGAAACAAGAGGGGAACAAGGACCACTTTAATTTACAGCCCGTAGATTCAAACTTACCCATTAACTACATGAAACAAGAGGGGAACAAGGACCACTCTTAACTTACAGCCCGTAGATTCAAACTTACCCTTTAACTACATGAAACAAGAGGGGAACAAGGACCACTTTAATTTACAGCCCGTAGATTCATACTTACCCTGTAACTACATGAAACAAGAGGGTAACAAGGACCACTTTAATTTACAGCCCGTAGATTCACACTTACCCTGTAACTACTTGAAACAAGAGGGGAACAAGCACCACTTTAATTTACAGCCCGTGGATTCATACTTACCCTTTAACTACATGAAACAAGAGGGGAACAAGCACCACTTTAATTTACAGCCCGTAGATTCATACTTACCCTGTAACTACATGAAACAAGAGGGGAACAAGGACCACTTTAAATTACAGCCCGTAGATTCATACTTACCCTGTAACTACATGAAACAAGAGGGTAACAAGCATCACTCTTAATTTACAGCCCGTAGATTCATACCCTGTAACTACATGAAACAAGAGGGGAACAAGAACCACTTTAATTTACTGCCCGTAGATTCATACTTACCCTGTAACTACATGAGACAAGAGGGGAACAAGAACCACTTTAATTTACTGCCCGTAGATTCATACTTACCCTGGAACTACATGAAACAAGAGGGGAACAAGCACCACTTTAATTTACTGCCCGTAGATTCATACTTACCCTGTAACTACATGAGACAAGAGGGGAACAAGAACCACTTTAATTTACTGCCCGTAGATTCATACTTACCCTGTAACTACATGAAACAAGAGGGGAACAAGAACCACTTTAATTTACTGCCCGTAGATTCATACTTACCCTGGAACTACATGAAACAAGAGGGGAACAAGCACCACTCTAATTTACAGCCCGTAGATTCATACTTACCCTGTAACTACATGAGACAAGAGGGGAACAAGCACCAATTTAGTTTACAGCCCGTAGATTCATACTTACCCTTTAACTACATGAAACAAGAGGGGAACAAGCACCAATTTAGTTTACAGCCCGTAGATTCATACTTACCCTTTAACTACATGAAACAAGAGGGGAACAAGCACCAATTTAGTTTACAGCCCGTAGATTCATACACTGTAACTACATGAAACAAGAGGGGAACAAGCACCACTTTAATTTATAGCCTGTATTCATACTTACCCTATAACTACACAGAATAACAAGCACCACTTACCCTGTAACTACTAACTATAAAATACAGTATAAATATTTTTTTTTAATTTCCTGATAGTTACCCCTTTATTCCCCAAATATTACACATTGTTCCCTTATATCTACACATACCTTATAGTTACACTATAATTACAGAAAGTTATGCTGTAAATTCGCTTACACAGTACTTCGGGCTGTAATCTAAAACGTTACCTATATAAGTATAAAAAATATTGTCCTCATATTTTGATGGTTTAAGCAGACTTGTAGGGTCTTTTTTTTTTTTTTTTTAAACCTACACACATAACTTTTGGCCATTACTGTTTGGTGTGGTCAGTGCCAGAATAGGGCTACTTAAGACCCTGTGTGCTTACCCACTGCTGGGTCCAAGGCATCACCAGTGTACTGCTACTCTTTTCCTGTTACCAAAATATGTTATGACTTTTATTTCTGCAGTTACAAAAAGAATATCTTGAAGATCAAGCTTTTGACTCCCTGTCTTTTAACATTTGATTACATTATGTTTTCATTGGAAAGTGTGTCTCCTCTCTCTTGTCAACCTTTTACTCATAACTAGGTTAGGATACCTCTCCAGCTGTCTTAAATAATCCAGACAACCAACAGATGCAGGCTTTGTGTCTTATGCGCGTGACATGTTTTCAGGTATGATTTTACCTAATGTATCCCAATGAAAAGCTGACGTGAACTGATTCATTTTGTAACATTGGAAATATTAGTTCACATAACAACATCATATCAGTGCAACATGTCCACTCGCTGTCATTGTCAGCAGAAACCAAAGCTAGCAGATAGATGTCATTTGGGTCAGCACGGACGTCACGTCTGTGTTATGGCTTTAATTATTTCCGTGCTATTTTTAGCAAATCAACGTGCATTCTATGGTGTTTCAAGCCATTTCAGAGCCACAGCAAAAAGATTTAACCCCTTGTGCATTAGAGGACTATGAAAAATGACTAACATTACTGTAAATGGAAGTGACAATATACTTTTAGTTAACATACAAATATCAACTGACATTTTATGATAAATGTGCATTTGAGGATGAATGACTGGCAAAGACTTTGGGAAAAATTCCCATTTAAATCTGCGCATATATATAAACAGTTTTGCCAAAAGTATAGGGACGCTCCCTCCAAATCATTGAATTCAGGTGTTACAATCAGTTCCATGGCCACAGGTGTATAAAATCAAGCACCTAGGCATGCAGACGCTTCTACAAACATTTGTGAAAGAATGGGTCGCTCTCAGGACCTCAGTGAATTCAAGCGTGGTACCGGGATAGGTTGCCACGTGTGCAATAAGTCCATTCGTGAAATTTTCTCACTACTAAATATTCCACGGTCAACTGTTAGTTGTATTATAACAAAGTGGAAACAATTGGGAACAATTCTGGACTCTAGAGCAGTGGAGACGTGTTCTCTGGAGTGACGAATCGCGCTTCTCTGTCTGGCAATCCGATGGACGAGTCTCGGTTTGGCAGTTGCCAGGAGAACGGTACTTGCCTGACTGCATTGTACCAAGTGCAAAGTTTGGTGGAGGGGGGATTATGGTGTGGGGTTGTTTTTCAGGGGTTGGGCTTGGCCTCTAAGTTCCAGCGAAAGGAATACCAAGACATTTTGGACAATTTCATGCTCCCAACAGTTAATTGTGTGACTGTTAAATTATGAATTATTAATAACAATTTCAATTGACATTCACATTTAGGGCCTACGCTATGCGTTTTCCCCCTCCAGGACATATAAGCAGGGGCGTAGCCAGCGGCACAGGCCCGCCCACTATGATGACTTGACTAGGCCCCCCAGTTTATTATACAAATATGATAATGAAAAATGATTTTTTACGTAATTACAAAATTATTATAACATCTCAAATACTGAATTTTAAAAAAAAATGTTTACAGTCTATGGTTTTTGCATAATGCTTGATGAGTTTGATTGACAACTGTGTTAGGCAAGGTGTCAGGCTGTCTCATATTTGTGTCGCGCGCGCCTGTGAGTTCATGAAGTGTGTTTACCTATTCACTTAGCCTGTAATTTGCAGCTGTGTGATAGATTACCGCAGCAATGAAAATTCTATAAAAAGGATTTTTAAAAACTCGCATTAACGCGGTAGAGAACCCATCCACAGGCCGCAAGTAACAGAGACTTTTCAATTCCAAGCACAGGTTCATTCTGTAAAGCCAGGAACACGCCATCAGTGTCTGTGTATCAGTGTAGAGGTAGCCTAAGGTGCGTGGCATGAAGTTTTGACCGTGGTTCGAACTCGCTGTAGGCCCTTTTCCCATCACATATCAGATCGGAAAGGCGTTTATTTTCAATCAAAAATGAAGGAAATATTCGAGTGTTTAACGTTTGTTGTAACCGCTGCTCATGTTTTGTACGTGGACAGGTTGTAGCTGCAGTTTTGGGTTATGTTGACAGTGACCGTGACACCCGTGCGCGTGAAAGTGCCCGTTCATTTTTGCTCAGGCCCGACCAAAAATAAAATTCTGCCTACGCCACTGCATATAAGATGTTATTGTCTTCATCATCTCTACCCAATCTTGTGTGAGCTCTATATTAGGCTTTGACACATGTGATGGTGTTCACGTAGCTCGGACTCTCCCCTCTCATCTGACATCAAGAGCGCGCGCTGCACTTCTGCTGCACTAGACTCAATGGCAGAAAAGCGAGGAAATCAGGCGCCTGAACAGATCCCTGAAGACCAAACGATACGAAAATATCGTCAACGTCAAGGCAATCAGCTGCAAAGTTGTCCAGATGAACCTCGTGGACCCGTGGAGCTGCCCAGAGAGCTCAGGAACCCCCGCAGTAACCGGGCAAAATCAAATGATCGCAAACGCAGAAACACACACAAACTAGTCTTGCAATACATAATCCCGTGCATGAACTCCTACGGGTTGTGTATAGTTGATAATTTTCTAGGGGTCAGAATCGGAGAGCGCGTTCTTCAGGAGGTGAGGCGCATTCATCAGAGTGGCAACATGCAGGATGGACAGTTAGTGAGCCAAAAACTTGACAAAAGCAAGGAGATTCGAGGGGACAAGATTACATGGGTCGATGGCACCGAAAACAGCTGTCTAAACATCGGCTATCTGCTGACCCGAATGGACAAACTCATCACGTGTGCGGACGGCAGACTGGACAAGTTCAAAATCAGAGGGAGACACAAGGTGAGTGAGCTACTCGTGCATTATTGCATCCAAACCTGACTCTGTGTAGCCTATACTTTGGAAGTAGCCTACATTATGAAGGCGCATTTGCAACATATAGAAAGGCAATCATAAAAGTGATTCAATTGGTTGATGGGTTTTCTTTTGGTGCCCTACGCGCAGCGCGTGGGGGGAGCGGCGGCGCTGGTATTCATGCACTTGTTGAAAAACACCCCCGAATTCACATTGAGAGTAGCAGATTTGTGCGCGTACATGCGCCAGCTCGGCTCCTCAATGGCGGTCAGGCATGAATGATGACCATCGAATGAGCTAATACGCGTCTATGTGTAGCTACTGGTCTGCTCTAGTCAAAAGACACGGTCGTTGAGATAAAAGCAATGATAACCTTACTTTTACATTATTTTAATATTTTTTCTTCATGAATTGTTTGCCATGTGAAGCACGCATGAGATCAGTCTCGAGTGTCTTCAGTGGTCTGACTCTGCTGGGCATTACAGACACTGGTAAATCAGCACAGGAGGCCACAGAAATACAAAACGACGGTAAAATGGCACTAAGCAGGGTTCTTTAATGGGCGGGGCTTAATTACGTGCCTGGACGCTGTCACGTACGTGCAAAAATACCAAATAAACACGTAAATAAAAGAATAATCAAATACAAATAATACTTTGGATTTACTTTTTTATGTCAACAGGTTCCACATAATTGGGTTATGTTGAATTTAATTAACATTGTTTATTTCAGTAAACATTTTTTTTTGCCATTTAGTTAAATCTGGGCTGCGTTCAGCCCCGACAAAACGTTGCAAAACGTTTTTTAAACGGAAACGGTGCATCGTTGAACACCCTGTTCTGTTGACGCAAGAGTTGAAACTATGGCAGCCGAGAATGCCATTCTTTGTGTTCTTTTTGAGGAATTTTCTGAGCCTGATAAAATCGATATAAATACGTGTTTAATACTGCAAAATAAATGCAATCACTGCGCCTTGCCGTCCAGAATAAATGACAACACCCCAATCCCATTTAATGAACTTTTTTATCTCCTGGTAATCAATTCTAATTTAAATCATTTTATTTCTAGTTCTTACTTTTTTAATAGCTTGTATTTTCTTTCTCACTTTATGTCAAGCAATTACCATATATGAAATTTGGTATATAAATAAACTTGCCTTGCAATGAAGCTAAATATATAAATAAATAGCCTACATCATCATGTTGATATATATATATATATATATATATATATATATATATATATATATATATATATATATATATATATATATATATATATATTAAAAACTCTTACGACAATCATGTCTTCTAATACCTTCAATTATTGTGTATACTGAGCTGCAGCGGACACATTTGTAAACATCTTTACTTGGACCCATTGTGTGAGCTGTCTCTTTAATACCGCGTGGTTTATATACATGTTGCTGCTGATTGGACTGACATATTTGACACACCCACCAAACGAGAAAAAACGCATCTCAAACCCGTTGCACACCGTTACACACCGTTTCCAGGAAACATGACGTTCAACCGGAAACCGTAGGAAAACGTTGCGCACCGGTTTGAGCTTTGAACGTGCCCCAGGTTAAAATTATTAATTTTGTCCAAAACTATTCAATTTAATTATATATAAAATGAATATAAAAACAAAACAAGTAATCCATTTTAATTGATTATTTTATTTAGTGAAATAATATATTTTTTTTTACAACATTTACGAAACCTTTTACCTTAAAGAGCACCTATCATGGCATTTAAAATGTTCCAAATATTGTTTTAGAAGTCCCCAACAACAGTTTTGCATGCATGCAATGACAAAAAAGACTTTAGTTTTCTTATAATATGCATTTATTTTTACCTGTTTTGACAGCGATTCTCAAATGATTCCTTTAGTGATTCACTTTTCAAAACCCCGCCTTTACGTGACGCTAATCTGCGGTGATTGGTCCGATGACCCAGTCAGTTGTGATTGGTATAGTCTGTGCAGATATTTTCGGAAACGGAACGCCCATCAAAGTCTTATAATGACAGTAATTTGTTAATATGTGTCAGGAGTTATGAATATGAAAACCGCGTCGGTACTGTTTGATTGTAATATGAGCCTCAGCTGATCTCATTCATAAAAAAACTCCTCACGAAGACTCGCGACAAATCAACATCCCTCAGGGCTTTTAGTTCAAAAGTGTGCAGATGAGGAGACATATTGATAGATTCTCATATGTCTGTGTCAAATTTCTAAACAGAGGAGTATTTTTTATTCAATACTTCCTCAAAATGGGCAGAAATAGCCTAATCATGAGCGATTGAGTCTCTTGTGTGTTGTTTTCAATTCATACTGGCAGCCGGAGGGCGCTCTGTGCACATGTAGTCCATATATGGTACAGACAGACGAAGAAGATACCATGTGCCATAATAGAAGTCCATAATAAAAGCTTCCTGAGATCGCGAAACATACATTTGACGACTAATAATAAACACTCAATCGCGACGATGTATGGTTTGTCTTCAAGCCACCTAGTCTTCAAATGCTCATCCTTGGGCAGATGAAAAAAGTTTGCTTTTGAGTCGCACTTCAGAACACAGCGTCTCGTGGCCATGATGTTTTCTAGTTTTCACTGGCGTCTTGGAGCGCAATAAGTGGGCGTATCGTATTCAAATAACTTGACAAGTTGACGTCAACTAGTCAGAGAAAAAGCTTCGGTCTTCTAACGATTCTTAAAAATGACTCCGAGTCGACTCTTACTTTTGAAAGAAAATAACTATATATACGGTGCACTGTCATATTTCAAGCTATCACAGGATGTTTTTGTTCACTTAGATCTATGTTACACACTACATGAAAGGTAAATTTCAAAATTCCATGATAGGTGCTCTTTAAGGTCTTATTGGCTAGCCAGAAGATGGCCAAAGTAGTTGTTTTTTATTATTAAAACAACTTTAATTGTTATTCGCAGGTCCTCACCCCAAGCACATGCTCTATACTTCACCACAATAATCTCCAAAAACACTAACATAACACAAACTTTTAAACACCAACATAACAAAACATTAAGAATGAAAAAGTCTGTCCATTTTCTCATCTTGTTAAAAATGCATCAAATAGCACTTTATTTAAACATTTACTCTCCGAATTCAGCCCCTTTGCAAAGCATGATGGGAAGTGAAAGTCTTGTTTGATTGGGTTACTTTATTGTAACATGTTATTTCAAAATTAAAACATCAAGTTATGTCAAAGAGTAACGGTTTTAAGTCAGTTAAACATGAATCAATTACATTTGAACCAGAAACCTGATATATTGTGTTAAACAAAGTGAACAGCATCATAAAATATTTTTTTGAGTGTATTTTAAATTCATTCATTCATATTCAGTTTAAATTTTGTCTTGTTATTTTTTTAATAGGCCTACTAATTTATTCATCTTGGCTATTTTCTCAAATGTATTTATTCTTATATTTTTTCTATATTGTTTATATTTTATTTTTTAATTAGCATTTATTTACATTAAAAAAGTGACTTATAATAGATGAACAAGCTTTTTGTCACAGAGCCAAATAATAGGCTTATATTAATATTAGACCTACAGTAGGCATATTTGAAAGCCGATAACTGATATATTGGCAGATAAATTTATATCCAAATTTGTGTATAATGTTTGAGAGTCCGATATGAATTTTGGTCTGATAATTCTTTATATTTGAAAGGCGATAACCGATAACTGATATAGTGGCTGATAAATTTATATCCAAATTTTTATATAATTTTTGAGAGTTTGATTACAAAAACAAAAGTCTCACCATTAAAAGCCATGACCCAAGAACACAATTATAATGTTCTCATTACACATTTATTCATACTATATATGACAGACTTGGGTGCATGTTGCATTTAAATTTATTTTCCTTTTTTGAAGTGATTTAAATTTCAAACCATTCAAAACCATCAGAAAGCTAGATTATGAAACAAACTACAGCAGAGGTGAAGTGCAAGGAAGAGGAAGACATTTTGTGTATGTATATGAGGTTTAAGGTTGTTTAATTTATTAATTTCTGTAATCATGTTGTAGCCTTTTTATTGTAACATTTACTTATCTCCAATATAATAATGGGGGTTGTTATTCTTATTGGTTGATCAACACAAAATGCGTAGTGAGCCGAACCATCACGTATTTTCATTAAAATGAATGAAGTTTCTCAGTGTCATTGTTCCTATGTAAATTATTCTTCAGTGTGTGTGTGTGTGTGTGTGTGTGTGTGTGTGTGTGTGGGGGGGGGGTGGAATACTTCTGAAGTAGCACGTAGGCGATGTAGCACGTGGTATCAGTTCCTTTTCTCAGCGTTGTTCGGGATGGCTCAATCAAACTCCTTTTACAGCGATTTCAGTGAAAGATTTCCATTTGTATGTGATGTTTCAATCTCTATAATATTCAAAATATTATACTTTATAGTATGTCTCCAATAAGACAAATATCCTGAGATTTGTACGCGGTTGAATGGCGGATTCGGGGTTGTGAGCCGCCTAGCGCCCCCTGACGGAAGATGACTTTAGAGTAGGAGGAAACCTTTATTGTCCAGCCCTATTTGTTGAACTCATAGACCGTAAAAAGGTTGAACTGACTGGGGGGTTCATGAATATCCGCCCTCTCAAGCGCGACACACATTCTGCACGTTCCACATGCGCTTCAGGTGCGCTCGCGCTGCGGTCTTATCCTCGCGCTCATGGACAGAGCGAGTATAAGAGCAGAGCCCGCCGACAGCCCCGTCTGCTGCATGTGCCTTTATTTATCCGTCATCTGAAGAACGAAGCTGATAATTAGATATCACTTTAAGAAACTTTCGTTGATTTGAATGCACCAAGTTAAGGATAAAATGCCATTTGTTCAGCTCGCAATGGACTCGCAGTTGGAGTCTTTGGCAGTCGAGCAAGTGGTGCCAGCTCTGTTGGAAAGAGGCTTCGTTTACGTGGATAATTTTCTGGGGGACATCGCGGGACACATGGTTCTGGGTCAAGTCAAACGCTTGCATTACTTAGGGCTTCTCAACGATGGGCAACTTGCCGGCCGAAGCAGTGGAGTGTGCAGGAAAAACATCCGAGGGGATAAAATAACATGGGTTAACGGGACCGAGAGGGGCACGGAGGCTGTCAATTTCTTATTAACACTCATAGACAAACTCATTTCTCTGTGTGTGGGTCAACTGGGCAAAGGTATTCGTGCAAGGTCAAAGGTAAGCCTTGTTGCACTTTAAGAACTTTTAAGAATGTGCCATGCAGCTCAAAAAATGTTTCATATGTATTTGATTGATATATAATCAACTGTACTTTCATTAACAACACTAACCATTATTCATTTGTATAATTTTTCGCAGATACTAAATGTATTTTTTAATAATTCTTATACACATACATGTACATTTACATCAGTGTACTTTCAAACGTGTACAACTTGTCAGCAAAACCATATGAATTATATAGTATTGTATATTTATAGTCAGATATTTTGATTTTAATTTTTAAATTTGTTGAGTAATGTAGGGTGAATTTAGGGTGATTTGCAACACTTTTTGCCATTGAGATGACTTGGGGGAAAAAAGTGTCCCAATCACCCTGAATTCACCCTACATGAAGTACCAAGTATTAAAATGTTTTATAAATGACTTTAAGATTACATTAAATTATCAGATAATGCTATTAGACTTATTTAAAATAAATGTAATACAAATATACATAACAAAATTGTTATCATTTTTAAATTGTAATAAATTGTTCATTGTAATACATTTTAAATTGTAATAATTGTACATTTTAAAATTGTAATAATATTTTTTTTAAAGAACTTACTGACCCCAAACTTTTTAGTACCATTAGTACTATAAACCTTTAGTACCATTTAGACCCAAAAAATAGTACAATTAAAAAGTTCTTTAAAAAACATATTACAGTTTAAAATAACTATTTAATATGTTGATATATTGTAAAATGTGATGTCAAATTTTCAGCATCATTACTCCAGAAATCATTCTAATATGATCTAATATGCAAGAAATACACACACATATATAGTTGAAAACCGCTGATTAATATTTTTGCAGAAACCAAGATACTTTTTAAAGGGTTCTTTGATGAATAAAAAGTAATTAAAAAAAAAACGCATTTATTTGAATTATTTTGTTGTAACAATATAAAAGTCTGTACTGTCACCTTGATCAATAAATATAAAACGAATAAAAACCGAGCCCAATCTTAACGGTACACAAGCATAAATTGTGATTATTACAAATAATTATTTTAACGTAGTTTGTTCGTTCCTCTGGTGAATACAGGCTCTGACTCATTAGTTTCTGTCTTTGTTTAGCTCTTTGTTTAGGACAGTTACAGTAGAGTGCTTTTGGCACACAGTCTTTACTGTGCCTGGTGATGAATGGCAAAGATAGGCTTTCAGTTAGTGCTGTTGTGGACAGTACGTGACTCCTCTCACTAGTGTCCATTGAGCTAGGAGGCCCCGAGTGAAGCGACAGGATGTGGTATTTTCTGTTTTTATTTTCTTGCTTTGTAAGTCTGCTGGATAAAAATATTAAGCTGAAATATTCAGTGCTGCACTAAACACTTTTTGTGTGTGTGTGTGTGTGTCAGCTGTTTTTACAATCCAAAACCTTACAGACATCACAATGTAATACTTAAAAAAGACTTGAGAATAGAAATAATAATGAAAATATTAGTTTTGTTCAGTATAGAATAGGGCTGAACTATTAATTGCATTTGCGATAATATCGCGATATGATAAAACACAATTTCCTAACCGCAAAGGCTGCGATTACAGTCTGGTCACGTGACACGCGAGAGTAAAGTCTGCAGAAGAAGCAACTTGGCACGTTACACATATATGCCTGGCCTAAAAGGGAAAAAAAACTGTTTGTGTTTGATCTATCTAATATTGTGTTGTTCATACTATAGGCTACAATAGAGGTGAGATAAAATATTCTCTCTCCAATGATTCTGGATCGATTCTGAGCTTAGACTTAACTGCAGGTGCGCGGTGGCGCTGCGTGTGTTTTAGAAACACCCGTATTCTGATTGCTTCCATTATCTCTATCTTTCTCTCTCTCTTACACACACACACAATCACACACGAACCATAAAATATTTCATAACGTCCAGAAAGGTTGACGGCGCGAATCGCAATGACATTCGCAGGCTTCTTTGCACAGGAAATGCGCTGTGAGAAACTTTGTTTGATGTCACGCTTACAGTGTGTGTTCTCGCCCGCCGGTATTTTCCTTACAAATGCTCAAGGAAGGCTTCATTCATGCCGTTAGGAATGCAGTGTGCTTGTATATTAAAAAATAAGTAACTCACTGACCAAAGGTTTTCCATTTCAAATGCTCACGCGGCGCTTTGTGAAGAGTGCTCGCGAGCACGCGTCTGTGTGCGTCTCAAAATGCTTTTATGACGCAAAATTAATGTAAACACCGTCAGTAATGTCTTAATGAATTAAACAGACAGGGCAAAAACATCTTATATTTCAAAAGAGATCTGTGCATTAGTGTTAATGCAGGTCTCCCGCTGTTTATGATGATGTCATGATTAATAATCAAACAACAGTAAAGCTGAGAAAGAGAAAAATCACTGTTCAGACACTCTTAAATACTGAAAGCACTCTTTGTTCATTGCTTGTAATATGTTTTTTTGTTCCTCTTTATGATTTACTAGCTTATGTTTTGCAGCTATATTAGTTTATATATTTAAAATTATTAACATGCAATTGTTTTAATTAAAGTGTTATAATGTGTAGTTATTTTAAAAAGCTTATAATTACATATCATAATAAAAAACATATGAATTATTAATATTAATCTTATTAATTTATTAAAAACTTAAAAAGGAAAAAGTTCAAGAATTGTTTTGGAATCGGATCGTGAGGTACCAATTAAAGATTTCCACCATTACTATACAATGATGTATTGTTGAATAATACAGAAGATAAAGAGTTTAAAAAAATAATCGCATATTAAATCGCAATCGCAATATTGGTTAAAAAAATCGCAATTTGATTTTTTTCCAAAATCGTTCAGCCCTAGTATAGAATATAACGTGTTTGGTAACACTTTACAATAAAGTCCTATTAGTTTACATCGATTAATGCATTAACTATGAGCAATACATTTCTTACAGTATTTGTTAATCTTCAATTTTAGCTCCGGTCCATTAAATAATAATAACAGATACAACTTTAGATTTTTATTATGTTTTTGTAAATGTTGAAATGAAAGGATTAGTTCCCCCCAAAATGGGTGGTTCATGTCGTTCCAAACCCATAAGACTTTCGTTCATCTTCTGAACACGAACAAAGATCTTTTTGATGAAAGCTGAGAGCTTTGACCGCTACACAACTACCACTTTGACGCTTCAAAAAGTTCATAAAGAGATCGTAAAACTGATCCAAGAGACACTATCGCTTTATACGTCACAGCATTTTTGGTAAATGGAAGCTCAAGCAAGAATAAGAACCAATGAGGTTCATTCTTGCGTGTCAAGAAAGTTCGGTTGAGCTTCTGTTTATGTTTGCTGATCAAAGTTTACATGTGAGTTAAAGCCTAAATTCAATCTGTTCATCATATAAAGCGATCGTGTCTCTTCAGAAAATTTGGACTAAACCACTTAATTCATATGGATTTGTTTTACGATCTCTTTATGAACTTTTTGAAGCGTCTAAGTGGTAGTTTTCAGAAGATGAACGAAAGTCTTACGGGTTTGGAACGACATGAACCACCCATTTTTGGGGGAACTAATCCTTTCATTTCAACATTTACAAAAACATAATAAAAATCTAAAATTGTATCTGTTATTATTATTTATTGGAAAGCCTTTATTTGAAGCCTCAAAGTGGTTGCATAGTTGTGAGAGATAGAAAAACTCACATTTGATCAAAAAGATCTTAATTTGTTCGGAAGATGAACGAAAGTCTTACGAGTTTGGAATGACATGAGGGTGAGTTATTAGTTTTACATTACATTAACTAAGATTAATAAATGCTTTAACAGTATTTTTCATTGTTAGTTCATGACACCTTATTATCATGTGTGACCTAAATGCTTTAAACAGGGTTAGTGCAATTACAGGGTTCTCACTCGTCCTGGAAAACCTGGAAAATTGATGACAAATTTTCCAGTCCTGGAAAACACATGGATAATGAGAGAAAATGTAAAATGTCCTGGAAAATCTTGTTGTTGTCCTGGAATTTTTTTTTTTTTTTTTTTAAAGTTCTTCAGCTTTTCTTTAGCTGAGTACAAAGAGTTTATCATTGGCCCAAACAATTACTGTTAATTGCAGAAAGTTCAGAAATGCTGAGTTTTGACACGTGAGAGTAGTAATTTGAATGATGACGATGTTTAGTCTTGTGTTGCCACTTGCAGCAGTTAGCGAATGTTATCAACTGCTCAAATGTATGCAGTGAATATTAAGTGGTAAGCAGCTACCTAATCATCATTTTTATATAAACTGCAATTGCGAGTTATCAACACTATCTCACGACCAATTTGTATGTATTTCACGAGGTGGCTAATTCATACGAATTTGTACGACCTCACTCGTACGAATTTGTACGTTTTGTCTAAACCCCTGTGACGGGTAGGTTTAGGGGCGGGGTTTAAAGTAGGTATTTCGTACGAATTAGCCAACTCGTGAAATATGTACAAATTGCTGTGAGATCGGGTTGGAGTTAACAATTGCTTTTCAGAATTGCAATACATAAACTTTCAATTGCGAGTTATAAAGTCAGAATTGCGAGATAGAAACTCAATTGTGTTACGAAGTCAGAATTGCGAGATAGAAACTCAATTGGGTTATAAAGTCAGAATTTCATGTTATAAACTCGCAATTCTGTTTTTATTTTCGCGCAATTGCGAGATATATCTTCCTACTCTGACTTTTTTTGGGAGAATTGGGAGGTGGAAAGGTGGAAAGTCACAATTGTGTTATAAAGTCAGAATTGCGATATATAAACTCAATTGTGTTATAAAGTCAGAATTGCGAGATAGAAACTCAATTGTGTTATAAAGTCAGAATTGCGAGATAAACTCAATTGTGTTATAAAGTCAGAATTGCGAGATAAACTCAATTGTGTTATAAAGTCAGAATTGCGAGATAGAAACTAAATTGTGTTATAAAGTCAGAATTGCGAGATAGAAACTCAATTGTGTTATAAAGTCAGAATTGCGAGAGAAACTCAATTGTGTTATAAAGTCAGAATTGCGATATATAAACTCAATTGTGTTGTAAAGTCAGAATTGCGAGATAGAAACTAAATTGTGTTATAAAGTCAGAATTGCGAGATAGAAACTCAATTGTGTTATAAAGTCAGAATTGCATGTTATAAACTCGCAATTTTGTTTTTGTTTTTTGTGCAATTGCGAGATATATCTTCCAACTCTGACTTTTTTTTCTCAGAATTTGGAGATAGAAAGTCAGAATTGTGTTATAAAGTCAGAATTGCGAGATAGAAACTCAATTGTGTTATAAAGTCAGAATTGCGATATATAAACTCAATTGTGTTATAAAGCCAGAATTGCGATATATAAACTCAATTGTGTTCTAAAGTCAGAAATGCGAGATAGAAACTAAATTGTGTTATAAAGTCAGAATTGCGAGATATAAACTCAATTGTGTTATAAAGTCAGAATTGCGAGATAGAAACTCAATTGGGTTATATAGTCAGAATTGCGAGATAGAAACTCAATTGGGTTATAAAGTCAGAATTACATGGTATAAACTCGCAATTCTGTTTTTTTTTCTGGGCAATTGCGAGATGTATCTTCCTACTCTGACTTTTTTTCTAGAATTGGGAGATATAAAGTCACAATTGCAAGTTATAAAGTCCAATTCTGAGGAAAAAAGACTGACTTTTTTCAGAATTGCGAGTTTATATCTCACAATTCTGACTTTATAACTGGCAGTTGTGAGTTTATATCACAATTATGTAAACTCGCAATTGTGAGGAAAGAGTCAGAATGGCAAGAAACTTCGTAAACAAACTTCCATAGTCATAATGTATGATTAAGAGCTCATATTAAAACGTTTTTTATGGTTAAGTCATGGCAATAAACTCCTTTTAAAGACTTAGAGAGCAAAATTTGACATGACCCTTGTTTTTTATTCCTGTCGTAGTAAAATTGAAAATTTCCTGGAAAATTATAGCTGAAAAAGAGTGGAAACCCTGACTTATTTTCCTTTAGTAAGAGGAAATATAGTATTAATATTTCTCAAGCGAGTGTTTTGAAATGGTTTCATATGGACTGAGCCTGTGGGCGTGAATGGTTGAGTGTGCTGAATCAGAGCTCTGGATTGTGTACGGTGGTTGTCCGTCGCAGCTGAAGTCTGTGTAGTGCTCACGCTCGACACGTAGCACTGTTATTAAACCCTCAGTGTGTTGGCTGCTGGCCAAGCTTACTCTCTTTACTCTCTCTCTCACACACACGGGTGCACGCACACACTTCCTCCTGCTCTCTGTGCTGCTACATGTTTATATTGTGCTATGACGGCAAACTTGCGTGTGCGCTCTTTTTGTGGGAACATGATCGTGATAAAGACTTGTCTGCAGAAATGTAAATATGGGCACCGGTGACGGTAACCCCCGTTGTGTGTGTATTTGTGAGGGCTAACCAGGATCTGCTGAGAGGATAGATGAAGTGCTTTGTTTTTGAACACTGTATAGTATATTTATTAAATTTAAGATTTTGCATTCTGATTATTATAGCTGATGGTTTACTATGGATGCATTTTATATGGTAATGTCCAAAGGTTGTGCCAATATATACAATGAGGTTTAAGACATTTGGTTTGGATCTGACATTAAAGCAATTTCATATACAATTGTTATTAAAACGTTTATCAAATAAGGAGATACCGTTTACAAAAATAATTTGTATGGTTGTATTGTTAATATCTACATCTGAGAATTTGGGTATAGCCCTAATTACTTAAATTCAATGACTCCATGTACAATGACTTCTTATAATGAGTAATATTACCATCGTTCCATATAAAACACCTGCTTGGAGAAAAACTGTGTTTATACAAAAGTGACCAGAACCGTAATTCTTGTTTGTGATAATTGGCCAAAGCAAAAGAAAGTTTACAAGGATAGTGTTTGGACTGCTTTTTACAGAAAATTGGCGTAATAAATGAAAACGTTGTGGATGAAGTCGTGTTATGCTTCCATCTTCTATCAGCTCGCTTTCTGACTGGGTATATAGAAGGGCTCGACTTAACGCTTGTCCGGGACAAGTGGATTTTTTGAAGGGGCAAGTGAAAGATAATTTTACTTGCCTGACAGGACAAGTAGTCTGATTAAAACGTCAATAACAAAAAAAAATATCTAGGGAATCACCAAAATGCAAGAATGATTCTGCATTCATTTAGTGTAAGTGGCGATTGATAGTGGATATAATATATGCATAATGTACTGACTGTAACAAGGTTGCGCCGTTGAGGCTCGCGCAGCCTCATGAGGAGAAATCAAAACAAATCAGCCGCTCAAACAGAGAAACTCAGTTAATATACTGCGGTAAAAATTCTACAGTTAAGCAACACCACATGAGCGTGCTGTTTTCCTGAATAACATCACGACTGAAAATGACACTGATTTCATATGACAGTTCCATAAACAATTAATTAACATTAAGTCACTCACATTTTAGATGTAATATTGACTGTTTTTGTTCTATTTCAGCAGCGAAAATAGTTCCAAACAAAGATCACAGCAGAACCATAGCACATCTCACAGCATCAGTGTGTCACTGAATGATTCTGCGTTTTGAATGAATCAGTTGAATCAAAGATTCAATGACCTATTCATAAACGACCACCTAATTCTTGAATGAATCAGTCGTTTGAACGAATTGACTCAATGACTCGCTCACTAATACCTGCCGCCACCTACTGGCAGTTTAGTTTCATGTTTAAACATTTCTTATTTGTATATCCAAAAAATATTTACAACAATTGCATAACACTATTTAATACAGTTGTAATTTTTCAGTATAAATTATTGAATTTGATTGGAAACAGTCCTATAGTGTCTTAATCTAGTTTAATGTATTTATCAAATTTAAGAATATAAAATTAAAGCTGAAGCATCGCCTATATTTAATAAGATTAATGAAAATATGCTCTTTATTAAAGGTAAAAATATCACAAATATGCAGATTTAAAATATTTCAAAGCAGACTGAACACTGGTGAGAATATTGCTTCAGAATAAATCACACACACACACAAAAAGTAATAAAATAAAAATTTCCGGACAAGCACGTTCTTTACTCGGACAAGTGAATGACAGATTTACTTGTCCGAAGGTCAAGCATGTTAACAGGCTTAATGTCGAGCCCTGTTAGTATTCAACATGTTTTACAATTTGATATTGTTGTGGCTCTGACGTTCTTCCGTGCAGATTCAGCCTCTCTTAACACACCTCACACCACAGGAAAATCTGATAAAATAATCTGTAGAACCATCAAGATAATCAGGACTTTATCTAGGATTGTCAGAAGGGGAGAATTGGGCACATTATCTTTTAGTGTGTGGGTTGCTTTAGTTCATCTCTCAAAAATATTGTATCTTTTGGTAGAACATTCTTTGTAGAATTTGTTCACTTTACATTACGAACTTAATTTTGGTCTCTGGTTGTTAAAGAGGAGAAATGCCTCATTTCCTTTAGAGTATAAAATCATTAAATATGATAACCTAATTCATTGTTGTCTGGGATAAGTTATAATGTACAACTATCTATCAAGCTTAGTTTGATCTGTCTTCTTTTTCAGGCAATGGTGGCTTGCTATCCAGGAAATGGAGCAGGATACGTGAAACATGTAGATAACCCTAATGCAGACGGCCGCTGTGTCACCTGTATTTACTATCTGAATAAAAACTGGAATGCCAAGGTACAACTAAAAAATGTTTTCAAATATTTGTTGTACGATGATGGTGGTAATTGATCAAATATTGCTGTGTGTTCTTAGGAGCATGGGGGATTGCTAAGGATCTTTCCTGAAGGGAAATCTTACGTAGCCGACATCGAGCCTTTGTT
Organism: Gobio gobio; assembly: GCF_949357685.1. NCBI lineage: Eukaryota > Metazoa > Chordata > Actinopteri > Cypriniformes > Gobionidae > Gobio > Gobio gobio. The sequence goes on from NC_137106.1 coordinate 37,488,832, forward strand.
TGATCGACTTCTGCTTTTCTGGTCAGATCGTAGGAACCCTCATGAAGTTCAACCGTCGTATGCCACAAGGTTAGTGTGTTAGCTCTCATGTTATTGAGCTATGTCGAGATGGTTTCGGCATCATGCTGAAGTGTCTGTTTTGTGTCACAGGTATGCAATCACTGTGTGGTACTTTGATTCAGAGGAAAGAGCTGAAGCAAAAAGAAAATTCCAAGATCTGACAGGTTGGTTCAGCTAAAATCATCAGTATCAGTGTATTGTTTTAAAAAATATATATAATCTAAATATCTAATTGTTTAAACTTTTATATTTCAGCTACCTCACAGGAAGGTTCATCATCGTGATGTGTAAATACACTGGGCTGTCTCCTCTGAGAGGATTTCTTTTGTCTTATTATTGTCTTATTTCTTTGCTTTTTTTCTATTTTTGAATTGCTTGTTGCACTAATGGTACCTCTCCCTCCACTTATTATGTGATTTACTTGGTTTGAATCTGGTCCTTACAATCATTTGAATAACACGCTGCTAATGTAAAGACAATTTGCGATAATCTTAATACGGATTAATGTACTATTAGATGTTTATTGTAATTACATTGTTCTTTATATATATACATATAAAACCTTTTCAGAGCTATATGATCTATTTACAGAAAATAAAAAAAAATTTATAGATGAAATAAGAAATATAACACTAGTTAATAATGTCAACAAGCATTATAAATATGTTTATTTTCATGCGTGTCCCTTTTTGATATTATGCTGTTATCTGTTGTTTTATGTTTTTGGCACATATGTGATCATACTTTGCTTAATTAATGAACACTTCAATAGAAAGGAAATTTGAAACTCGTCAGTTGTCTTGAAGACTTTTTAAATAAGCTGATGAAGATGATGTTTATAAAAGAAAAAAATATGTTCACTTTTTTTTTTCTTCCAAAAAGCACTTAAATAATGAGAGAATTTAATCAGCTTGCATGCAGGTCAGCAATGCTGCTCAAACACACCCTTGGATCAATAATTGAGAGTTGTTTCATAAAACTTACAGCTTTATAAACTGTTCCTTTTTACAAAAGTTGTTCTGGAAAATGTCTGAACAGTTTGTACATGTACTGTACATGAAGTGAGACTTTAAACTATTTGAAATGGCCAAATTAAACAGTGTATATATACAATAATTGTATAATTGTTTGTATTATATTGTTTTGTTCCAGTAATAAAGTTTTTTTCTTTGGCCATAATTTAACACTAGGTGTCGCTGTGTCTTTGCTATTGGACTTTTACTGGAGATGTATATCGGCCTTTTGATTCAATTTATCAGATAAAGATAAAAGTTAATCATGGGGTAATTTTTCTTTGTGGGTGAACTATCCCTTTAAAATGAGTTTATAAGTTAAATAAGTTGGCTAATTTTACCATATGCTGCTCCGTCTATTTCCATATGCACGTGACGTCCCCTTCAGCTGGAGTGACTGCGGTTACGCCACATTAGGTGCGTTTACATGGAGCACTCAGCACAGTAATCGGTTTAAAAGTCAAATCCGAATAAGTATACTCCATATAAACACCTCAATCAGAATAAAAATGGCCAAACCGAATGAAATTGTAATCGGTTTGAGGGGGTGGGATAAACCTTTTCATGAACCGATCAAACGAAAAATTCCACCATGTAAACGACCTGATCCGATTACTTTGAGTGCACGTCTTTCTGTGACGCGATATACAGCGCTCACACCAGGCTAATGTTGACGAGAGGAAAGTTCATTTTTCTGAGGTATTAAACTTTTTATTTCGTAACATGTTATGAACATGATGTTGGAAATAATGACACAGACATAGCCTGGTTACACCATCTCATCTTGACAGCGTTTGTCCTAGGCTTCAACTGCGCCTGACAGAATAATTTATTTTTCTGAGGTGATACACTTTACAACAAATAATAAATAGCTTTTATACAACTGTACAAGTCCTGGTGGCCGTGAGCTGCCATTTCAACGGGGAACATTCAAGCTGCTCTCTGTTTCTAGTTAGTTAAGTTAGCTATAAAAAAAAAAATCAACAACTGCTTCAAATTGGTTAAGTAAAATTACCCACAGTCTACTTTAATTACTTTTGTTAATATTTATACCTTTGTGATTATGGTATCTTTCCTTAATCATCTGAAATATACATGTTTAGTACTAGTAATGATGCTGATCAAGTCTTGAATGCTTCATTCATGTTTCACCGTATATCCTATGTTTTTATTAATAATTTGAGTGCATTTTATTGTTAATTTTGTGTTTTTCAAAATAAATGAATTCATCATTCACAGCTGTTGAAATAGCCATTGTTTAGGACATAAATTAGGTTAAACTACTTTTATGTCCGCCCACATAAAAATAAATAAATATAAAAATTACCAACACAGAACTATTGATCCACGATAACGAATCTGAGGCGGCAGACAAACTGTGTGCGCATGTCACAAAATGATTCCTACTGAAAGTCAGCACATGTAAACATCAGATCGGTTTAGATAACGTCTCATGTAAACAGTCCACCGAATCTTTCAATCGGAATGATTTTAATCGGAAAGACAAAAAAGTGCGCATGTAAACGTGGCTATTGAGTGGCATTATGAGAGGCAGCATTGGTTTACAGCGTGAATGCCTCGGAAAACACACAAAACAAGGCCCGACGCCAGAGGGGGGGTCGGACCCCATGGACATCCCTGTGCCCTGGCTGCATGTCAATATTCATGGATCACTGGATCTTTGCCAAGTTGTAAAGAACACTATATCGAGTCCAACCTTTAGTTTAAACTGATAACTGTTTATTTTACTCGCATTTTTCCCTAATAACTCCAGTCACGAAGCATCTCTTCTGCCACTCAGTCCCGGCTGAGGGGGCGTATTCCGGCGGGAAAGTGACGTCGATGCATACCATCCTTAGGCGCCAATGACAGTAATTAGCCACAGTTAGCAAATAACATAATTTGGTGATTACGCTTCGATTGAACTGTCCGTGTCCTCCATTCTGAAACTTTGTGGAAACATGAAGGACCATCTCACTTTAAGAGAAGGTAATATAGCCATGGTACGGCTGCGAAGATCCGCGACTATTACACAGGAATGAGAAAGTAGTTCCTAGCCATATAGGTGTAGAAAATCACAACTTTTAATTTTCAGTTGGTCTTAGCACACGATGTAACTGTAGAAGAGTCGAGAGAGACTGATCAGAATAAATGATGTATGCTAAGCTATGCTAAAAGTGCTACCGCCAGATACAAAGATCAGCTGAATGGATTCAAAAACGGTAAAACTCAACTATTTAACTCTAGGGGACTTGTAAAATTATCCTATTTTCAAAAAAAGTGGAGTGTTCCTTTAAGCCGTAATGCTTGGACATGTCCACGTGTGTATTACCATCTGACTGGGAAGATTTTAGGTGAAAACTAAAGATAACATTAAAAATAAAGCAAACTAATGCTCGTGTACTTTACAAATTATCTAAAACTATTTTTGCCTAGCGTTCTTAAAACACGTTTTGCCCTATGATAATTTTTTAATGCATGTTTTCACACACACACGCACGCACACACACACACACACATTGGTATTTGTGGTTGTTGAGGCCCATAGACATAATATATTCTGTAGTTTAAGTGAACACTATACAGTGTGGTAAGAAAAAGGTTGGACTAGGTTTTCTGCTTTATTTTGTCATAAAATTTAATCTGACCTTCATGTCACAATTATAGACATAACACAATGCGGCACTAGCAACACAGACAATTTATCTTTCATGCATGCCTTTATTGAACCCAAACCCATTAAGCTTTCACAGTGCTGTGGAAAAAGTATGTGGACTTTTTACCAGGGTGTGATCCACAGCTGCTTTTAGTGTTGTGATAGTAGTTCATGAGTTCTTGTTTGTCTTTCCCACCGTAAAATTTCCACATACTTTTTTTCAAAGCACTGTGAATGAGTAATGATTAATAATTATAATAAATTATTTAGTTTTATTTAGTTTAATTTATTATTTAGTTCACCCAAAAATGAAAATTATGTCATTAATGACTCACCCTCATGTCGTTCCACACCCGTAAGATCTCCGTTCATCTTCGAAACACAGTTTAAAGCAGCACTAGGTAACTTTTCAACCTTCATAATATATTTTCAAGACTCTTGTGATGATACATCGACTTACAATAGGTTGAATGACACGTCTGCCATAGCCTGACGGGGTCTGTATCGTTTTTAATCGTACTTTTAAACTTCGGGTTTCGGGTAGTAACCCGAGAACAAAAAGAACTACAAAATTCGACTGCTTTACGGCATATACGTCACTTCCACCACCACCCCCACTTCCTTAAATTCGGACGTGCGAGCCCGAGCCCAACTATCATTTGTTTGCCGGATGTTATAGTCATGGCCGAAGCAGCACAGAAAAATAAGAAAGCAAAGGTTTTGTCAGAGGAAAGCAAAAAGAGGAAACAAGAAAGTGATCGGATTAAAGGCAGGACGAGCATCAACATTTGGCCAGCGTTTGCTCGTTGGCGTGAGCTGGAGGAGGGGCTACATTCTTGCAAGGAAATACATAAGACGTACAAAATCATATTTTAGGATACCTAACATGTCTGTGATATTTGTTTATTTGTCTTGCCTCAAGCTATAATGCAAATCGATTTTTCAAATTTGCAGATTCATCTATGGTAGCTTGATATTGTAATATTGACGATATATGGTTATTACCTACCACTCAAACATTGAATTGAAGTATCATATAGATTCCGTAAAACGGTAACCAATAGACTAGGCTACTATAATGACGCTGGGTAATAAAACGTGAGCATTGCGATCATTTGGCGTTTGAAAAAATAAAACCCATGAAATGATATTCATATGACATGCTGAAACATATGCCACTGTACCTGGGAAGACATTTCACACGCAACGCAAGCAGAACACCTGCATGTGAACTCCTGCAGTGTTCAGGGCTATCATAGTTGTTATGTCAACAAATGCACGTGCGCATCCCCTGATGGAGGTTGACAGAGTTTACGACAGTAGTAGAGGACAATACTGTTTCCCAACTGTAGGGGGACCCCGAGAGCAAAACCTATCTAGTGCTGCTTTAAGATATTTTAGAGTTAGTCCGAGAGCTTTCTGTCCCTCCATTGAAAATGTATGTACGGTATACTGTCCATGTCCAGAAAGGTAATAAAAACATAATCAAAGTAGTCCATGTGACATCAGTGGGTTAGTTAGAATTTTTTGAAGCATCGAAAATACATTTTGGTCCAAAAATAACAAAAACTACGACTTTATTCAGCATTGTCTTCTCTTCCGGTCTGTTGTCAATCCGCGACTCCGCAGTGACTGCACGTCAGCAGCGTCTTATGATTATGTATCGCAATAGACACGTAATTGGTATGAAAAACAATTTGTTAGATAATTTTTTTTTCTTCTGTGAAGCAAGTTTGGTTGCATGAACAAAGGCACTCGCTCTCTGGTAACCTAGCAACGTAGGAAGTGACACGCTAACAGCCAATCATGTAACCGGATCAAGCTTGGTTGCGCCATATTGTTGTCCCGTGTTGGATTATTCAGTAACAGAACCATAGATATGAACAGAACCGGCGTGGAGTGATAAGTGGAAAATGAGTGCCGCAGCGAACGAGGAAATTGTTGATAAAACAGGGAAAAAAGTCAGCTCGCCAGTATTGCAGTTTTTTGGATTTTATAAGTCTGCCCGTAGTCAGACCAAACTTGTTTTACCACCTTAAGCCTTGTTTATACTTTTGTCTGGCTCCGCAGCGCGAGCCTCCACTGACTGCGCGCGCGCCTCGTCCGTTTGGGGACGTGTTTATACTCGACACCCTCGCCGTTGTGCTATTCTTCGAAACGACATGGAGAGGTACTCTGCATCAGTGCCTTATGACAAAGCATCTAAACGGTTCAAAGAAATAACGGAGGCACTGCACCTTACTGTTAAGAGATAATTGTTAAGTGTTCATTGTGATTTTAGACTTATGTTTACATTTTAATTATTTGAGTGTTTTCCATGGTTGCTTGTGTGTGTTGACATTTCTGTTTAAAATAAAAATGTTTAAATGTAATATATTTTTCTCCTGGTCCTTATTTTAAATAGGTCATAAAAAGGATTGATATCGACCGATATGAAACACTTATATCGTGATACAGTTTTCACCCATTTCGCCCAGCCCTAATATAATATATCCAGCAAAAGGTGCTGGGACGTTTTAAACTACCTATTGATCTACATATTGATTACTCTTGCAATATCTGTAAAGGTGAAGAGGAAACTATTTTTCCTTTATTACCTTATAAAGACTAATTTTGATTTTTGATTTTTGTTGCTGTGGCGGATGTAGAAAATTATTTACTTCCACAGAGGGACCACAAAGTAATCATTTTACACAGAAATAACAAAATATCGGTGTTTAGTTTAGTAAAACACTGATGCACTTTCATATATAAATCACAGTTTTTAATGAAACAACGTTTTAACAATTTTGTAGCGAGAAACTGTCACCAGGTTGAAATGCCTATGAGTTATAGAACAGATTAAAAGCAACAAAACAACATATTAAATAACAAATTACAACAAATCACTAACAAATTACAGATGTGCATGAATTTGCCAACATTTGAATTGTAACCAAACTATATTAGGCCTACCATTCTGAATTTGGGCAAGGAGATTCAAGCATTATGATGACATCATAATATCTGTCACTTTCACATCAAATTTTTCTGTCACCCATTCTAATTTGGGGCAATTATCAAGCACCACTGAAACTTTATTTCTTTTCAATCATTGTCATTCATGTTTGTAAATGACAGTACGCTTCTCAACCTGAGCCGATTATGAACATTAAGCTCTGGTTGATTTCAAAATTTTTAATTGTGAGCTTTTAAAATATCTATATATATATATATATATATATATATATATATATATATATATATATATATATATATATATTTTAAATAAGTTTATAAGGATATACATTGTCTGCCAAAACAATAGCAGTTAACTTTTGCATGTATCTGCTGTATAGTCTCATGACAAAAACACTCAGTCACTTAAAAGAAAAAGCAAGGTGTATTGCACAAATATGCAAACCTGCATGAACTATTAGAAGACAGGCTGAAATTATTTGAAAAAGACTTTTGCTCAAGCTAAAACCAAGAGTTAAAGGGTTAGTTCACCCAAAAATGAAATTTCTTCCATTAATGACTCACCCCAATGTTGTTCCACACCCGTAAGACCTCCGTTCATCCTCGGAACACAGTTTAAGATATTTCAGATTTAGTCCGAGGGCTTTCAGTCCTTTGAATGTAAGTGTATGCACACTTTGCTGTCCACGTCCAGAAAGGTAATGAAAACATCATCAAAGTAGTCCATATGTGACATCATTTGGTTAGTTAGACTCTTTTAAAGCGTCAACAATACATTTTGGTCCAAAAATAACAAAAACTAAGACTTTATTAAGCATTGTCTTCTCTTCCGGTTTTGTTTGAATCCGCGTTCACGATGCCACAGTGACGCTGCTGACGTAAGGCGCTGTGACGTGTTATCTGGTGCGATAGTAGATACCAGATAACACGTCACAGCGTCTTACGTCAGCAGCTACTTTGATGATGTTTTCATTACCTTTCTGGACGTGGACAGCAAAGTGTTCATACACTTACATTCAAAGGACTGAAAGCCCTCGGACTAAATCTAAAATATCTTAAACTGTGTTCCGAGGATGAACGGAGGTCTTACGGGTGTGGAACAACATTGGGGTGAGTAATTAATGGAAGAAATTTCATTTTTGGGTGAACTAACCCTTTAATTGATTATAGCTAAAATTATCCTGTATAATTTTGATCCTATATAATGGAAGACAATAGACCTTTCTCACAAAAACCGGAAATACGTAATCGTTGCGGAACCGGAGTTCCTGTCAAGCGTCAACACATCAGAAAAGCATACCCGGCCAAGAGAAAATGGATCAGCGAGTCTACACAACTTCGCTAACGGATTTGCCAAATAATTACATTTGATGGAAATTAACAATTATGCATATTTACATAAGTCTCATATTACGTAGCCATAAAGAACCAGCGTTACATGACACGTCTTCCTTGACCAAGATGATATCTTGTTTGTCCGGACTTTGGCTACAGTTCAAAATAGTTTAAACATCAGGCAGTGTGCACAATTCTAGTTTTTAACATACAACATAATACTTTTAATAAAATTATAGATATGTTTTTATTTTAAAAGAAAATCTGTAATAATATATGTTTACAATATAATAAAAAATAATGTTGATTAACATCACGTTTTGTTTTAAAACAAAATAAATTCACAATATGTATGGAGGCATTTTGCAAAAGTGAATTTTATATATATATATTAAATAAAATATCATACATTTTGAAAATAAAAAAGATATACACGACTCACGAGACAACATCCATTTAAGCATGCGTGTTTATTTTAGTAGTTCCGTCAGTGAAACAATACTACAGCCTGAGAAACATTTAAATAGATTTCAGTTAATAATGGTAATATATATATATAAGTTAAATATAAGTTTAAAAAAATATTGGTTTTATATTTCCCCACAGATGTGCGTCATAAGCCGCTTTGCGTTTAAATGGTTGTAGGACATGAGCAGGGAAGTTTGGTCCTTCATCCCGCCGGATAGCCTGAATCCATTTCTGTCTAACTCTACCATCAACAGGGAAGGAATGAAACAACAGATATGGCTGCTTTTGGGAATAACAAGAACAGCCCGGTAAGCTACAATCACACTTGCTCGTTGCTTGCGCCATTTGTTTACATGTAGCCCTGCCCGGTGTAACAACAATGAGTTTCGGGGAATAATTAATTCAAATGGTGTAAATATTCATGAGTCTATGAATATGACTTGCTTGTTGTACAGACAATATTAACTTATAACGGAACCTTTAATCATGTAAAAGTAACCTTTATCCCAAATTGATTTCTTCATCAATTATCAAACCTTACAAACCTTAAGAAAACATTCATCTGCTTGATCAGGACAAATAATATTTCTTATGTTTGTACAATTTGTATTACTGAAGTAGTAATACCAGAAAATCGAGCTTAAATGGGTAGCTAAAATCTTACGTCTCATTGACTTCGATATTTGTGAGCAAAACAATACGGATTCAATTCAATGCAATTATTGGGTTTTAATAAAACAACTACAGTTTACAAAGCTACGATTCACACGGGGGAAATATGCATATATATGTAGGAGAAAACAAACAATATGGTACAAACAAGGAAAAATGAAACTTAACGAATAATATAAAGGGAAAAAGAATGATGGAAAGAGAGAATTAACGAGGGAGAGAGAGAGAGAGAGAGAGAGAGAACTTCACAGCCCTTTCAGAGACCTCAAGAAATTAACCGTCCCGTGAACAGGAATAATTCAGACAACCTTTTACACGCAGCTTGATTGTGAAATAAAATACTTGCATTACGGCTTCTAGTGTGTAAGTGTCTGAGTTCGAATCGTCGGGAAGTTTGGTACGGATCTTCGGGTTCTGGGAGAATTTCTCTGAAGCTTAGGAAAAGTCGTTATAGGGGAAGCTGTCGGTCTTTCTCTCCGTGGCGGGGGATGCCTTCTCTCAGGGTTGCGAAGACCAGGGGTGGTCTTCCCCTCCATGGCGCAATGCCAAGGGGTTCTTCTCTTGTGGTGGCGAAATGCAAAGAGTTGATGGTCGTTCCTGTTCTTATAGAGGGGATGGCCGACGCCCAAAGAGTTCAACGCTCCAATCTCTTGCAGTGACACGATGACGCCTCGGATCTAATCAGCGTAGATAATTACATCAACACACAGGCCCTTTGTTTAAGTATGATTTGATTAGAAAAGTCACAAGGGCTGTGAGGAGTTCAGACTTTGGCCATCCTGCCAGATGACTGATTGAATCAGAGCATTATTGCTACACCGGTGAGGAAGAAGATTACCACGACGATTGCGTATTTCCGGTCGCAAAAACGTAAGTTGTGAGAAAGGCCTATGGACAAAATCAAGACTTCTTATAAAGGTTTACTATATCTTGTAGCTGAAAGGAGCTAGAGCGAAATTTTAGACAATTTTTGTCTGCTGTTATGCACTTACATTTTTAAATAGTTTTTAAATATTTTTTTTTGAAAGGGTACAGTGTACAGCTGTGTGTTTCCTCTCACCGCCGTGCAGGATGTTAATGAAGACATTCTCGAAGCTGAACAGAACAGAGACAACACTTCAATGTACAGCTGCCACAACTGTGTGTCTTCCCTTGCCGCTGTGCAGGATGTTGATAAAGACATTCCCAGTGAAAAGCAAGGGGGCATCAGCACTCACCACAACAGCACTTCTCTGACTGTGCCCAATGATCTATGACTGAGGAGAACGACAGCACTACTTTGTCATCAGAGGAAATTTTCCTTTTAAGTTTAAAGGGAGAATACAGGTCAGTTTACTACCACAAACTCCAACATGACGCTTTTTAACATTTTCTTCTGGATCTTTTTTTATCCTAATGAAAATGTGGACTGAGGATCAAGGAAGGATTTTGGTTGTGTGAGTCCCCATACCACCACAATAATGTGTCCATTCTACACTGTAAACCCGAATAAGTTCCCAGAACTCAAAAAAATTGAGGCAATCGATTGTCTCAAATTTTTTAAGTTGAATAACTTAAAAGTCACAATTTTCCAGAACTTAAAAGGTTGGATTACCTGCTACTTGCACCTTTTGATCACAGTTAAATTAAAGTGCTCATTTAGGTCAACTCAAATATTTGCATTTATATGACTTACAGTTTTCTGTTAAGGCAACTCAATTATTTTCAGTTATTATAACAAAGTTTTGCGTTTTCACAGAACTTTAAAAAATAAGTACACAACCACACCATTTTATGTTAACAAAACTCAATTACATTTTATTGCTTTGTGTTGTCATTGCTTTAAGTACACTTTAGTCAAATATGTTGAGTTTGTTTACTTAAAAACATGTGACTCAAACTTAAAGTTGAGTTTTGCATGATGCACCCAGAATGCATTGCGGCATGAATCATGTCACAATTGTTGAGATTCATAGGCTGATTCTTGATCTCTGTGTGTGAGTAAGTCTCGCAGGAGTTAGAAGAGCTTATTATGTGATGTGTTAAACCGGAGAACAAAACTTATGTACACGTTTAAAAAATCGTTTAGTTTGTAGGCTACATTAAACTGATGACAATAATAATACAATAAATAAATAAAATAAATAAATTTTGTCTTCCACTAACACATTTCAGTTTGCCCCAATTAAATTGTTTTAATTGGCTATGGTTGTAATTTATTTGTTATGAAGGATTTTACTTATTTGGTTAAGCACTTTGAGATTTTATTGTATTTTAGCACGTGCTATATAAATTAAGTTTATTTTTAAATCATCTCTATTTGAAACAACAGAAATAACAGGACTTCATTATTCTTAGCATGTAATTACTTAATTCTATTAAGTTGTACTTAATTTATGTTTTTAAGTTATGCTTACTTATTCACAAAAAAGTTCCATTTAATCAAAAAATATTAGTTGAAATTACTCAAAAGGAAGACCATGTTACACCAACTTGAAATAATTAAGTTAGTAGAACTTTTTCTAAAACTTTGAGTATACACTACTTAATCTATTTAATTAATATGAACGTTCGGGTTTACAGTGTAAGGCAATCTTTAATCTTTTTATTTTTGTGGTTTATACTATAAATTTTCTTCTTCTTCCAGCACTGAAAATTGTGAAATTGTGGGTGTAAAGGATCATACGGAAAGGAACCCGTTTGTCTGATTCACAAAAGGTTGTTTCATTACTTGGTAACAAAAGTCTTTTGTACTCTCTTGGAATTTAAACTCATGAAAAGGTACATCAAGGTTCATGTCTGGAATCATGTGACAGATGTGCAACAGATAAGGAATTAATTGTAACCCATTCTCACACAAACAAAATATTTGTTTCCCTTTCCTTTGTAAACAGTTGGCAATAAAATATGTGGTGAGGACAGAAGACATGGAAAATGTCAGTATGTTAAGTAGACCGCTTCTATCTGTGTTTCCTTACTCTCAGAATATGGTTATATTAGCAATTAGGCCATTTTAACAAAATTTTGCCCGCAAAAAAGGCCCATTGTCAATAGCGTATGAACTTTCAAGCCAAGCAGCTTTCTCTCTGTCAGCACGGCGAATTCACGTGACCAACATGAATTCCAACATGAATTACCGATTAACTGTAAATGTGACCACAACGAGTTACTATTTACTGTTGAATTAGTTTAAATGACAAGTCCTCAATCCTACTTACCCCAATGCAGGACATAATTCTGTTGTAGTAATTCAGATAAGTTAAATCACGTCCCCTAATCATCTTATTTTTCATATAACTATTATCTCTCCTGTAGGGTCTATTTGGCAATGCCCTTCCTAAAGATGTCACTGTAATGGTTCTTCGGAACAAAGGTTCTGGCGCTCCTCAATGAGTTGCCGGGCTGGTGTGAGAGACTAGATGGAATACATACCGGCCCACGGCAGGTAAAGATATGCAGTGGTTGGTACTGCGGCATGGTAGCATAATCAGGAAATCAACAACAGAGTGGTGACGCGTCAGGTTGTGACTGTTGCAAGAGTATGCTGCGAAACACCTTGCAGGGTCAAATGAATAGACTTCGGCTGTAGTAGATGCTTGAAGAAGTCCGCCTATTCAACATACAGGGGTACGTATTATTCCACAAATCTATGGTGACAAGTTATAACAAGCCTTTCGGACAATAAGAACAGTAGATCATTTATTGTGTTATAATAGATAAATAGACACAAGCTGTGGAAATACAAACTAAATTCAGTGGACAAAAATCTTGTTCTTTCTTCTAGGCACAAGAGCTCCCCATGAGAATGCCCGTCTAAGGTACCACGGCGAGCCTGCAACAGTGTGTTCTTTAGGCGTACAGTTGTTCAGGACGGTGTGTGTTGGCAGTTCTCTGTCAAACACCTCCCTGAGATCTTTGTCAGGACCTGGAACACAGAAGATGTTTCCTAAAGTGAGAGCATGTGGACGGGTCATACATGAACTTTTATTACTGCTTAAAATAATGCGATCAGTTACACCAAGTACAAGTCTTTATAATCAGACATTTCTCCCCTCTTTCTTCTCAGAATGCATAGATCTGATCTGTTCATGCATGGAAAGTGATCCAGCCAAGCGGATTGATTGTTTATATATACACAAATGCAATTGCAGGCGCAAGCACAGCTTGCATGCACTTACAAGAAGAAACAAATATTTACTTGCATACATGTAACTAATATGTTATAATTTACTGTTATAAAGTTCCAAGCACAGCTGACATGCCCTTCTTCACTTTTCAAAAGTCTTTCTTTTTTTCTGTTTTTTCTGTTTTTCTGTAGATGTGATATGTAAACTGTCACAGTAAAAATGTCCTTTCTGAGTCAGGAGGCCTTTCTGTGTTTCCCCCACAGTCCAAAGACATAAGCAAATTAAAGAAATAAAAACCTTTTTAATTTAAATTTTAAATAAAAAAAGACAGATAAATCATTTATATCTGAAATATTCCATAATTTTTTTGGTAAATTTTAATTTCTTGGTTAAATGTGAAATGTCCTGTGTGATCATCAAAATTCGCTGAAAAAATGCGGTGTAATTGTTTCGCTTGTTTTTTCAAGTGATTTATTAAATCATTACTGATAACAAAAATGATAAGCAAAATAAAATACTGTAAAATACAATAATTTTGTGATGTGTGACGGACTTTTGGGAATGTCTTTTTCGTTTTTTCATTGTAAATCATACAGCAATGCATTGTTTTTACATAATGCAATGCAAAACCTTTTACAGTTTTACTCTGTTTATCAGGGTTATTCAGTTGAAGTTCCAAGAAATCCAACCTCCATGTTTCTTTTCCAGCAGAGGTCCAGACAATACTTTTTTTGCAATCGTTATAAATTTACATGTGAACAGCAGTAGTACTTTGTAAAAGAAAACAGTAAAAATATCAAAAAGGATATTGGGGCTAAAGCAGAGGTTTCTGAGAATTGTCTACAAAAGAACAAAAAATACAATATTGTTGTTGTTAGTATATTTCTTAGTTCTTTTTAAAAAAAAGACTATACAATTCAGAAACCCTTGTTATCATTATTTATTACATATTACCCTTAAAAAAAAGAATAGCCTGCCCTATATAGCTACTAAACAATTTACATTATCTAATAATCAATACAAACTCATTATGAGCACAAAGTTTGACCAACTAGTAATTTCAAAGTTTTAGTTGTCCATCCATGCCAGAAATGTTTGACATCTCTTTAATTTCTCTAATCTAGTTACAACAATTTGTCCAAATCCGATTAAAATTTCATTTGGATTATAAAGGGTGGTATACATTTTTTTAATCCAATCGAGAAGTAATGGAATTCCAAAGATGACTTAATTATAAATAAATAAATATACGAAGAAATGTAAAAAAACAAAAATACATTTTACAGTCTATGCTCCGTTTCCTATCAGAGCGACACGCGTCATAATCTGAAGACCACGCCCACCGGGGGGGAAAACAATCGAACGGTCTCCATTGACTTTGCATTGCGTGAGACTGCATCCTTGTCATTTCGGACTTATTACAAAAAACTGAACAATGTATTAAAGCTGATATGTGACAAAGTGAACGGCAAACAAGCTAAACAAAACCCAGAAGCAAAAACCCAGACGTTTTTATAAGCTGTTGACCCAAAAAACGAGCGTTTAAGGACAAAAAAGTGTATTCAGGCCATTGAGACAGAGCGCTACAGGCAGGGGCGTAAATTTTATCTAACAGTAGGGGGGGACGATAAACATGAAATTTCTCAAGAGCAATTTTTTAAGGGGACACAAATAATACAGCCAAAATCGTACTTGTAAGGATATGTGTACCACACAAAAAATAAAAAATAAAAAAAACAATTTGTGCTTATTTGGCGTTTGGTGCACTGAAAAATTATCTAATGTCCGTTTTTCTTTTCTCTGTCATTTTATCTGACCAACAACACAAAGCAATAGTTGTTTAAATATGAGTAACTTAAGGTTCACCACACAGTCATATTATATAAAATTATCTTGCATCCTCCACATAGTATTTTATACTATGATATTCAGATCTTTAGATATTCAACTGCAGCAAGCCCTCTGATCTGCCACTTATCATATTGAGCAAAACCCTACACAGATCAGACAGAGCGCCGTGCGCATATATTTGCGCCAATTCGAGGGCAGGTTGCTTGAATTATGGGTTCATTAGCCTATTATTCTTAATGAAAAACACAGCAAGAAAACAGTACAATGACACACTCCCTTAAATAGGCACTTTTACATTTCGCTTTGAAACCAAAACTTCCGCGATCATCTTGTCTGTCAGCTGTTTGCTCTAGTGATGAATAAAATCTGACTCTCGTTCGGCTCGTGCTGTATTGAGCAGTTGCCTAATCTGTATTAAAGAGAAAAGAGTCACTTCATCTGATGTTTAAAGTGAATAAAATAGCATTGACAGCTTACTAGAGTTTCACAACTGCTGTCTGAAGAGCTTTGTTCTCTCCCCAAACTTGTGGTGGTAGTTTTTTTACGTTCTATGGGTAACGTTATTTGAGGTGCGCGGTGGATCAAACCACTGTGGGGCAAGGGGGAGGGGGGACTCAAAATGTTTCTAAACTTAAGCGCATTTTTTGTCCCGTTTGCTTTTGTATTGTTTTACTATTTACACATTTATTTTAAATATATATCATTATATTATTTACAATACTCAGCATGGTTTTTAGGGGGGGACAGCCCTCAGATTGGGGGGGTCCTGTCCCCCCCGTCCCCCCCGTGATTTACGCCCCTGGCTACAGGTCATATTACACTGAGAACTACGGCGACTAGAGGGGAATGTAATCAACGACAGGAAATATCATATATAAAACGGACATTTGGATATTTGACTTAACAGTGACAAAATGTTTACTGCACACATACACATACTGACACATACTGAGTGTCAGGATCCCAAAATTTACCCATTCATTCATCCTGCTGAAGCGTCACTTCTTATTGCCTGTATCCACTTTTATCTTCTTAAACGCTCGTTTTTTGGGGTCGACAGCTTATAAAAACTTATTTCTGTGTTTTTTTAGCTTGTTTGCTGTACACCTTGTCACATATCAGCTTTTAGACATTGTTCTGTTTTTTGTTATAAGTCCGAAATGACAATGAGGCAGCCTCCCGCAATGCAAAGTCAATGGAGAGCGTTGGATTGTTTCCCCCCCCCCGGTGTGGGCGTGGCCTAAATACGCTCTGTCTCTATGAAAGACGACCGAGCCAATCAGAGTAAGTATGGGGCGGAGCGACACGTGTAGCCCCGCCCCGTTTTGCAGGCCAGGTAACAGGTTCTTCTCCGAGGCTTGAGTGCAGCTGGACTTTTAATCACGACGACACTTCTCAATTGTCGATGCCGTTCTCTTCCTGAGAAGGATTTATTTGGGCAAATAGCTGTGCAACATTTTCCGCGAACTCTGTTTTGAAGTTTGAGTTCCAAGAGGAATGTATGTTACTGTTACACCTGTTCAACCAGCACAGTTTCATAATTGGTAAGTAGCCCACGTGCTTTTTCTATTTTGCTCCTGTGTGCTGCTGACTGACTGCTGATGGTGGGGCCGCTGTGCCTTGATGAAACTGTGTTTGTTTACATATAGTTGTTTACTGACTGTTGCATGCAATCCTGAAATATGGCATATTGCAAAGTTATTTGTTGAGAGAAATCAATTTTGTGTCGGTTTCTGTCTTAAAATGGTCTGGTCGGGTCGGTGGCTTCACTGCATTGAATCAAGTTTCTGGCTGTAGTTTACCTAACGGCCACCGGGCTAATAACAATGGTTTCTGATTCTATAATTATATAAAAGAATAGCCTCTACTGCTACAAACAATGAATTTACTTAATCGAATAATCAAAACTATCTTATCATGAGCACAACGTTTGACCAACTAGTAATTTCAAAGTTTTAGTTGTCCATCCATGCCAGAAATTTGACATCTCTTTAATTTTTGCAGTTACAACATTTATTATGGAATGCTCTGAACATGCAGAAAAATAATGCTAAATATAGAAAACTTAGTTAGTTAGTTTAGTTGGAGTTGGAATGGTTGGAGACCGTAGTGGTCAAAAGTGATGTCCAGCTTAGGAAAATTGACATCCTCACCCTTTATTTTAACTATTATTATAAATTTTGTTAAAGATTTTGTAATTATATTAAGTAGTTGTGCTTTATATTTTTGATAACTTAATGAAACATGCCAATTTGTGCAGACATAATTTTTGGCCAGGCTGTCATACAAAGAAATGAGTACATGCAAAAACGAGAGAAGCAACAAATATATTGTAGGCTTTTTCCTAGCTGTCAAATTTTTTTTGGTCTTTTTTTTTTGCGGAGAGAAGCAATGCCAAAGTCTTTGGTAACACAAGTAGTGGAAGTGCATTTGGAGCTAGACAAAAATATTAAATGATAGAAAGAACATTAACATAAACAACCCTGAGCACATGTGGTGTGTACATCTCCTTTTTGACCATAGACTGTAAAAAAAGATGGACGTAGTGTCCGTGACGTCACCCATAGGATTCTGAAGAGCAGTAAAGTATCGGGCGTCACTATCGGATAACAGAAAATGGGCAAAAAGGCGGGACATGGGGGGAGCTGAGGTGACGTGATGACTAACAGACAGCAGACAAACGGCAATCCACCTGTCACTCAAAGTGGCCACGCCCTTAATTATGCAGAACTTTAAGGCTTTATATAATGTAAAAGAATGAGTTTTAAAAAAATTCACCCCCCTCACAGTCGTCATGAAGGGCAAAATTAGCCGTATAGACCAAAACCACAATTTGTACAAGGCTGTAAACATGTGGTGTTCTCTATACCATTGTCATCATAGCTGTGTCCCAATTCAGAGGCTACATCCTTCAAAGGCTTTCCGAGACCGAACGACTGTCCCATTTCAAAGGCTCCATTAAACGCACCCTCAAAATTCATCCTTAGTTTCCCGGGCTACTAAGGATGATGGATCCCAAGATTCATTGCACACCGGTGAGACTGCAGGATTTGTTTGTTTTTTTTTAGATAAAATGCTGTATAACACTTTTTAATTAAGTGGGTTACTCTTGTATCAAACGATACAATTATAAAAAAACAGAAACAAATATCTTTCTAAGATGCAATTTTGTAAATTGTACTTTATTATGCATATAAATGGACCATGGTGAATATTTAGACCCGATGAGAGTAATCCTCCGTGGGATAGAACGTCCAATTTATCAAGGGCTCAGTCCCAGCAAACACATTGTGACGACGTCATCAAAAACTAAAATGCCTCCATCTTGGGGTGTCGTTGTAGTGGGTGTGTTTAATAAACGTTTATTTCAACACATACGGCTCCTTTTTACACAAGCTTTGGATACAACGTCAACAACATAACGAATCTCACTCAGCCTAAATGTCAGAAATAACCAGCCTTACATGTTTGAGCCGGAGCCGGACACAGATGGAGAGACTCTGGAAGAGGCTGTAACTTTTAGACTGCACCTGGACATTTCTGAAGGGTTAGTGGATGTTATGTTGATTCAACTCAACGACCTGATAATATTCAGTGTTTCCCCTAGGTTTACAACTACTAGTGTCGCGGAGCGGGAGTGTTACGGATACGTGGTGTTGCCATAGACAATAAATAAATTAATTTGGTAAATAAATATAAACAACATTTATTTATACATCACACAACTATTTACAACACTAAAGTTGTTTCTCCGGATTTTGTTGCTTTTAAGAATTTTTGAATTTTTTTAAATTTTTTTGCCTGTTTAGGTTCGTCACCTTCTCCATTGCATTTTTACCACTAAAGTTACTACACGCAAATCAGTGTTTTTTTTTTGTTGTTTTTTTGGGGGAATATATTTCAGGGCTCCACGCTAAGGATTCTTTTCAGGGGTTCAAATTTTTACTTGCCCTGCCAGAATTTTCACTGGCCCCACCACAAAAAAAAAGATAAATAAAATAAAATAGGCCTAGTATTGTTTTTGAGCCTGGTAAGCTTAATAAATAAGGTTATGACTCTAAAAACTAATATCCTAACTCATATAATTTTTTTATATTGTTAAAGACAGTCAGTAATAAAATAAGAACACATAATCAAATTACAAGCAAAAGCACAAATAAATACAGCAGAACAAACATATACAAATGAAATAAACAGTTATTTTCATGTAGGTCTAAACTAGATTGTCAGGTACAAAAATAGTAATCAAATGTAAAATATCACTGCATAGTCTGCATAAAATTATATGTCACCGCATAAAAATACAGATGAACCCTTATTAAAAGTTATTCAGTCAAGAGCAGTGAGTGAATTTTTATTTTTTTTTGTCTTTTGTTATCTCAATATTTATATAGCCAATGACGATATTTTCCGGCTTTCCATGTGTTCACTGTTATACGGTAGGGGGCGCTGTAAGCACATTTCCTGCACGAGAACAGAATCTCCTGATCAAAACACACAACACAGCCGAAGAAGCAGCAACGTGTGATATCATGTGTAAGCAGATGCAAATGTAAAATATGCATCATCACCATTAAACAGCATATAAATCACAACTGCCTGATGTTATTGAATGAATTGTCAACCCAGGACGAGTTATAGGACTGTGAAGCTTTGGGGTGTTGATGGACTCCATCTACAACATCTGTGTTTTGTTCATCGTTCGGACGTAATGTTAGTCTTTTACAAAAACGCGATTTTTTTTCAGCTTTATGCTCAAAATGTTGCTTTTTCATGAAACTTGCAACATTCAATTGTTGATTAAAAAAAAAATATATGAAGCTGGAATAAAACAGTGGGTCTGTTCTTTCTTTTGTTTTATTGCATGTTCTGGCGGTGACTGGCAAATTTGGCAAAAACTTTCATTTAAAAGACCTAACCGACTATGTTTACGATGATACTCAACAAGACAGTCATTTTGATATAATTTTGTGTGAATATTCGCGCGCTGTGAGACACGTGGCCGTGCTTATGTGTGTTGTTGCTGCGCTTCGCGAGTATCAAACTGAGAGACACTTTCTCGTCTATGAGCGCTTGAATATTTAAATTGGAAAGTCTTAAAAATGCGCAAATGATCAATTTCCGTGAAGATGCAGCTCTGGCCCGAGTGTCTTTCACGCTGCCACTGGACCATCGGGCAATTCTTATTGTTGACCGTAATGACAAATATTTTTTGTCATTCATTCAGGGTGGGCGGGGGGTCGTTTTGGGAGGGCGGGGCGCCCCCCCAAAACAATGGTAGGGGAAACACTGATATTGTTGTATAGAGACAGAGCGTATTTAGGCCACGCCCACACCGGGGGGGAAAACAATCCAACGCTCTCCATTGACTTTGCATTGCGTGAGGCTGCCTCATTGTCATTTCGGACTTATAACAAAAAACAGAACAATGTCTAAAAGCTGATATGTGACAAGGTGTACAGCAAACAAGCTAAAAAACACAGAAATAAGTTTTTATAAGCTGTCGACCCAAAAAAACGAGCGTTTAAGACGATAAAAGTGGATACAGGCAATACGAAGTGAAGCTTCAGCAGGAAGAATGGGTAAATTTTGGGATCCTGACACTCAGTATGCCTCAATATGTCTGTGTGCAGTAAATATGTTGTCACTGTTAAGTCAAATATCCAAATGTCCGTTTTATATATTATATTTACTGTCGCTGATTACGTTCCCCTCTAGTCGCCGTAGTTATCAGTGTAATGTGACCCGTCGCGCGCTGTCTCAATGGCCTGAATCCACTTTTTTGTCCTTAAACGCTCGTTTTTTGGGTCAACAGCTTATAAAAACGTCTGGGTTTTTGCTTCTGGGTTTTGTTTAGCTTGTTTGCAGTACACTTTGTCACATATCAGCTTTAATACATTGTTCAGTTTTTTGTTACAAGTCCGAAATGACATGGAGGCAGCCTCCCGCAATGCAAAGTCAATGGAGACGTTTTGATTGTTTCCCCCCCCCCGGTGGGCGTGGTCTTCAGATTATGACGCGTGTCGCTCTGTCTCTATAGGTACTTGTGTGGGAACGTAACACGTCCGTCACCAGACTATACAATGTATAATAAATGTGCGTTGCTTAAAGGGCAGATCATCAACAGTCATGGGCGGGGTTTCCCTACTCTTACGTAGGAGTTAGGCTTGCTACGATAGTCGGTGTTGCCGGTGTTACCGGTGTCCAGACTCCACACCGTTACATCACTTGCCCACCGTGGCACCGCCCACCGTCTTTTTGATTTTTTTTTTTTATAGTAATAAAATAATTTAGTTCAGTTAGAGAACAGACAATACAAATAAAAACTGAACGTATCTGCTTAATAAAGCAGGATCCGACCGTGAGTCTCGGCAGCGGCAGGAGTCATTCATCAGATTTAAGAGTGAGGAGCTGGCTAAGATGATCGCGGAAGATTTGGTTTCAAAGCGAAACGTAAAAGCGCCTATTTAAGGGAGTTTGTCATTTGTTTTGTTGTTGTGTTTTTCATTAAAAATAATAGGCTAATGAACCCACAATTCAAGCAACCCGCAGCCGAATTGGCGCTAATTAAAAACCGAAAGTAAAATGTGCACGGCCGCACAGAGCGTGCATTGTTTACTTTCGCCTGGCTCCGCAGTGCGAGCCTCCGCGCTACGCTGACTGCGCGCATTTATTTTTGCCGCGCGCACCCTCGCGCTCGTGCGGGCGCGTCGAGTATAAACGAGGCTTTACGGACGAACTAACAGTGTGCATTCATGGCGTGCATCTCAATCATAGACTGATCAATGCTTGATCAGTGCCCTGACTACTGAACTAGGGAACTAACTGATTGAGACGCACCCATGGCCTCACAGAGCGCGCATTTACAGACGAGCTGTCATTCACGGTGTGTGCGCACTGGCGCGTTTTCAGTTCAGAGCGGTCGTGTGCATGTTACTTTCGGTTAGATAGAATTAGTGATTTAAAAGCCTCCGCCGGTGATACCGGTATTACCGGTGTTGTGACACATCAATTAACCGGTGGGAAAATTTCCTCACCGTCACATCCCTAGTAGGAGTAGGGGGAAATCTGGAAAAGCCTGTTATGAGAGATTGATAATGATTGATGGGGATTATAAAAAAAAGTATTGGGAGATTTTACAGTTAGAATAGGCAAGCTTTGTTTCCAAATGTCCTAAGTAAAGATATGCTGTTAATTTGATCAACTTTTTTTTAAACCATGCCAATATAATCACAATGAAAGCATCCAAACTACAATATTAAACTGCAAAGCATCTAATTTGTAAATATATTTATGCACTAAATCTAACATAAACTCTGGCACAATCTCTTTTAGGGATGCACCGATACTAGGGGTGTGCATTGGCACTGCCCTCACAATTCGATTCGATTACGATTCACCAGGTAACGATTCGATTCAATTCGATTCTACGATGCATTGCGATGCATCAAAATTCTACTGCACACAACAAGGCACATTTTTAATCAGTCATGAGGCAATACAAGCAGTCAGATATTGAACAACAGATTGTATTGGCTGCTATGTGTGTATTATCACTCTCCTGTATCTTTGACATAAATGTCATTAAATAAAATAAAATATAAGAAAACATAAATCACTGCTTTCAGTGCTTTGAATGAGAAATGTTTCTCTTCTCTCTACTTTAGAACGATCAACATGGTTCGTGAAGTTAGTTGTATTGCCAACGTGCTTGATTTTAGTGTGGCAGGTTTTACACACCGGTAAGTCTTGTCTAGTTTCCCATCAACTTCATAGAATCCGAAATGTGCCCAGATGTCCGCTTTCCAAGCTTTGGGTGCGTTTTTAATTACCCGTCTATTGCGGTCATCTCCCTCCGCCTCAGCCATCTTGATTGTTGTTGTTGTTATGACCCCGGAAGTAATTGAAACTTCACAACTTTATTGTCCAACTCAAGACCAGAAAATAAACGGTGACATAATCGATTATGGCACTTTGCCACATCGACGCTGAATCGTGCATGCCCCGCATTGCGATGCATCGCCGAATCGATTATTGTTGACACCACTAACCGATAACACTTTTTTTCAGACCGAGTACTTATATTTGGGTACTTGCCGATACCAAGTACCGATAGGAGATGGGGCTGTGCGTTATTTAAGAGAAATGCGATATTCAATATGCAATGCGGTATTGCTTTAAGTGTGTAAAATCTATTTAAATTGAGAATGATACCATTTATGTGTTTCACATTCTTCTGGGAAAAGAAAGCATCACTACAACTTCTGAAAGTGACCAGCAGTGTTTTAGCAAAAATGAATGTCACAAATCTGATAATATTTACATTTACATTTATGCATTTAGCAGACGCTTTTATCCAAAGCGACTTACATCTTGGGAGTACAGGAAGCGATTGGTCATGAAGAGTCGAGTAAGCGCAACAAGTGCCTGAAATACTGAGTCCATGTACATTGCTCAGTGTAGCACAGGCTAGAGTAGGGAGGGAAAAAGGGAAGAAAGAGGAAAAGAGGCTTTTTAAAAAAAAAATTTTTTTATGAAATTAAGTGGTCACGGAAGAGCTGAGTTTTTAGTTGACTTTTGAATGTTGTCAATGATTCTGCGTTTCGGATGGCGGTGGGAAGATCGTTCCTCCAGCTGGGAATGTTGAATGAAAATGTTCTGGAAAGGGATTTTTTGCCTCTCTGTGATGGTACCACAAGCCGTCGCTCCTTAGCTGAGCGAAGGCTCCTGGTGAGGGGTCTGGAAATCTGTAGAATCGAGTCAAAGTATGCAGGAGCTGAGCGCGTGGTGGCTCTGTAGTCAAGCGTCAGCGCCTTAAACTTGATGCAAGCAGCAAGTGGTAGCCAGTGCAGAGAGATGAAGAGAGGTGTGACGTGGTTCCTTTTGGGCTCGTTGAGGACAAGACGTGCTGCTGCATTTTGGATCATTCAAAGTGTTTGGATCGCACAAGAGGGGAGTCCAGCCAGAAGCGCATTGCAGTAGTCAAGTCTAGAAATAACCAGGGCCTGGACTAGGGCTGAACGATATGGACAAAATTTCATATCTCGATTTTCATGCCAGATATCTCGAAATCGATACAATACGATATGACTACGTGTTCGGTGAAAACCAAGCATTTCTCAGAAAAATAAAAAGATCATAATACAAAAAAATGTGGAAAGTATAGTTTTATTTTTAAGAACAAGTCATCAACATTAACATAAATTACCAAAATATAAATTACAAATCAAACCTTTTACTGCAGCTCTGCTTTAACAATATATAACAAATGCAGCAGCTGGTGGAACATTGAAAGTGCATTGAAGTGCAACAACATTTATATTCTTACACATTGTGAAAGTAACTTCAGTGTTTACTCTATTCTATTCCCAGTTCACCAGCCACTTACTTTTAAGTATTTCAGTAGAAGTGGATGAATTCACGTGTTGTAAACATTAGGGATGCACCGAAATGAAAATTCTTGGCCGAAACCGAAAAAGAGGAAACCAAGGCCGAAAGCCGAAAACTGAAACACCGAAAGAAATTATGCCAAATATTAGTACCATTGCATTTATCGCTATGAATATGTACTAACTTTACTAAAATCAAGGCATTGCAATTGCATACATTAATATTAAAGTTTCAAAGAATAAATCAATTACAAGTTATGCCAATATTTATTTAGCACATTGCAACAATGCACAGTATAAAATAAAATTCTAACTAAAATGTTTAACTTGACCCCACTCATTTGTACATTAAATAATAATGTACAGGTAACAGGCCTACAGAAAGGTTTTTAAATTAAATGTTCTCTCATAAAAACAAAGTGCATTTAGGTCTAGTGCATTTAAAATTGTTCTCTGTAGGACTACTACAAGAAAGTGCATTCAGAACAAGTGCAACTGCTTAAAGATACATTTATTTTCTCTGTAGGCCTTTAACATAATAGTGTATCAAAGCAAAGACTGCCATAGCCCATATGTTAACTGTAGAATAGGGGTGTAGTAGCGGTACACAAAACTGACGGTTCGGTACAGCAGTTTTACAAAATTGCTTTTTATTTATTTTTATTGGTTAACTGAAAAAAAAAAGTCTGTCCTTAAATGAATTAAATTATAACTAAAAGTTTATTGAATATATTGCTCTAAACTATATAGGGAGCCCTTACTTGCACATTAATATTAAAGGTTAACAACAGAGCCCAAACTATTTGCCTAAATTCAGTTGCTATGTATTTTTAGGTCTAATAATCAACACTCAAATAACATCGTACACAAACATGTACACTTCACATAAGGCAGTTTTTGCAATAACTTCTAAATCTAATTATAAAATAGTTTTTTATCCAATTCGTTGTTGAAATATAATCATTTATACAGTGTCTGTCATTTTATTTAAACATACATGAAATAATCAAGATATCATTAACAGGTTAAGTAGAATATAATGAATATAACGGCTAATATAGGTCATATATTTAGTGAAAGAGTTGATTTTTCTAGTGAACTAACAGCTGTGGACACTGAGGTGCCTGAGGTAAATGATGCTACATGACTGTTTAGTTTACAGCAGTTATATTGAGGTCTTTCCGCTGTTGAAACACTGATTGAGCGATTACACCACATACAATACACATGACAGTAAGTTGTAATGTATCCTCAACACACCTTAGATGTTCATTCATGTTTATTCTTTAGGAAGAGATGATCGATCGCGCTCACAGATGATCGCGTTCACGCGCGCGCGCTGCCGCCAGATTGAAGTGTGTTCCGCGCTTAAAACATGCCCACATGTTAAAGATTGCGTTCGGTTTCACAGTGAAGTCTGGTCCTCTTCTCATCATGAGCTCTTCTCAACATGAGCTCTCGCTGTCAGTGCTTGTGCATGGAGCAGACGTGGGTGTTTCTCAGATATACTGAAACACGTCCACACCGCAGACATGTTGCTTCAGACAAGCACGTGCAGGTTGCGGTTTCTGTTTGCGTCATCACAACATTTCGGCCATGTTGTTTCGGTGATAAAAGTCTTTCGGCCGAAAACCGAAAATGCACTTTTGGGGCATTTTCGGCCGAAAATTTTCGGTGGCCGAATATTCGGTGCATCCCTAGTAAACATAGAGGTTGTAAATCCAACAGATCCGATTCTCTGAACTGCGTCTGCGGCACAAACTAACACGGCGGCGCCCATCGAGTATACAGCTCAACTAACGCGATCGTTATAAAGGTGTTTAAACAACAATATACTTCCACTTGCATGTATTTGACAATCGGAATATCAGATATTTCATGCCATAGCTAACACATTTGTGAATATTCTGAATAAAAAAAGGAAAAAATGACATAAAAGCAGATCATCATTCATTCAGCACTGTTGCTGCTGCGGTGTGTCACGTGACAAGCAATGACGCATCACCATGGAAACGCCGCCCCCCCTCTCACAATATAGTTCCCACGTCCCTGGTAGTGTGTGCGTGCTGGCTTTAGCGGTGCATTCAAAGGCACTCGTAAAACTGATGTTTGTTGTGACTGCCAGAGTTGTATGCAGCCCTAGCCTGGACAAGAAGCTGTGTTAGGAACGGTCTAATCTTCCTGATGTTGTGGAGCGCAAACCTGTGTGAGCGAGCTGTCTTAGAAATGTGTTCTCTGAAGGACAACTGGTCATCAAATGTAATTCTAAGATTTCTGACTGACTTTGATGGGGAAATCAAGGATGTACCTAACTGGATGGTGAAGTCATGTTGTATAGTGGGACTGGCAGGGAAGACGAGAGACTCAGTTTTTGCCAGGTTGAGCTGCAGGTGATGTTCTCTCATCCATGCAGAGATGTCCGCCAGACAGCTGGAGATTCTTGCAGCTACTGTGAGGTCGTCTGGTTGGAATGAAAGGTCGAGCTGAGTGCCATCAGCATAGCAGTGATATGAGAAGCCATGTGCCTGTATGATGGGTCCCAATGAAGTAGTGTAGATGGAGAAGAGGAGAGGTCCAAGCACTGAGCCCTGAGGAACCCCCGTGGTCAGTTGAGGTGCTTCGGATTCCTCTCCTCTCCAGGCAACCTTGAAAGACCTTCCTGTGAGATAAGACTCAAACCAATGGAGCGGAGTCCCTGTGATGCCCAGTGATGAGAGGGTGGACAGAAGAATCTGATGATTGACCGTGTCAAAGGCAGCAGATAGAACAAGGAGGACGAGGACTGATGATTTGGAATCGGCTTTAGCTATCCGCAGGGCTTCAGTGACCGACAGTAATGCAGTCTCTGTGGAGTGGCCCCTTTTGAAACCTGACTGGTTGATGTCCAGCTGATTATTCTGTGAGAGGAAGGAGGAAACCTGGTTGAAAACAACTCGTTCAAGAGTTTTCACTATGAATGGTAGGAGAGAAACAGGTCTGTAGTTATCTATGAGTGATGAGTTTAATGTGGGATTCTTAAGCAGTGGAGTTACCCGAGCCTGCTTGAATGTGATAGGGAAAATGCCGGTGCAGAGAGATGTGTCGATGATGTGTGTGAGTGCTGGTAGGAGTGTAGGAGAGATGGCTTGAAGGAGGTGTTAGGGAATGGGATCGAGAGGACAGGTGGTAGGATGGCTGGAGAGGAGAAGTTTAGATACTTCTGCCTCAGTGAGTGAAGAAAATGAGGAGAGAGGATGTATAATTAATTTTATATAATATGATATTAACATCATTATATTAACAATATAATTTTAACATCAATGTAAACAAAACAAAAAATGCAATGCCAATATTTAAATACCAAAAACTCTTTGCTTGACTTGGTAATATATAGTTATATCAACCTAAAACTTTACATCAAGAACATTCAGGTAAACAAAGACACCTGGACTAGGTGTGGACAATTATTTTTGTCCTTTTAATTAATCTTTGTTATTAAAACTAAAAACGGTAGTCTTCACATGAATTAAATATATACTGATACATAGTAGGGCTACAAAGGTTATTCAGCCAAGAGCACTGAGTGATTTTCTCATTTTCTTTTTGTTGTTTGACAGACAGCGGCAGGTTTACTGTATTATATTGATAATTAATACAACATTTAATTACTTTTTACCATTTGAAAATCATAAATAAGCACAGGTGCGCCCTGCAATGTTTCGTACTGGAACTTACACAAAGCTAAGCGATCCTCGTCACCTAGATAAAATATAAGAAATTTGTTCGCGTTATAATAAGCATAATAAGCGTTATGAATCACTGAGCCGAATGATGATTCGGATTGCGTGTCAAACCGCCAAACTGCTGAAATTTGGCGATTCAAACCGCTGAATCGACTCCGTGATTCATAACGCTTCGAAGCTTCATGATGCTTTGTTTTGAAATCGTCATCACTATGTAAGTCGTTATTTAGGGTTTTTTTGCGCACAAACTATTCTCGCCGATTCATAAAGTTATTTTAGAACCACTGTAGTGAGATGGACTTTGTAACGACGTCTTTACTACCTTTTAAGGGTCTTGAGAGTGTAGAGTACCATTGTGCCAATGGAGGCCTTTCAGAGCAATCAGATTTCAACTAAAATATCTTAATTCGTGTTCTGAAGATGAACGGAGGTCTGACGGGTGTCGAACGACATGAGGGTAAGTAATTAATGACAGAATTTTCATTTTTGGGTGAACTAACCCTTTAATATATTATTCTGAAAAGTGTATATCTGCTAGGGATGCGCGGTATACCGGTACTGCAAAAATACCGGTATATATTTTATTTCAAACGGTACAATATCATGATTTTGCTCATTTCGGTATATACTGCTGTTCCGAAGTTCACCGCTAGGTGGCAGCGCGCTACCCAAACTGACGCGAAACCTGCAAATGTGGCAACAGAACAAGATGAATACAGCAGTTGAATTTCACTCAACATGCACAAAACTCATTAATAAAGACGAGTAGACGTGAAATTTGGAATTACTTTGCTTATAAAACTGCTGAAGAACCATCAAACCTTGCCAAGCATCTGCCACTTAATTCCTGACTTGTAAGACATTAAGAGATCGACAGGTGAGTGCATAATTCTAACGATCTAATTTAGACATTTTTCTTTTAACACTGATTAACGCACATACATAAGATCGTATCGTTTAAATATAAAGAAATCTCCAGCGTTCGTTTCAACTAGGGATGTGACGGTGAGGAAATTTTCCCACCGGTTAATTGATGTGTGACAACACCGGTAATACCGGTATCACCGGCGGAGGCTTTTAAATCACTAATTCTATCTAACCGAAAGTAACATGCACACGACCGCTCTGAACTGAAAACGCGCCAGTGCGCACACACCGTGAATGACAGCTCGTCTGTAAATGCGTGCTCTGTGAGGCCATGGGCGCGTCTCAATCAGTTCCCTAGTTCAGAATCAGTAGTCAGGGCACTGATCAAGCATTGATCAGTCTATGATTGAGATGCACGCCATGAATGCACACTGTTAGTTCGCCCGTAAAGCCTCGTTTATACTCGACGCGCCCGCACGAGCGCGAGGGTGCGCGCGGCAAAAATAAATGCGCGCAGTCAGCGTAGCGCGGAGGCTCGCACTGCGGAGCCAGGCGAAAGTAAACAATGCGCGCTCTGTGCGGCCGTGCACATTTTACTTTCGGTTTTTAATTAGCGCCAAATCGGCTGCGGGTTGCTTGAATTGTGGGTTCATTAGCCTATTATTTTTAATGAAAAACAACAACAAAACAAATGACAAACTCCCTTAAATAGGCGCTTTTACGTTTCGCTTTGAAACCAAATCTTCCGCGATCATCTCAGTCAGCTCCTCACTCTTAAATCTGATGAATGACTCCTGCCGCCTCCGAGACTCACGGTCGGATCCTGCTTTATTAAGCAGATACGTTCAGTTTTTATTTGTATTGTCTGTTCTCTAACTGAACTAAATTATTTTATTACTATAAAAAAAAAATCAAAAAGACGGTGGGCGGTGCCACGGTGGGCAAGTGATGTAACCGGTGTTGAGTCTGGACACCGGTAACACCGGCAACACCGACTATCGTAGCAAGCCTAGTTTCAACCAGTGACGTTTAGACCTCATAATATTTGCACGCATACTATTGCACTATTTACATCCGCGAAAGACATAACCAACTGTGTTTATGTAACTACTCACTAAAGATTTACATTTTTGACATAATTTTGTGTGTATTTGACTGAGGAAAAACAACTTAATTTGGAATGCGCGAGCTCTTTAGGCGTGTGTGTGTGTGTGTGTGTGTGTGTGTGTGTTTGTTGTTGGCATGAGCGCAAAGAAAACTCTCTCTCTCAAAGAGCTCTCATCCCATATGTATTACGAAATGCTATAAAATCGCTTGCATGTTCAAATTGGCGAGGTTTAAAAAGACGTGGGCAGTGATTTCTATCAGTTGTCCCGCAACGGAAGCGAAAGTGTTGAATCTGAGTGCGCAGATTGCTTTTATAGTGCAGGTGCGATGTCTTTTCAAGCCAGAAGCAATGGAGACGCGCAGTAATGCTGAAATTACTTACAAAAAAGTTTCCAAATGACTGATTGATGTGACAATCTTTGTTGATTAATTTAATAATAAACATTTGCGGTAATTTCCTGCTTCATAAACCCAAAACTTGCGAGAGTGAGCAAAATTATGCACAATACCCGCATCAAAATTCAGACCCTGTATGGTATCGATTTAATATCGGTACTTCGGTATTAGATTGTGGTACCGTACCGAAGACAAAATTGTGGTATCGAGCCATCCCTAATATCTGCAGCAAAACAAAATCATTTAATTTGACCTTTTTTTGCAGGCGTTGTTTTTCTCTGGTGCTCGTGGCGGGCGGCTTCAGATAAATCTACATTCAGGGATTTTGAGGACGATTTTGAAAGCTTACACAAAACGTTTCCTTTTTCTTCCATGTCATGTCAAACTAGTATAACAATTAGGTTTGCTTGGGCTTGTTATTGCCGGGGTTTGACTAGTCGTCGACTTTAACTTTCAACACTATTCACTACAGAGAGGTATCTGCGTGGCGAGAGGTTAAGCTTGGTTTATAATCGCTGTGTCCGCACTAGGGCGAAGGTGCGCGTGGCAAAAATTAAGTAATCGCAGTCGTGCGCGTTGAGAGCGCGGGACCCCTTTTCACTTGTTGGAGTGCACAGCGAACTATGTAACTTTCCGTGTGGCTCCACATCTGAAGATGCGTTGCCACAAAGTGGTATCGGGTGCGGTTGTATCGGGGTAGTTTTACGAGTACATGAGCACAGTATCGGACCGACACCCAAGTACTGGTATCGGTATCGGTGCATCCCTAATCACTTTTAAACGCTCCAGACGTCATTACCTGAACCTCGCAGCGATTGGCAGCTTGCCCATGTTTTCTGCTTGATATTTACATAAAGTCGCCCAACATTTTTACGCACTCGTGCTTTCTCCAGTCCACTTTCAATCCCACGATGCACCGTGCAAATGTGAAGCTCAACTTCCATAATGAATTGAAAATGCACGCTCTGCTCCTCTTGCTCCTCACCAGTTAGCAAGCACCGTAAAACGTCTCTGCTCGGTTTCGGACCGGAGTAAGCAGGTGCTTCTCAAACAGTAGGTTGCATCCTAGTGAGTAGAGCCCGACCGATATATCGGCGGGCCGATATTAGGCTTTTTCCAAACTATCGGTATTGGCATTTATGATGGCCGATAAATTAATATTTAAAAAGATTATTTAAAAAAAACGGACAAAACACCGCTCAAACACATTGAGTGTTGGCGTTTCATAGTTTGTCCACCAGAGGGCACTCTACAACATGCGGGGTTGGCAACACCAGCTGATCCAGCTGAGATCTAAATAAAATAAATATTAAGTCCATACTAACTTTATTTGTTTTGTATATCATTTCAAACTGCATTTCCACATTGCAATTTTGTATAGACTATTCATAAACTGAATTAACAGAAAAATTGCTATATCATTATGTATATCGTTATCGGGATATCAAATGAGCTATATCGGGATAAGAAATTTTGGCCATATCGCCCAGCCCTACCTGGGACAAACGCTGTCAGAAGACATGGCGTAGCCAGGCTATGTCTAGGGCTGGGACGGTTACCGCATTACCGCAATACCGCGGTCACGTGACGCCTACCGCGGGTCTGAGATCGTCAACGCCATCACCGCAAAAAAAAACAAAAAAACATTGGCCTGCACATGTGTGCACGTTGTGTCTAATTCCATGGATTCATTGATTCTAATGACATGGATTGTGTCTAATGACGTGCGTGTCTTATATGGATTCAAGGTTTTCTAAACAAAACTGAATCAAAAGATGGAGCAAATCCGACCTTTCGCGAGTTGGGGAGCGCAATTTTCCATTATAACATTCCATTTGTATCCGTGTAATGTCTTGTAGCCTATAATTTGAATTAAATTTTACTAAAGCATAAAATACAGGCGCATAAGCAGGTTTTTAATTGCACATGCTTAACACGATTCTCTCACATGGTTGCGCAGCCGACAATAGCGGGTAGGGAGATAGAAGTCATGAAAGCAGAAAAAAGAACGCACCGCCCGGGCCATGGGTTTGTGTCGAACGCTGACCGATTTCTCCCATAGCTGGCAAAAAAAAAATAACGGCTTCAGAAATAACAAACTGAGCTGGACCTGCCTCAGCCCTCCTTAGTACTGGTAAGTTTTAACTGTCTTCCAACTCTGTTCGGGAAAGATTGACTACAAATAAGCTGGGCATGCGAAATTTCATTCAATATAATCAATAAATAATCTATTGTAGGCAATTAAATATAAGTAGGCTATGTGATTCTGAAATTCCAATTTCATTAAGGCTATCGAAAAAGATATCCGTCTGGCAGGCTTACAAGCACAGTAGTGTGCGACACTTGGTTAAATTAAATAGCCTTCGTTAAATATTTGAAACACTGAGACAAAAGCGCACACGAGATATATAAATTAATATGAATATGTAAAAATATGTAATATAAATATAAATAATATCCAATCACGGTAGTGTGAGCAGCGACACTTTGTTAAATTAAATAGCCTTCGTTAAATAGCACCACTGAGACAAAAGCGCACACGAGATAGGCATATAGCCTATATATAAATGAATATAAATATGTAAAAATAGGCCTAATATAATAATGTAGTATGTAAAAATGATTTATGTAATATAAATAACATAAATATAAATAATTATATAATATGTAAAAATTATTTATGTAATATAAATAACATTATATATATATATAAATAATCATTAGCCTAAATAGCCTTGTTAAATTAAAAAGTATTCGTTAAATAGCCTTGAACCACTGAGACAAAAGCGCACACCACACGATATATGTAAAATAATATAAATAGGCTATGTAAATGTTATAAAATATAAAAAATAAATATAAATAATAAACGTAGCATAATATACAATCACGGTAGTGTGAGCAGCGAGTGACTACACTTTGTTAAATTAAATGGCCTTGAGCCTTCGTTAAATAGTCTTCATTAACCACTGAGACAAAAGCACACACGAGATGTAAATTGTAAATGTAAATTATAGCCTGAATTTGTAAAAATATGTAATATAAAAATATAAATATTATAAATATAAATAATATATTATATTAGGCTATATGGGCGGGTGTGCGCGAAAGTCGTTATAGTTTAAGTGATTGTTTGATGACGACGACTGTAATCTGAAAGTAAAAATATGGGAAATAAATAAACATGAACAAATAAATATAGGCTGATCAATACCGATAAATAAAAATGTGAATACTGATCAATACCGATAAATAAAATGTGTTTGTTTGTCTTTGTTTATGCTGTTCCATCTTCAGATCTCTGTCGTGATCTGATCTGGTCTCTCAGCAAAAAATATGAAGACTGGGATGTAAACCATGGCCTAGTCTATATTTCGTTTTGCCAGCACTTTTTTTTTCCAGACATCATTCCATTTCTGTTCTAATTGTTCCTGTTCTAAACGTGAAAAAATAAATGTAAAATAAACATGTTCCTTATTATGTTCAATTGCCTGCGCTGGTGTGTGCGTGTGCGGCTGTGCGCGAAACTCGATCGGGAGCCGTTTAAAGCGGTTTACCGCTGAACCGCGGGAATTTCTTGCTATTCAACCGCGGTAAGAAAAAATCCATACCGTCCCAGCCCTAGCTATGTCTGTCATTATTCCAACATTATCTTCATAACTTGTTATGAAATAAAAAGTTTAACTCTTCAGAACAATTAACTTTCCTCTAGTCAACATTATAAAGGCCTGTACACACCGGGACGAATATCGCACGCGCTTATCGCCAGCGTTTTTCGTGACGTTTTTCGGCGCGTCTTGAGTGTTCACACCCAAGCGATTTCCACTGGCGATGCGCCGAGTGAACGTGCACATTCAGTAGATGCACTCCCGGTACACAAGGTGGCGCTGCGGCACTTACGCTTCTGACACTCGCGTGTCACACAGAAGAAGAAGAGAGACAGTATTTACGTGCTTGCCAAAACCACAGATATATTTTGTCTATGGCAAAACCATTCACACACTTTTTGCTAACTGGCAAGCAGCATTAGCAGCCCATCTTCTTCTTTGTCTGCTTACTACTTCTTCTTCGTATCAATGTGTGCTCTGCAAGACCGATTTTGTGCTTGAGCGCCACCAAGTCGTGTTTTACTGTCACTTCAGCAGCTCCAGGCACATGAACAAAAGCGCTGATCTCATTGGTCGGCCAGTTTTTAACGCGCCGCGTCAAAATAAAAAAACGAACCCGAGGAGTTTTTTCTAAAATGACGCTTTTACGCCTGGCGTTTTACGCGTCGGTGTGAACACTCACATTGGCGCCCTTTGTTTAGTCACGAGGCGTTAAACGTCGGCGATAAACGCGCGCGAAAATCGTCCTGGTGTGAACAGGCCTTAACATTATACTTTTATTCGGATTGAGGTGTTTATATGGAGCATTTTCATTCAGTTTGGACTTTTAAACCGGTCACAGTGCTCCATGTAAACGCACCTGAAATGAAAACAGCGCATTAATATAGAACGAGGATTCATCTGACTTGGAACTACCTGTGCATTAAACGATTTTAGCTGCAATAACCAATTAAACTTTATTCCATACATTTTTTTTCTATAGCGTCATAAATATCGTTATCGCAAATATTCTTGAAATATCGTGATATAATTTTAAGGCTATATCGCCCACCCCTACTTGTAGCCAATCAGCTGTAAGGGGCTGGATACGCCCCTCATGATGCGGGAGGAGAGAGAGCTCAAGACAGACATTAGCTGAACGACTATAGAAAGAGAGAGATGCCAGAGAAAATACAAAAGAGGAAACGGCCTGGGGAATATAACTTTAAAAAGAAGGGTTACGATCAGGCAAGAGGTACAACCCATGTTAATATCAGAGAAGCTTTCTAGCACTGGAGAGACGCTAAGGAATGGGAAGGCCTGAAAACGGACGCCAGTTTCTTTATTTCTTCTTGATGCATGAGTAATGTTGGTTTTGCTGTGTTTCACAGAACTAAGATATGTTGTCTTTTGCTTCAATATACTTGTCATCTCCGCTTGTTTGTTTATTTGCATTATTATTATAATCCCGGAACGTCTAAACCTCATCCAGTGCCCGTTTCAAGCATTGGCTCCCAAAGTGTGTCTGAAAAGTTAGATAACACACTCACTCCTAATATATAAATATATATATATATATATATATATATATATATATATATATATATATATATATATATATATATATACAAAATATATATTTTTTCTTTCTTTTGGTTCCCCTTTTAGTGATCGCTATAACTATTAATTGTGTCACATTTGTAATATATCAGTTACTTTGACTATCGTGTAATGTAGGGAGCTGTTCATGAAACTGTTTGTTTTTGGGTCAGAAGGGATGACTTTGCTATCGAAGGAGTAGAGGAGCTAAATAAAAAAGACATTCAATCTGAATTATTGTAATAACACAACTTGCTTTCACTTATTGATGACTTCATACACTTGGACGGCAGGCACAGTCATAGCCTGTGTTGTATAGCGTGTACGTGAATGTGAGGGTGGAGGTATCAAGATAGGAGTGTGATCCTTTTGGGTAGGCATGTGTTTGTTTTGGTGATTTTCAGAAACAACATTTACCAGAAATCGCCTACTGCACCTTTAACCTGACCTGTGAAATCCACAGTATGGCCAGAGTGACATCTAGTGGTTACAATCAGTAATGACACCTGAAGAGCTTTGTTTTCAACAGGGGTCCTCTGTATACTTCTGTGTTGAGGAATGGCAGAAAAATACTTTGTATTTTCACATTTGGTATTATTTTGTAAACAATATCCAGCATAAACTCCGGCACAATCTGCATATGTTTAAACGCTCAAGGCATTTTCCTGCCAAACGTGTAGATAAACGATATGATAGTCTCAGAATATTTGAAAGTATGAGACTTATGAGAGATCTTCCCATTCACAAGAGGTCTCCGTTCCCCAACTCAGAAGTATACAGAAGATCCCTGTTGAAAACAAAGCAGCTCCTCAGGTGTTATTACTGATGTAACCACTAGATGTCACTCTTGCCACACTGGATTTCACCGCTCTAATGAAAAGCATCTGTGGCTCTAAGATCTAGCTGAATTAAAAATCTCAAACACTTCCTCAAACACACAAATCTATTACACAAGTACTCGCATTTCTAATATGTAAAGTAATCGTATATGAATCTATTCATCCATGCCTGTCGGTATTTCTGTCTGCAGTGTATGTAAAACCATGCCTGTCTCTGAGCAAACAAATGTAACACCTGCTTTTGATCAGTGTATGAATAGACCTCTATAGATGAAAGACGGTTCATATTTCACATTCATAGATGTTGAAGGTTCTATGTACCTGTAGCTGCCCTAATAAGAGCTCTTTGCTATATAAATTCCAATAAGGAATGTATAGGGGAGATGGGCAACTCCTAATCATTAGGGAGGATTCAGGTTTGGGCTTTTTCTCCTCCTCCACTCTTTTTCTCTCTATCTATCTCCTCTGATCTATCATTCATGGGCTTCATTTAAAATTGCGTGAAATATTTAAAGTTGGTTGGATTTCTTCAGTGGGCTTCAGCGGTGACCTCCCCCTCAGTGCCTGAAGTCAGTGGAGAAAGATATGCAGCAGGGAGAAGGGAGAGAACAGGAGAGAAAAACAGGGCAAAGAGGAAAGGTGTATAGGAGACGGACAGAAAGACAGTGAAGGAAAAAAAATGAAGAGCAATTTACACTGTTACTTATCATTGAACAAAAGCTGTGTTCGGAGAGGAATACTAGCTTACTATGTATCGAACATTGCACAGTATACTAGGGATGCACCGAATATTCGGCCACCGAAAATTTTCGGCCGAAAATGCCCCAAAAGTGCATTTTCGGTTTTCGGCCGAAAGACTTTTATCACCGAAACAACATGGCCGAAATGTTGTGATGACGCAAACAGAAACCGCGACCTGCACGTGCTTGTCTGAAGCAACATGTCTGCGGTGTGGTCGTGTTTCAGTATATCTGAGAAACACACACGTCTGTTCCATGCACAAGCACTGACAGCGAGAGCTCAGAGCTGTTCATGTTCTCGATGAGAAGAGGACCAGACTTCACTGTGAAACCGAACGCAATCTTTAACAGTGGCATGTTTTAAGCGCGGAACACACTTCAATCTGGCGGCAGCGCGCGCGCGTGAACGCGATCATCTGTGAGCGCGATCGATCATCTCTTCCTTAAGAATAAACATGAATGAACATCTAAGGTGTGTTGAGGATACATTACAACTTACTGTCACGTATCATATGTGGTGTAATCGCTCAGTCAGTGTTTCAACGGCAGAAAGACCTCTATATAACTGCTGTAAACTAAACAGTCATGTAGCATCACATTTACCTCAGGCAGTCATTCAGTGTCCACATCTGTTCACTAGAGAAATCAACTCTTTCACTAAATATATGACCTAAATTAGCCGTTATATTCATTATATTCTACTTTACCTGTTAATGATATCTTGATTATTTCATGTATGTTTAAATAAAATGACAGACACTGTGTATAAATGATTATATTTCAACAACGAATTGGATAAAAAACTATTTTATAATTAGATTTAGAAGTTATTGCAAAAACTGCCTTATGTGAAGTGTAC
This sequence comes from Gobio gobio, assembly GCF_949357685.1. NCBI lineage: Eukaryota > Metazoa > Chordata > Actinopteri > Cypriniformes > Gobionidae > Gobio > Gobio gobio. The sequence goes on from NC_137106.1 coordinate 37,527,056, forward strand.
ATGTTTGTGTACGATGTTATTTGAGTGTTGATTATTAGACCTAAAAATACATAGCAAGCAACTGAATTTAGGCTAATAGTTTGGGCTCTGTTTTTAACCTTTAATATTAATGTGCAAGTAAGGGCTCCCTATATAGTTTAGAGCAATATATTCAATAAACTTTTAGTTATAATTTAATTCATTTAAGGACAGACTTTTTTTTCCCAGTTAACCAATAAAAATAAATAAAAAGCCATTTTGTAAAACTGCTGTACCGAACCGTCAGTTTTGTGTACCGCTACACCCCTATTCTACAGTTAACATATGGGCTATGGCAGTCTTTGTTTTGATACACTATGTTGAAGGCCTACAGAGAAAATAGTTGTATCTTTAAGCAGTTGCACTTGTTCTGAATGCACTTTCTTGTAGTAGTCCTACAAAGAAAAATGTTAAATGCACTAGACCTAAATGCACTTTGTTTTTATGAGAGAACATTTACTTTTATAACCTTTCTGTAGGCCTGTAAATTATTATTTAATGTACAAATGAGTGGGGTCAAGTTAAACATTTTAGTTTGAATTTTATTTTATACTGTGCATTGTTGCAATGTGCTAAATAAATATTGGCATAACTTGTAACTGATTTATTCTTTGAAACTTTAATATTAATGTATGCAATTGCAATGCCTTGATTTTAGTAAAGTTAGTACACAGTCATAGCCATAAATGCAATGGTACTAATATTTGGAATAATTTCTTTCGGTGTTTCGGTTTTCGGTTTTCGGCCTTGGTTTCCTCTTTTTCGGTTTTCGGTTTCGGCCAAGAATTTTCATTTCGGTGCATCCCTACAGTATACACTATAAACTGTCTAAAAAAATCTTAAAGGGTAACTAAACCCTAAACCAACTTTTTTTAGTTAATGATCTGTAATACTGGGGCTTTATTAATGCTGTTCATTGATTCGAGTAAATGTTTTGACATTTGAGTATAAAGTGTTTTAATTCTATAAAATATGGTGTAAAACCGCCAAAGTGCTGCCCTCTTAAGGTTGAACGGTGGCTACTGCAGTTGAATTTTCCTATTGGACGTTGTGGTACATCGTGACGTAGGATGGTACTTCCAACGGCTCTCTATCCGCGCCCCTAGCATGAGCTCACCTCGCCCTCAGAAATGTTTCCCCCAATCACACGATGATAACGGCTTCACTCCAGTATGAACTGTCATATTACATGAAGTAAACATTATGAATGAAACTCACTGATACTTGCTTTAACATTTTATTGAAGAAAATACGGTTAAATAATGCAGTTGTCAGTAGGCCTACACATCAGGCTTTTCTTGCGATATTATTGCCGCCCGTCATGTGTACAGATAATTTTCATACATGGGACGCGCTTTCAAACCCTGACACGCAAGTGGTTGCCACGGACGCAGATAGATTAGGTCAGTTCTCTTGCGCGGCTGCTTCACTAGCATCGTCGGCATCGGGAGTTAACGCAGTTTGAGCAGCGGCTCGCATTGATAAGGCTCCGGGTTTGTGTCTGTTACAGACAATCCACCCTCCTCCACTTCAGGTGAAGGTAGGAGAAATGACCGCTCTGTTGCAAAGCTGGCGTCACTCCAGTCATTCTCCATCTTTGCGACTCGCGAGTCTGACAGCTGTCAATCAACCCGTCCCTGCGGGTCTCAGGTGCACGCCCTCCGCTCAGCCCCGCCCTCGGTTCGGCCCCTCTGTGTCCGCCGGGCTCTGCCCACTTTTCCAGCATTTTTTGAAAATTGCCAGTGGGTGGAGTTAAGCTCTGAGCAGGGGTTTAGTTACCCTTTAAGGGAAACGGTATTATTCCACGGTAAGTGTTACAAACATTAGTGTTGTTGTCAAATGAGCTTGTGATGTTGCATGTGCGTGGAATCCAGTTATTATCTTTGAAATTAAAACAACTATGTGCATCCTAATTTGCAAGCAAATGCACGATTCTTTTAGCCTGGATGCCAGCCGAATTTAGCCCCGCCCACAACATTTGAGTTCGGGAAATTTGGTCTGGACTTCATCCGTCGTGGAGCAACTGTGCCCGAACAGGAGCTGTTCGGACCAATCAAATTGTCAGGGCGTGCTTTATGCGATGATGGACAGATGATCAACAGTAACGTAATCATCCACGTCACCAAAGAGCGCTTGGTTAGAACTTGTTCGTATATGCATTCACCTTTTACTATTTCTCTCAAAAATGATGATTCAATTATTTTACAAAACCGGCAAAGATCATTTACACATCTTCTTCTTCTAATTCTTCCAGCGTGTGTGCAGTTGAGTTCTGTTGACAACTATGTGTCGCTCCGTTGCTCTGATTGGTTGTAGGTCTATCCAATTTGAGGTCTTTCCTTGTTCGACTTGATACCAAGGGGCAGAGCCATAGAGAGAGAGAGTTGCGACAACGGAAGTTCAAAACGCTTGATAGTCACGTGATTAATAATTAATAGTCAATAAATGCATTGATTTTCAATAATTTTATTACACATCGACATGTGTATGTAGCATGAGTATGTAGTTACAGCGATGTTGTTTTTAAAATATAGTTTTTTTTTAATGATGAATAATCTACACAAGCAGGCTTTAATGTACAAGTTATTTCGATTAAGATGTGCTGATAATTTAAAATCCTACTGATTAAACGTCTTACCTTTTGAAAGTGCATCAAAAACGGTCTGTTCTGCTGTAACTCTATGGCGTGGCTGCTACTTCCGGGAACTATTGAGAGTCTCCACGAGCCGCCATTGCTGTAAAAAAACTAGGGATGCACGATATATCGGCAACATATCGTTATCGGCCGATAAATGATTATTAGGGGCCAAGCACCGAAGGTGCGAAGGCACCTATTGAAACCGTTCCCGTTCTTATTATTATTATTAGGGGCCAAGCACCGAAGGTGCGAAGGCACCTATTGAAACCGTTCCCGTTCTTATTATTATTATTAGGGGCCAAGCACCGAAGGTGCGAAGGCACCTATTGAAACCGTTCCCGTTCTTATTATTATTATTCATCTTCTTCTTCTTCTTCTTCTTCTTCTTCTTCTTCCGCCACGAAGTCTATGGCAGCCCATAGAACCGTATGGTAAAAAGTTGTGAAATTTGGCACACTAATAGAGGACAGTCTGAAATGTCACCGTAGCAAATTTGGAGTCTCAAACTCAATCCCTCTAGCGCCACCATCAGTCCAAAATTTGACTCATGTTTATGCTAATAACTTTTGAACCATAAGGGCTAGAAGCAAAATTCTTTTTTCCTCTGATTCCTTGGCTCAAGACGATTCGATTGCATCCTATGACGTCATTTTCCGTCATAAAAATTTTCCCGCCATTTTGAATTTTCCGAAAAACCTACTTTTACAAACTCGTCCTAGACGGTTCATCCGATTTGCACGAAAATTGAACCAGATCATCTTCAGACCATGCTGACAAAAAATCTTGCAAATCAAGTTGATTCGTCAAATCATTTGCGATAAACGCGCAAACAAATTTTACGTAGCGGTTGCAAAAACACTCTTAAGGCAATATCTCCGCAACGCTTTATCGTATTCAAACCAAACTTGGTACATGTCATCACAAGCATGACTTGAGGCAACATACAGCGTTTCGGCGCAGCGCCACCTACTGGTCCGGAGATACGAAAAATTGCAATTTTTGCTTATCACTTCTGAACTGTTTGTCCAAAAATCATAAAAGTGGTCTCGTTACATTCAGGACGGCATGCCGAGTCGTCTGATATTCAATTTTACCATATCGGCCATTTTGGCTGTCGGCCATTTTGAATTTTGTCAAAAAATGCTATATTTTACAAATGCATTAGTATATTGTTACTAAACTCGGTATGTGACTTCCTTGCTATGCCCTGAAGGTACTCAAAAAGTTTTAGGGCAGTGCCACCTTGTGGTCAAAAGATATAACAAACTTGACAAAAATGCTAATAACTTTTGATTAAATTAGCCTAGTATATTGAAACTGGTCATAATAGAGTCATTGGCTCATGCCGATTCAATTGCAACCTATGATGTCATTTTCGGTCATGATAATTTCCCCGCCATTTTTAATTTTCCAAAAAACCTACTTTTACGAACTCGTCCTAGACGGTTTGTCCGATTTGCACGAAAATTGAACCAGATCATCTTCAGACCATGCTGACAAAAAATCTTGCAAATCAAGTTGATTTGTCAAATCGTTTTCGATAAACGCGCACACAAATTTTGCGTAGCGGTTGCAAAAACACTCATAAGCCTCTATCTCCACAACGCTTTATCGTATTCAAACCAATCTTGGTATATGTCATCACAAGCATGACCTGAAGCAACATGCAGCGTTTCGGGGCAGCGCCACCTACTGGTCCGGAGATACAAAAAATGGCTATTTTTGCTTATAACTTTTGAACTGTTTGTCCAAAAATCATGTCTTCCGCACCATGCTTTGAAGGTACTCAAAACGTTTTGGGGCAGTGCCACCTTGTGGTCAGAGGTTATAACAAAATTTACAAACATGCTAATAACTTTTGATTAAATTAGCCTAGTTTAATGAAACTGGTCATAATACAGTCATTGGCTCATGCCGAGAACAGAGATACTAATTTTTCCATATTTGGTCAAACATCCTGTCCTCAATGTTCTTATTTGATCAAAACCTACTTTTTCAAACTCATCCTAGACCGTTTGTCCAATTTCCACCAAAATCGAATCGTATCATCTTCAGACTGTGTCAACAAAAAGTTAGGGATTTTGCATCAATAGATGAAACCGTTTTTGTAAACCGCAGCGACGAAGTTGAGCCATTATGCCAAAATGACTCTTGAGGCTGTATCTCTGCAATGCTTTGACATATTGGCATCAAACTTTGCATGTGTCATTGTTCCCTTATTCTGACCACACCACATCAATTTCGTATCTGTGCCACCTATTGGTCAAAAGTGATAAACCATTAACTTACATTATCAGTGACTCAATATATGATATTTCAGCCATTTTGCCTCATCTTCTTAAACTGTATAATTGTTAATTGTTGCAGTTGGTCTGACACTCTCAGACTACAATGCATTTTCAGCCTTTTGCTTAAAATCATCTTAAAACGTGATTAATTGCTCATTGCTCCAGTTGATCTGACACTGCCAGCCATTTTGGCATGTCTTGTCTTCTTCTTTGCGCTTGGCCCCGGTATTGCTGCTTGCAGCTATATTTCATCTTCTTCTTCTTCTTCTTCCGCCACGAAGTCTATGGCAGCCCATAGAACCGTATGGTAAAAAGTTGTGAAATTTGGCACACTAATAGAGGACAGTCTGAAATGTCACCGTAGCAAATTTGGAGTCTCAAACTCAATCCCTCTAGCGCCACCATCAGTCCAAAATTTGACTCATGTTTATGCTGATAACTTTTGAACCATAAGGGCTAGAAACAAAATTCTTTTTTCCTCTGATTCCTTGGCTCAAGACGATTCGACTGCACCATATGACGTCATTTTCCGTCATAAAAATTTTCCCGCCATTTTGAATTTTCCGAAAAACCTACTTTTACGAACTCGTCCTAGACGGTTCATCCGATTTGCACGAAAATTGAACCAGATCATCTTCAGACCATGCTGACAAAAAATCTTGCAAATCAAGTTGATTTGTCAAATCGTTTTCGAAAAACTCGCACACAAATTATGCGTAGCGGTTGCAAAAACACTCATAAGCCTATATCTCCACAACGCTTTATCGTATTCAAACCAATCTTGGTAGATGTCATCACAAGCATGACCTGAGGCAAAATGCAGCGTTTCGGCGCAGCGCCAGCTACTGGTCCGGAGATACAAAAAATGGCTATTTTTGCTTATAACTTTTGAACTGTTTGTCCAAAAATCATATCTTCCGCACCATGCTTTGAAGGTACTCAAAAAGTTTTGGGGTAGTGCCACCTTGTGGTCAAAGGTTATAACAAAATTTACAAAAAGGCTAATAACTTTTGATTAAATTAGCCTAGTTTAATGAAACTGGTCATAATACATTTATTGGCTCATGCCGAGAAAATAGATACTAATTTTGCCATATTTGGTCAAAAATCCTGTCCTCAATGTTCTTATTTGATCAAAATCTACTTTTTCAAACTCATCCTAGACCGTTTGTCCAATTTCCACCAAAATCGAATCGCATCATCTTCACACTATGGCAACAAAAAGTTAGGGATTTTGCATCAATAGATGAAACGTTTTTGTAAACCGCAGCGACGAAGTTGAGGCATGATGCCAAAATGACTCTTGAGGCTGTATCTCTGCAATGCTTTGACATATTGGCATCAAACTTTGCATGTGTCATTGTTCCCTTATTCTGACCACACCACATCAATTTCGTAACTGTGCCCCCTATTGGTCAAAAGTGATAAACCATTAGATTATATTATTAGTGACTCTATAAATTATATTTCAGCCATTTTGCCTAATCTTCTTAAACTGTATAATTGTTCATTGTTGCAGTTGGTCTGACACTCTCAGACTACAATGCATTTTTCAGCCTTTTGCCTAAAATCATCTTAAAACGTGATTAATTGCTCATTGCTCCAGTTGATCTGACACTGCCAGCCATTTTGGCATGTCTTTTCTTCTTCTTTGCGCTTGGCCCCGGTATTGCTGCTTGCAGCTATATTATTATATTTATTATTATTCTGTGTATGTAATATCATATAGGATGCGTTTGGTTGAGTTAATAAACGATGCAGTAAAGCACTTCATTGTACCGGTCTTTAGCTTCAGAGCGCGCCCACGGAGTTGCACCTTCATGACGAGCACAGTCAAGTTTGCTTGTGCATTCACAGCCTTTTGTGCCATTGTAAGTTGTAATATTATATTTATTATTTTTTGTATATAATCCCATATAGGATGCGTTTGGTTGAGTTAATTAACGATGCAGTAAAGCACTTCATTGTTAATAACTACTGGGACTGTCCTATACATAACACTGCAATGAGAATATTTCTGTTATAAAACGTAGTGAATTCTCTGGGTTTAGTTGTTTTTCAGCGCGCTGTTGTGGGAAGCGTCAACAACGCATTCTGACCAGCACAGTCAAGTTCGCTTGTGCATTCGCGTCATTTTAAGCATATGTAGCCTAAGTCGTAATATTACGTTTTTGTAGTATAAACATCTGATTAAAGTCATATAGGATGTGTTTCGTTAAGTCAATAACCCGCAGTGCTTCACTGTACCGGTGATCATCTTAAGTTTCAGCACGCTCTCAAACAGGGGAAGAGCATCCACAGGAGTTATAACCCTTCACCTATGAGTGATTTTGTTTATTTTTTATAATTAGCACTTTTATTGTTCTCGTATCATTTCCATCAACAATATGGTTTGATTAAAACCATTTCTTTATCGTCTGTGCGGAGGTTATTTCATGCACTTGCATTCTGATTCTTTATTATGCAGCCTAAGTAATGCTGTTCAATTACTTGTTTGCATTATTTAGGTATATTATTTTTATTTTTTAGACAATATAATTTTTGGTAACATTTTACAAATAAGATCTCATTTTATTAATGCATTAACTATCATGAACAAACAGAGAGCAATAACCTTTGTTTCTTTTAGTAATAAAATGTTTGTGTTTTGTAACAGTCCATTCACAGTTCATACCTAATGTTAAAAGACACAACTTTGGGTCTGAATATGTTGAGATTAACATGAACTAAAATTAATAAATCCTGTTGAAGTATTGTTCATTCATTGTTGGTTAACTAATACTAACAAAAATTAAACCTTATTGTAAAGTGTTAAAAAAAAATTTTGGCCATAGGAGTGTAAAATTAATTTGAAACGGTAAGGAATCTCACACTGGTTCAAATAGGCTACTGTAGTGTATAGGTTTGATTTATGTTGAAGTGTTTGGGACATGGCTTTTAATGGTGAGCCTTTTGTTTTTGTAATCAGGCTCTCAGAGTTTATTAAAATTTGTATTTAGATTTATCGGCCAATATATCGGTTATCGGCTTTCAAATATTAAGAATTATCGGTTATCGGTATCGGCCAAAATGTTCATATCGGTGCATCCCTAAAAAAAACCGTTCCATTGGAGTCTATGGAGTTGTCGCAACTCTCTCTCTCTATGGCTCTGCCAAGGGGGTAATCCAGCACCCGGAAAGCGTACCTTGCATAGGGGCAGCCATTGCTAAGCAAGCCATCACCTGCTGTTAGCATCCCATTGACTCCCATTCATTTTGGCGTCACTTTGACAGGAAATAACTTTACATCTGAGGCGTTTAAAGACTCCATTTGACCATTGTTTATTTCTAATAAATTCTATAATTTGCCTCCATCCCAATATACTGAACAACACGACATACATTCACATCACACGTTAGTGATAGTTATACTCACGGAACACTATAGTTATTCACAATCACGAAAGTTCATTATTTACATGCGTTTTAAAGCCTTGCTGGTTAAACATTTAATTCATGTGCTTATGCACAGTTTTAACATGCGCTTTTCAGAGCGCGTGCACTAAACGCCTGTCAAACACGTGATTACTGGACTGGACTAAGTAGTCGTCTTACTGCGCTAATACTGTCAAATACAAACAAGGTTAATATAAACACAGTCGGTTATGTCTAAAGTGAAAGTAAAATCGGCGCGTGTCTGTATATTAGATGCACGCAGGTCTTAAATTGACAGCAGGCAGCCTAGTGAACACGCTGTCCTTAAAGGGACAGTTCACCTATAAAATTGTCATTATTTACTCACTCTAATATTGTTCCAAACCTATATTCATTTCTCGATGACAGAACTTTCATTTTTGAGTGAACTATCCCTTTAATGTTAATGCAACAACAAAAGACAAATAGAAAATCACTCTCTGCTCTTCACTGAAAAACTAATACAGCTTTAATAAGAATCAATGTATATTTTATAGTGAAGTAGTGTTTTATTTTTACATTTATTCATTCAATTTCATACTTAAAAGCTGCTGTACAGCTCTGAGCTGCCAGTGTAAATCTTTTATATATATTTATTAGGGGTGTAACGTACACGTATTCGTACCGAACCGTTTCGGTACAGGGCTCTCGGTTCGGTGCGCGTGTGTACCGAATGCAAAATTTAACAGTTAACAGTCTGCTTGTTTTAAGCGCGGAACACACTTCAGTCCTAGTTCCCACATGAACATATTAAGTATTCAGTCCATTTTATCACGAAATTCAAACGATAAATGCCGTTTTGACGCTCTTTAATGTGACGACTGATCATGTAGACACGTAGACACGTCAGCTCAAGCGTGTGAACGCTATCGATCATCTGTGAACGCGATCATCTGTTCCTAAAGAATAAACATGAATTAATATCTTAAGGTATGTTGAGGATACATTAACACTGAAACGTATCATATGTGGTGTAATCGCTCAATCAGTGTTTCAACCGCGGAAAGACGTCAATATTAAAACAGCTTGTAAACAATGTCATGTTGCATCACATTTACCTCAGGCAGTCATTCAGTGTCTACAGCTGTGAGTTCACTAGAGAAATCAACTATTTCGCTAAATAAATGCACTATATTAGCCTATATATTCATTATATTCTACTTAACCTGTTAGTGATGTCTTGATTATTTAATGTAGGCCTATGTTTAAATAAACCTGTCATGAAAATGACACTCACTAAATGATTATATTTCAACAACGAATTGGAGAAAAAACATAATTTTATAAATTAGATTTAGAAATCAATGCAAAAAAAAGCCTTATGTGAAGCTTATGAGTGTTGATTATTATCCCTAAAAATAAATATCAACTGAATTTAGGCTAATAGTTTTGGTTCTGTTGTTAACCTTTAATATTAATGTGCAAGTAAGGGCTCCATATATAGTTTACAAAGCAAAATCTTCAATAAACTTTTAGTTATAATTTAATTAATTTAAGGACAGACACTTTTTTTTTCAGTAAACCACTGTTTAATAAAAATAAATAAAAAGCAATTTTGTAAAACTGCTGTACCGAACCCGTACCGAACCGTGATTTCAAAACCGAGGTACGTACAGAACCGTCAGTTTTGTGTACCGTTACACCCCTAATATTTATTTTATATTATACAATACACTAGGAATGTGTACAAGGTTTTTTTTTTTTTAAGTAAAGTTTTAAGTTTAAGTAAGGTTTTTCAATTCTTTTCAGTAAAATAAAGAAAGAGTATTGCAATAAAAAAAGTCTTTTTTCTCCTTAAGCTCTTGCTGTTCCTGTCGCTTAAGAATAGAATAGCAAAAAACTGATGTGACAAGCCATCATAACCAAACTGAACCGAAAACCGTGGTTAAAAACCGAGGTATGTATTGAACCTTGGACTAACTGTATTGTTGCATCCCTAGTAGAGCAATTACCGTATAGACAGGAGGAGAAGCTCGCAGGCAATCTTTTACTGTCTATGAGGCAATCGGCGGGACGTGGAGGCATAAAGTCCGATAAAGTCAAGGGAGAAGCATGGGGAGAAGCCCATAGAGAGCCAAAAGCAACGGGACAAAATATTTCAACAACGTGATTCAGATTTCACTTTGCAAAACTACTAGAAGGCTTACAACTGTCAGACAGGTTGCTCACGTCACATCTACATCGTCAAGCTCAGTCTGAGGCTGCGCAGTACACTCAGCCATCAGGAAGTGAGTGCTACTAATTGACTTCACTTTTTCCCGTTGAAGTCTATGGGGTCACTGTGTCCATTTCTTTTACTGTCTATGGTTGAAACACGCCTCATAATCACAGCCCAAGGGAGCAGTATGAGACTCAAATTCTGACTAGAATTGAGTATGACAACGTCAGGCTACGATTCTTTGCCATTTTTAGTGTAAAGAGTTTTTGTGTGTGTGTGTGTGTGTGTGTGTGTGTTCACACTGAAAATTCCAAAAAGGAGTGCACTTTAAGTACCCGAATGATGCACTTAATTTATTAAAAAAAAGGTGTTTTTTTTTTCTTTTCTGTTTTACAGAGCTCCTAAAAGGACATGGGACAATAAGAGCTGGGTAGAAAAATAATAATTGCGTTCTTTTGCAAATGTTTTACGTTCCCCTGAGAAACGTTGCATGCGCTCGCAAAACCCTTTGAGCTCTTTGCGAGTAAACTCCTATATTCCTCCATCTCAATTTTTTTCCTTTACCATGTCCCTTTAGGGGCTCTGTACCAGACTGATGAAATGGCGTATGTATGACACGCCAATTCGTATGCCATTTTGGCGTGCTATTAAGACGCATAATCGGTTTTTAGCGTGTTTATCAACACCGTTTTATTCTATCCCCCTACACTGCCCCTAGGGCTGTAATCAACCAAAGAAAATCTTGGTCGACTGAAGTCCTGAAATTTTCGACTAAAAATCGACTAAAAATGACGTTAGGGAAAAAAACGTTAAATTAATTAGCTGCGCACTGTGCGCAGTACTTGGTAGCCTTGTTGTCTGCATAAATGAATTATAAATAAACATAAAAAACTAGTAGGCTATTTGCAGTATATTAAATAGTTTTTGAGCTGATTATTTTGCACTGAAATGAGTCTGACACACGAGTCTGTCGGCTCTGACAGCGTTGCATCACGTGCACCTGCGCAATATCATAGCCTATGATTTCCCAAAATATAGTACTATTGTCAGCTAGATATCATCACAATAACTTTTGAGGAATATGCAACATAATTTAGACAATTGTTTTTGTCATATGTATTATAATAACTGACAGACAGTACAATTTCAGCCGCACTGTGCAGCTCGAACAGGAGCTGAGCTCAGCTTCGCGGCTGAGACACGAATAGACTATTAACTTAAAGTTTTTACTCTTAAACACAAAAGGCACGTCCACTTTAATAAAAAAATGAATATTTATTAAACAAGCCAGATCAAGAGCAGAAAAAACGCTCTCACAATTAAATAAATAATATAAGTTACAGAAAACTAGCCTTCTTCAATCTGTCTCTCTTCTCCAGTGGGTTGGGCTAATCCAAAAGTGAAAACAATGGGGGTGTTTTGAAGACAGACTGTTACCTGTGAAACAGGGGTGCTCTGAAAACACCCCCATTAGCAATTAGTGCTTTCCACCTGATGAAATGAACGCGGCGCGGCAAAACTGATGAAATGAACGCGGCAAAACTGATGAAATGAACGCTGCAAAACGGACAGTACAGATCCACTTTTGCGGCACGACTGAAGCGTGGTGTTGTGACGCTGTATGTTGATGGGCGTTCCTCAAGTTTACCGCTATTGGCGTGCGTTTGAGCCAGCGGGGAATGAAAAACAAAGGACGGGCGAGAGACTTCTCTTCGCCAGTTGGTTGGGCTAATCCAAAAGAAGTGAAAACAATGGGGGTGTTCTGAAGACAGACTGATACCAGTGAAACAGGGGTGCTCTGAAAACACCCCCATTAGCAATTAGTGCTTTCCACCTGATTAAATGAACGCGGCGCAGCAAAACTGATCAAATGAACGCGGCAAAAACTAATTAAATGAACGCTGCAAAAAAATCGACCAATCAAAATTTTGGTCGAGCCAGAACGTATCGACCAATAATCGACTAATCGACTGGGAGATTACAGCCCTAACTGCCCCTACCCCTAATTCTACCCATCACACACACACACACACACACACACACACACACACACACACACACACACACACACACACACACACACACACACACACACACACACACACACACACACACACACACACACACACACACACACACACACCCTAAACCTACCCATCAAAAGAAACATTCTGCATTTTTAAATTTTCAAAAAAAAAACTATCCTTTAGTATGTTTATAAAACCATTTACATTGTGGACACACACACACACACACACATAATGGTTCGTTGCGGCGTAGACATTCACGTGGAATCACACGGCGTAGACATGCACGTGGAATCACACTGCGTAGACATACACGCGGAGAGATGATGGTTCGTTTCAGCATACACATACACGAGGAATCCACACGGCGTAGACATACACGCGGATAGCTCAAAATGCGTACAGATAACACGCCATTTGGCTTTAGAAAGTGCTGTGTATGTTTACGCAAAGTCATGATGTCATGTTGTCTGTACTATTGTGACATGTATATCTGAGTGAAACCGCTTTACAAACAAGAAAAAATGAAGGACGGGACTTGATTTTATCCATGCGGAGTTAATTGGATGGTTGTGGTTTGCTATTGGTCGATCTCATGTGAGTGACGGGTTGTCCCGCTCTCGTGATAGTAGACACATCAGAGAAAGGGAAAGGGGAAATTAGTTTGATTAAAGATTATTTTTAAATAATGATGTGCACTAGGGCTGCACGATTAATCGAAATCGAAGCGGAATCGCAGTTTGGCTTAAGTGCGATTTATGAAGGCTGTGAAATATGACTGATATTGCATACCTCCTGACAAAAATTAAGAAATTGATATCACAGATAAAAAGCACAGATTTTTATAATGTATTTTATAATAAATCCTTAGACCTTTCTAATGATTTTTAGACATAGGCTGCCTGCATGTTAACAGGTAACCCTGCAGTTTTTTTTGTAAAATAAATTTTCTGTAAAATATAAATATTATTATTATTATTATGATATTGTTATTTAATCTTAAATACTCTATTATTGTGATAGTAATTAATTATTTTGCAATAATAATGATCATAATTATTAGTAATATTAATATATAAGCACAAAATGTTATTTGTGCAATAAGATATTTTCCCCAAATCGTGCAGCCCTATTGTGCACAGATGAATCATTTATAACAAATAATATATACAAAAGGAATTGTCGATTTTGATTTCATGGTGACCTCTATACCAGAGGGGGAGGGACTGAATGATAGAACATTATGCAGTACACATGCTATGTGCTGGAGGAATAGAACAATTGTGAGGCAACTGTTACATGGTCAACATGAAATCAAAACGGATTTATTGACCTTCTTGGATATTTCTGGTCTTATTGTGAACAATATATTGGTGCATGCTATTCTAAAGAATTAAATATCTTCATAATCTCATAAAAAAAACAGCAACTCTCTGCTAGTAGTAGTAGTTCTGCTATTGAAACCACTAGTTTGTTTTTACCCTTCTTCACCAACCCAGACACTGCACTGCACTATCCAATCAATTCCCAATGGATTAAATAAAACCCCTCCACTCTAAACTTGTTTTCTTTTTAAATATCCCGTTTCACTTGGAAATGCATCGCATTACGGAAATAAATTGTGTTGCAAATGGTATTTCAACACCCTCTGATCAATAATGTTGACTCTTTTGTCACAGACCGGGACCTAACATTGTGGAAAAAAAACATCTAAAGTAAAACACTTTTAAAAGGAAGCATTTTTCCCCTTTTATTTAGCTTTGCCGTAGGAAGTTACAGTGAGATCAGTATAATAGAAGACACAGATTGAAATATTCCTGCTAATTGAAAACCTGGTGAAGATACCGTGAGGTGGATAAACATATATCAGAAATACCCGTGAGAATCTGTCCAACGTAAAGGAGATTTACTCAGCCACTGTTAAAACATGTCGGCCCTGCTACAAGTGCAGTGGATTGCCATTTATTGTGTGTGGAAGCAAAAGTCAGCAGGGCTACGTGGGAATATTTTGATATTCCCTTACCTGAAACCTGTAAGTAACTAAAAAAAAAAGGCTTTGACTACATTAACCAAAACTAAAGACCGGGAGAAAAACATAGGAGGGAAAAGAACGAACATAAAGAGGCAGGAAAGTAGGAACGCAAAGAATAATCACTGATGTTCGGCATTCACTTATGATGAACAGAATGTAAAAGAAATGATGCCAGATAGTAACAAATCCAAGAAAAGTTTATTATGAATATGGCACCTGTAGGATGGTAAAAAAACTGTGTTACAGAAAGACAACCATGTATGACATGTCGCTTTAACTGATGAAAACCTACAAAAGTATAAAATAACCCTGTTGTAAAATGAAGTATGTACATTTTTGAATTGCAGCATTATTCATGGTAAATGAACAAAAAAGGTGTTTCCAAAGAAATAAGCCAGGCACTCAAAGTTAGCTTCAGTTAGTTGTTTTTTGTCTTTTTTTCCTCTGAAAACAAAAAACAAAATCAAAATGTACCATAGTTTTCTCTTTTTAATATTTTAATTTGTTCGTACTTAGAATTTATAACACTGTTAACACTGATACTAAGAGAATCCCCTTTCTCCCATATTCTTCTACTTGGCACCAAGTTCCTCATAAAAGAATCTGTATAATTGTACAAGAAATAGTTAAAAACACAGACACAGTCTTCACAGGTAATGAAGTGATTTCTCATATTGTAATTTTAAACACTATTTATCTGACAGCAGCTGAGATTAGTTTAAGATTAAATCACCAGCAATCATTTTGACACAACACAGATACATTGAGACAGCTCGCCCGGCTGTTCTGTTAGTAACATATGGGTGTATTTCCTGGTCCACAGTGTCTGCTTTTGGAGCCACCCCCAAACCCACTTCTGCGCTACGTGTACAAAATGCTAAAATCTAGGATCCTGTTACCCAAGCTCTCCTGCAACCGTTCAGACAGCGAGTCCCGTTATTGTCCCGTCATTTTTAAAAACATTAATATCATGACCTGGGTTTGAGTAACAACACGTCTTCACAGAAACCACAGACACAAGTTTCCTGATGTCGGGGGGAAGCCTGATTCAGGTAAAAAGACGAAGGCCCCCCTTCCCTTTGCTGGACAGACTAAAAAACACTAAACATCGACAAAGCCGCTGGACCGAACAAAATCAAGTAAACCAAACGATCAACTTAGTAAACATGCATTTCCAAAACACCTATAAAAATAGATTTTATAGTGCGAAATACTTTTTTCATCTCTTTAGAAATCTTTAAAATTGTTTATTGTCCTGAAATACTACCGTCATCTCTCTTTTTTTATTTTTATTATTATTATTATTTCCTGTGAGTTGCAGGGTCCTTGAAGTCAACAGGTTTGGTGGAAACCAATGAAATACACCCAATGCACAAGAGAAGCACAAGGGACTCTGGGAATGTTTCACATCTGAGGCTTTTAAGGTTCCAGTCTGCTAAATGCTACTTCAGTTTTTTTTATTCCTCGTCACGTTTAAACTGGAAACTGCAATCCCAGAATACCTCAGTGGCAAAAAAATGGCTCCTTAAACCTTTGAGCTAGTTTAGAGTCTTTTATCTCTGAGAAGAGAGAGAGGTCTGTAGACTACACAACAGCAAAGCAATAGCAGAAACAGAAAAAAGTAATACATACAAAAAGGAAGCAGCAAAAAAGGTGACACTACATTGGAAGGCCACCACACAAAACCCACTAACCTCCACTGGTTCACTAAGACTGCAAGGGGGCAGGACGGAGAACAAATGTTTCCCCATCCGAGCCCGGACTAGCACAGAGAGGACAAAGGACAAAACAGCTACATTAGCTCAGTATATACTGCATATAGTAACACACACTTAAGTTGCTATGGAGACTGACAGCCAATGACACTTACACATTGTACAAGTTTACGGTTATCACGCTGCATAATAGATGACTTGATGGACGGCTGCCAAAGGATGAAGTGACAGTTTTCTTCCGTTTTATTACTTTCATTTTTTTTTTAAAACATCAAATCACAGTGTTTTAACACCAAACTGTGAGAGTAAAGTTTTTTTTGGCAACAGTGGATAAAAATTAGGAATGTGGATTCTCAAAACACATTTTTTGATTGAAAATGCATGTCCTTATTACAATCTCTGTTTGATATGTGATTTTTAGAGAGAGTTTAAGGGGTAAGGGATGAAGGGGAACTGATTTCGAAAAAAGGAAACCAGGCTTGTAAGCTAAAGAGGGAGTGTAAACAATTAAGCCAAACATTTATAAAAAAAAAAATCCCCAAAACAATTAATAATAGCTCTGACCAAAGCCGGTTGGAGTTTAACATTCATCTTCAAGTTTGTGATGCAAAATTAGCCTCAGTTGCACTGAGAGATAGAAAGGAAGTCAACGTGAAAGAAAGAAAAAAAATCAACCTTTTGTGCATCCCTCTCCGGACTCAATCAGATTGAGTTAAAATACTCAATGTACCACGCGCTCACGGGTAAGTGATGAAACAAAAGAAATCTGTTAGATGTTTGACTTTTCTGTAGAAAAGCTCTGAAGCCGCCATTTGTCTGGAGTTCCGGAACAGTACCTACATCAGCCAGCTGAGTGAGGGTAACTCAATGATAGCACCATGGATCTGCAAAAAGAAGATGGAACTGGAGAAATCTCACACTGACCTGTTCCATGTCCTGGGATTTTATAGTAACATTCTATTCACAGGTCAATACCCGGCTAAAATTGCTTTTTTAAATGCATGATTTGCAAGTTGAGCTATAAAAAACGAAGAAAAAGCATTATTTCTAAAATACTATTCCCCTTTAGAAAGAACCTTAAAACCCTTTGAACTACATCAAATAGGGTAACATCCTTTTATCAGCATCAATCTCGATTACATCAAGATACCGTTAGAAACATGAAGTTTCTTTTCTTGTCAATATTCTTTTGCTAATACCTTTAAGACATCCTAATGAGGATGTTCGATACTCTGGACAAATATTTCACCCCAGAGAAAACATACGCTACAGTGTTATGAATTCCCTGTGGCTCAGAAGGAACTCTTTACAATAGAGATGAGTCTGTGTAGTCCGTTTAGAGAAACCGTCATCAAGAACTTTTGTGTGAGGAGGCGAGAAGGAAGAAAGAGAAAGTCGAAGAGATAGAAAGACACAGGAAGAGAAACCATTCATTTCAATTACACAAGCTCAATTGCTCAAAATTCAAAGTGCTAGAACATCTCACTTTTCCCCAACTTTGATACACAGTCTTTTGCCTCACAAGAGTCTTTTTTTAACACAGTTGAACACAGTAATATGGTCTCAATGTTTTGTTTCAATCCTCCTTGCGCTCTAGAGTCTGTGTGTTGTGGATGCCGTTGCTGTAGACGGGAAACGGAAGCGTGGAGAAGAGTCCCTCTGCTGTGGTGAAGACGTTAGCAGCAGGCATCTGCGTGAGCCCGGCTCCGCTGACTGCGGCCCCAAAGGGGGTGGACATGTTGAGCCGGTGCACGTGATGGTAAAGCATCTCCATGGGCGTCTTGGGGTCTATGCCGAAGCCAGGCCCATCCACAAAGTTCACAGCAGTGTGGGCGTTAGGCAGGAGGTTTCCCTGCATGGCCAGGCTGACATCTGCCGGGGCGTATCGGATCGTTCCAGTGGTGTAGACTCGCGGGGAAGCCGTGCTGGTGGCGGCAAGCGTGCCTGTGACTCTGTGCACCAACGGAAGCACCACGTTCCCCGCTTGTAACCTCTGCAGGGCTTCCAGATCACTGGTGTAGAGCAGGGAACCAGAGGAGGTGGGCGTACCCTGCTGCTTGTCCCGCGGCGAGGCAGAGAGAGGTGGCGAGAGCGGGTCAGCGGTGGTGGAACTGGAAGGAGGAACCAAGCTGCCTGGAGTTGCGCTGGACACGGAGGTTGGGGCGCTGTTATTGTTGACACTGCTACTGTTGCCATTGAAGTTGGGCTTTCTGCTGCCTCCTCCACCCTCGGCACCAGGTGGAGTGAGGACGGAGTCGGGGATGGACACCTGTAGGCCGGCAGGCGGGGGGGAAGGGAAGGTGTCATGGGGTTTTGTCATGCTGTAGGGGGACTCGTTACGGGAGATCTCTCGATTGGGTGGGTAGTTCCAGATGCTGCTGTCGTTGTCGAAGTTTATAGGTTCCGACATCTCAGTCTTGATCTTCAGCACAGAGGAACTGGTCGGGGAGGGTGGAAGCAGAAGGGGAGGCTGGTCTCCGAGGGTGGGGTCCAGGCTGCCGGGGCTGGGGGTGGCAGCAGCCGAGGGAGACAGACGAAGACGTTGCCGACTACCATCCCATTTCTGCTTTTTCCTCCTCTTCTTTCTCTTCTGGTGTTTACTCATTGCCGGGCCGCTCAGCTCTCGTCCACTGTTGCAGTCTTTCACAATATCTTCTGCATCATCCTCCTCTTCTTCTGAGGAGGAGCAAGAGGAGGGCGAGTCCTGCAATTCCTCCACCTCGCCGTCGCCATAGCGCTCTACCTTTATGTGTAAACCACCCAGGCGGCCCTCCTTGTGGTCGGTTTCACAGTCAGAAGGTTCCAGGCTATCATCACTGTCCTGACTTTCTGGATTGCTGGAACTGTCTCCTTCCTCCTGTCGTCTCATCTCTTGCTCTGGCGGCCGACCCGTCTGTTTCTTACTGTCTGATTCTGGATCTTCACTGTTCTCGGAAGACTGATTCCCCTTCCCATCTGACTTGGAGTTTTCGTTGTCTTCTGGGAGAAAGGAAAAAGGTTTAGTGGACAAGTTTCCAAACACATCATCGTAGTTTATCAGACAAAAGTATAGTTCCTCACACCATTCACTAAACAGGATCAGGAGTTTTACATTAAGAGCATTCATTTAAAGCTTAGATGGTTGGATGTATATATTATGCTCGTAAACACAATTACACTGGGGACATAAACTGCCCTTTGTTTTAGTTGCAGCATTGGCCACTGGTGACATGTATGATGTGATGTATCATTTAGTTTTGTCATGAATGGCTCGAATTCTGTTAAGAACAAGTGACCTTGATGAGGGGGTGGGGGATTTTGAAATTCTGGCCTTAGAAAAAGCATGTCTGCATTGGTAGAGAAACACAGGGAGAGAGATGGAGAGATAAAGAGACAGAGAAAGACAGACGGAGAAGGTGGGGTGTAGAGATGGGTAGGGAGTCTGAGAGGAGAAGAGGGCATGGTTTGGTCCAGCTGCAGCTGGCACAGTCTGTAACCTTTGTGATGAAGGCTGGCAAAAGGCTCGGCAGGCAGAGATGCTCAGGGGCCAATATGTTGGCACTTTCCCCAGACTGTCAACCGGCCTTGTTCATTCACAGCCTCCACCATCTTTGGAATCTCACTTCATCTTCTTCTGGAATGTATAATTAATATCTCCAACTGGCTGTGGAGTTTTAATTGACTATTTACACCAGTTTTAGGGACATGTCGAAAGCACCACATTTCCTTGTCCTACATAATTTCCAGTAATTATTGGAATGAAGATATTTTACACTGTAAGAGCCCTCAGATGAGACATTTGCATTTGGTTAAAAGAAAAGTGTTGTATGTTATTTTACAAAACTACTTGATTGTAAAGAATTGAAAACCAATGGCGCAATGGCTTTAAGTCTCCAGCTCAAGGGCATAATAATGGGTTGCTCCATGTGGGGATCAAACCAGCAACCTTCCACTTGTTCTGAACTGTTTTGTGGCAAATAGTATCATTTTCGCAATGCAATGGGATGAGAATGGTACGCTACCAGAGTTCTCCTTGGAGTCGGATTCAGAATCAGATGTTTCCGAGGACTCTGATGCTTTCTCTGGCAGGTTAGGCAGCTGTGCGATATCCATAGGTGTGTCTTTGTACTCGGGATTGCTGCCCATTAAAAAAGAAACCACAAAAAAAGACATGTTTAGAAGATAGAAGTCATTCACTTTGCCAGTTGAGAATCATTCACAGCCGTGTGAAACATCCTTCACTCTCTTCTCTAGAATGTTCCAGACAGCCTGATTGATTCACTGCAGCCCAAACCACAGAGCATTCTAATGATCTCTAAGCCCATACACAGACCCAAAAGCAGTTTGAGAAGAGCGGGGTGTTTAGCCTTCGTCATTTTACAGAAGGACAGACTATTACTATTACACTCTCGAGTGGGAAATACTTTCATCTTATTACAGTGCCGGATGGAACATTTAAAAATCTAAAGATATGGCATTTTCATCAAAGTAAAAGACTCGTATACCTCAGTACATAGTTGACCCAGATGATGTTTTTTTCATTGGCGTTCTTGGCGTTGATTGCAATAGTGGCACTGGACTGGATCCAGATGTAACCTCCATTCTTCTGAATCCAGCGGTAATACTTTGTCACACATTGACCTTTATTCATCACTATAGAAAGAGGAGAGGATACAAGAAAGGAAGAGGGAAAAAACCTGTGAACAATCTAATATATGAAATCAGACCGCATACGTTTTCAAAAGTTTACAGCAATACATATACTCCGGTTTAATTACAACAACCATTAATAATAATCCTAATATTTGCATTTAGTGTGCCCAGGTAAAGCTCAAACCTATCCATTATTTCATGCTGTGTGAAAATCTTGAACGTGTGATTAATCTCCAAAGCCCAGCAGAGGGTGCTGTGACTGTTTGCTAAGGGCTCTGTAATTGTGTCCTTGTCTGAGGCTACTCATGTGAAGACAGTGTGGCAGTTGCCATAATTTTGGCTAAATTAAGCGCTAAATGGCGATCTCAAATAATATGAATTTGCATTAATCATTGTTCTGCAAAACAGAAACAGTCGGAATCCAAGCACGGCAGTGAATTTAGATTCTGGGTTTAATTACAGCTACAAATAGCCCTTTCCATAAAAAGAGTCCATTGAGAAGAATGATTTATATAAGAATAAGTCTAGTAATTAAAATCATTACAGACTAATAGCATTGTTTAAGAAGCCGTCCCAAAGGCTCTGATAATTGACTTTAGTTCACCGAATGCTTTCTGTACCAATAAATGTAAAACTAAGCTGTAACTCGAGGAAATTGAGACAAAAAGCCGAGAGTTGTTTATCTGACTTGTCCGCTGTGGCCAGTGGGCATGCCCTTGACTCACCTTCACTCTCTTCAACAAAGTTTACATGCTACTGAGAGTCTATAGAAGGGTTCAGTATACACGGAACGTATATAAGAAAAAAAAAATCTGCTCTGTTGTTTCACGTGCAGAATATGATGGTAAAATTAAGAGAAAATACCACATACAGTGGTAGATACTGATTTGCAAATAAAATACATTAAATTGAAATGATGTAAGAGAGGATAGGTATTATGCAGCTTCAATATATTAAATCTTGCCATACATATACCCTCCATCTGTGAACACGCGAGTCTGACTAGTCCCTTTAAACCCTCATTACTGTCTACAAGTTTCCAGGACATTTTTCCCCCTGCCTTTAAACCTGATCTCATCTGCATTGCATTTGATGTGCTGGCCCCCTTGGCTCCGCCCGGCACCACATCTGTACAGGTGAGGCTTATTTTTCAACCCCCTTTCAGTTACGTTGCCATTAAATCAATCAGGGGCTGCTTGAGTTATTGATTTAGTGGTAATGAA
The DNA here is from genome assembly GCF_949357685.1 of Gobio gobio. NCBI lineage: Eukaryota > Metazoa > Chordata > Actinopteri > Cypriniformes > Gobionidae > Gobio > Gobio gobio. The sequence goes on from NC_137106.1 coordinate 37,549,240, forward strand.
GCCACCCCTTTCTCCCCCTCCCCCCCTCCTCGCTCTTCTCTTTCTGTATCCCTCTTTTCTTTTTTTCCGGTGCAGGAGTCGTTGGCTGCTTTTGGAGGCTTTAAAAGGAATACGGCCTCTTTAATCTGCCTGCCTTCTCCTGGAGCCTCGGGCAAGCCTGCAGGACGGTCTCTCTCTCTCTCTCTGTCTCTCTCCCTCTCTACTTCCGTTCTTTCTCATTCTATCGCTCTCTCTGCGGCAGGGCCTCTGTCCTTCAGTTCTGTTAAATCACTTGGATCCCTTCCATAATAGCAGCTACCTTTCAGATACCCTTTACCCAGCGTGGCCTCACTTCCAGCAGGAGGGGTGGAGGGTGTCACTGTCATATAAAAGTAAGTAATTTACACCCGTGAAATTGCTTTATGGAAAAGTCCTTGCAGTCCACTGGGGTATTATTGTAAAGACACGTTTTTTATGAATGAGAGAGCAGACATGCAGATCTGCAGCACCTAGGCAGGGTTTGGCTGGACAAGTGAATTGGAGGGTTTTAACTTGTATTCTTTGGCTCTAATGGCGAAACTGATTGTTTCACCATTAGATTGAAATATGTTCTAGTGTTGTTTATATATAATGAATAAATCCAGTTTCTAGCTGGTCAGCTTGTGGTTTTGGCCATGCGTTGGTTGAGAATGCTGGTCTACCAGCCACTGGAGTAAGACTAGTTGACAACCTTGGCTAAACTGGTGCAAACAGCTTAAAACTAATTAAAATCACATCAAAACAACAACAATACATTCAAATGAATCACTGCTGACGTAAATACAGTATATCCATGGATACAGAAACATCTATTTCATATTTACTCTGAATTCATTATGGAAGAAACCTGAAGAAACATTGTCAACGGTACATGCGATGGGTGTTAGAGCAGGTGTATTTTTCCGCAGCTGTGGAGTCTATCTTCAAGCACAATAAGGAGTGAAGGGAGTTTTTCATTAAAGTCAGTTTGAACTACTCTTCAGAGACCGGCTCTTGTAGTCTGCCTTCAGGCACAGAGCTTCAGTCTCCTGGGGTTTCTCCACACTTCTGTGAGCCATCGTTTCCCACCTCTGTCTCTCTCTCACTCTTTCTCAGCTGGCAAAAACACACACACACCCGCGGAGCATTTATGCGGTGAGTATTATATGTAGTCGTGTAACACAGTGTCTTTTATTAATTTAAGCCATGTTGGTCCTGTTCTGAAGCTGACACAGGTGAGGTCAGAGCTGTCACTATGCATTTCTGCCCGTATAAAACACCTGCTCTCAAATGCTTCCTGAGCACCACAGTCGGCTTTTCCTTCAGTAAACTAGAGCTCATTTGTATCCAGTTATAAGCTCAAATTAAGCTGTTAAACAAGTAGATGATGGATCATGTTTTAGCATGTCCTAAAAGTAGTAAAAAGACCACGAGCGGCTGTGCAGTACCGTGAGTTTACCCCTCAACTGTAGTTCTGTCATGACAACTCGTAGTGTTTGGCATGGGTATGATAAAATTCATCTGTTTGGTCTTGGCTACAACCAAGTAAGACATGCTGCTGCTGTACAATGTAGTAAGGGTGTGAACCTACACTGGTCTCACAGTTCGGTTCGATTATGATTATCATGCCATCGATTCAGTATAATTCGATATCACGATTTTCAACCATTTTACTAAAAAACATTTAATTTAAATTGCAACTTTGGCATTCAGTAGTGTACTATAAACAGTATAAATGTAAACAAGCCCTTGACAAAATGTAAAACTAAAAGAGTAAAAAATTAAAAAGGTACAAATTTGTAAACCAACATAACAAAAAAAAGAGAATCAGTAAATACTTTTTATATAGAATATAATAGAATCGTGATGTCACGATACCAAAATTAGGACTTCGATACGATACCAGACTAAAATACCTCGATATCGATACTGAATCGATACCGTGGCAAAAAACTGTAAAAGTACTTTTCAGTATCGATTCAGATGTTCCAATTCGATTTCGATTCGCAATCTCTCAAATTGATTCGATTTTCGATTCTCGATTCAACTCAATGAATATAGATTTAATACAAATACTATATTTATAAAAAAGAACAGTGAACATAAGTTTACAAGTGTGTAATTAAAAAGAAATTAAGAGCCACAAAATTGTATATTAAACTCTCTTTATTTTGGGTACATTAAAACAGAACCCATCTCTAAAATTCAAATGCATACAATTATGTTAAATACAATACAATTTTGATGCAACTTTATTCTAAAAAATTTATCTGAGAAGTATTTTATACAATTTAGTTTTTATGGATATTTTGATACATTTATTCTAAAACATAAAAAGGATATTGGATGATTTTAAGCAATTTTCAGTAGAGGATAAGCTTTTCTTGCGATTTTGCCGGCCGTCATTCAGACTCTGTTTGATTCGTGCCCCGGATGGTGCATTATATTTCTCTGTTATTTGCACATCCTTCCTTAGATGCGATCGAACGAGACCAGCTGAAACTTTAACCTGCTATATCTCGGAAACGCACCGGTAAAACTGTCTGTAATTTGGGTCGATCGTAGTGCCTGACTAGGCCTTTCGAGGATCGAGGCCGTAACCGGGAATGGGTGCTTTCTTTGCGGGGCACTGCCTCGCATGTATGTGATCTATTTTTAGCGGTAGTGTGCTCGGCTGTTCTTGCAACGTCTGGGTGAGTCATCATCAAATGGTTCTGCAGATTTGTAGCATTTCACCTCAGCATTACAAACGTCAACGCACCGGAAGCCGCCATTTAACCAAGGGGGTAGCCCATCCCCCGGAAAGCGTACCACCCATAGGCGCGGCCATTGCTAACCAAGCCATCACCTGTTGTTAGCATCCCATTGACTCCCATTCATTTTGGCCTCACTTTGACAGTGAATATCTTTACATCTGAGGCGTTTAAAGACTCCATTCGTCCATTGTTTATTTCTAAACAAACACGACAATGTATAAAAGGCTCCATTACCTTGAATCTTACACTATCGCCCCGTAGAAGCCGTTTTTGTAAAATATAGGCTAACGATTGCGTCATAACCACGTGACCGTATCGCGCTGTTGAGCAAATTACCGTATAGACCCGAGGAGAAGCTCGTAGGCAATCTTTTACTGTCTATGGGGCAATCAGGGGGACGTGGAGGCATAAACGCAGATAGAGATGTTGCAGATCCTGCTTCATTCATCAAAAGTTGCTCCTGCTCACTCTCCCTGTCTCTACAAGATTCGGTGATTCAGATTTTACGTTGCACAACTACTAGAAGACTTGCCACTGTCGGACAGGCTGATCACGTCACATCTACGTGGTCAAGCTCAGTCTGAGGCTGCGCAGTACACTCAGCCATCAGGAAGTGAGTGCTTCTAACTGACTTCAATTCTCCCCGTTGAAGTCTATGGAGTCGCTCTGTCCATTTCTTTTACTGTCTATGCATTTAACCAGTGACTGATAAAAAAATAAAAAAAAAAATTAAAAAAAATAAAAAAAAAAACAACCTAAAACTCACTTGGACAGCATGTTCCTGCCCTGCTTTTTGACCATTCCCCCCTCTTTATTTAAATAATAATTATAATAACTATACATTACATGCCAGTGTGAACATCCTTAAAGAGATGTTTGCAACAATCACATTATTATAAATCATGTTAACACTAACCACTATTCTGAACAGGTTGGGATGACCAAAATCTTATTTCATGATACAAGTAAATTAATATTTTTTAAATGTAATTTTATAATTACAATATAGATATTTAATTGTATTTTATCAGTAAAAAAAAAAAGCCAAAATGTAAATTTACAAACAAAAACAGTGCTTTATTTTTAGCTACAGTAGCTCTAATTAACAGTCGCATTCAATAAAGAAATTAAATAATCAAATGTACAAACAAAAATGCCTAGTCTGCAGTAGGGATTCACCGGAATGAAAATTCTTGGCCGAAGCCGAATAATAATAAAGCACTTGGCCGAAGGCCGAAGCCGAATACCGAACGCGTTTTTTCTATTTTTTCCCCATTTATTTTGCCAATTTTTTCACCATTGCATAAATTTGCTTTTTTACTATTTATTTTTTAAATAAATTACTAAACAAAAATAAATAAATGACAAAACTACAATTACATTTTTTTTTTAACACTGAACATTTTTAGCATTCCAGCATTATACAAACAAAGCACAATATAACTTAAAATAAATTAAAACAAAAAAGTTAAATAAAAATATTTATCATATTTTATCGCAACTTATCTTATCTTTGGCCTATTATGCCTACAGGTATCATAATCAAATCATAATCAAATTTTGTTTGTTTGTTCATGAGAGGTTTTGCAAGCCTGTATAACTCTGTTAACTGAATAAAAACTATGGCGGTTTGAGGAGTGAGTGGAGTCTGACTAACTTTAAACACATTGGCCATTGCATACAAGAGATCAACAACTATTTCGACGCTGCAGAAACACGTTGTAAATGGATACATTTGACATTCTACAGACACAAATATGCACCGGAGTGCGCGCAGTCAGCGGAGGCTCGCGCTGCGGACCCAGACGAAAGTGTAAACGAGGCTTAATGCTTCCACACTTCCGACATGTGCTGCATTTAGAAGCGTGTGCACCTCTCTCACACAAGCTGGTTGCTATATTTGATCGCCTCATCAAAAACCTCATTGTTCTGTAAAATCTATTCGGTCTTTTCACTTATTTCGGTAGCCTAACATTCGGTGGATCCCTAGTCTGCATAGTCACTCTGTAAATTAACTATACACTGATTCTTAATAAATATATTAGTTATTCAGTCAAGCATGGGGTATTTTCTTTTGTTGTTTGATTAACATTAATCACACAGAATATTAGGTCCGGCCCTTTAAGACCTGCACGGACTTAATACATTGTAACACATCCGATTTCTCACTCTACTCTGTATATGTTCACCTGAATACTCGCCAGGACGTGCATTTTTAATAAAACCGAAAGTAAGTCTCAGATGCTCAACACACAATCGTCTTCATTAAAAGTAAAGAATCTAAATGATCTTACCAGTGCTGTTGCCGCGCTCGCTCATATTGCGGTCTTTAATTTTGAAATTAGCTGATGATCAATAAAATGCAGCTCATATCTGTTGTTTTTCGGTGACGTGAACTCCATTAAATCTGCATATAGTGCGGGAATTGAAGATCGGGTTTATATCCGTTTTGCGGAGATCCATTTATGTGCCCAAGTGTAAATTAAATCGTTTTGATAAATCGGATAGCTTTGATTTACACACAGCGTGTGTGTTCTCCAGGTCGTGCTTACCAGGTTGTTCAAAAAAGCCGAAATGTGCCCAGATGTCAGCTTTTAAAGTAGTTGGAGCATATTTAATTACTCACACTCGCGTCTTGCCTCCCCCTGCCATTGTATGCTACCGCGACAAATGACGTCAGAAAAGGATCAGTACATTATAATCGGTTATGGTCTATTACTGAACCAATACCGAATCGTCCTCTTCTGCATCGCAATGCAATGCGACACCCCTACAACGTAGTGTACATTAATTACCCGTAGCTGATCTATGCAGGTGGAGCTGGGGAAGGTGGAGGGTTTCTGAAAGTGTGCTGCACTGCTACAGCAAATGCTAACAAAGTATTTGAAGGTTGAGCATGCAAGCTCATTGGCTACTGATAAAACAGGAACCAATCAGCTGTGCCCTGTATATTGATTAAATGATTGCAAGCAGATTGAGTTAAGGATCTATTAGTCTGCGCCATCTAGAGTTTCATGACAGAACTTTGTATTTAAAACCACTGTTATGGAAACAACTATATAACTTTGCATTAAACAGGACTTTTTAACCACTTTGAAGATCAGAATCTTGTCTGAACTTCCCATTTTATAAAGGAGCATAAACAACTCTTTAAGCAACTGTAGGTCAAGGTGCTCAATTTGTACAGATCTGCTTAAAATGCTTTATCAGGCTCTTAAACACTTGAGCAGAGGCTTAAGTGTTTAAGTGAACGCTCCGATATGCGTCTGTAATATATCATACATCCCAACGCATTAAGGACACTACCACATGCATGCACTCAAGCCAGAGGAAACGTCTTCTCTGTGCCGCACACGTCACTGCATCTGCAGCACAGATCGGTCGAGAGCTTTGACCAGACTGACATCATCCCTTTTATCCCTCTATGGCTCTAACCAATCTGATGGCCCTGTGTGATCTGATATCAGTGTCTGATTAGCAATCAGCGGGAGATCAGCGTATCTGCTCCTTAGTCACGCGTGTCATGTTCATGCAGACACCTGAAGATCTGGCTTTGATGAAGCCGAGATGACACGCACGTCATTATAATGCATTTAGGTGAGCTTCATTTCTTTAACCCGTGTTGGGGAGTAAACCTAAAAGTAGTGTAAACGATGGTCTCTCTCATTTAAAGGAACCTACTGAATCAATTATCTACCATTTTCTAGTTGTATTAGTTATTGGTACAGTATTTGGTGTAGATTTATCTGCTCAAATTGAGATTGAGTTTGAATTGGATTCAGTTTTTTATATATTTTTTTGTACTAGAAAACATATGGCTCTTATTGTACAAAAAAAATTAGATTTTTCCTTTTACCCGGTCAAAGGAATGTTTAATGCCTTTACATGATCGTTGTCAGGTTATTCAGCATAATCAGTGTATGATTGTTCATGTACATTGCCTCATGAATAGATTCATTGTCACTGCACGGTAACTTAATTGTTTTTTTTTTAAAAGCATCACTTGACTGTAGTTGAACTCCTTTAAATGATGAGTAGATTTCAGCTCGAAGCAACATTTTCAAACAGCTAACCACACTTTATCATATGGAGCATAAACGTACAAAGTAAAATGCAGGAACGACGTCCCTATTCACTCTCTACTGCAGCGACATGAACGGCCATTCGCAGTGCAGCTAGATTTATGTTGATTGCCGCCACGCTAATGCGTAATAGATGGTTAGAAAGCCAGGGGTAGCCGGGGATGTGCAGTTCTCTCTTAGTATCTGTTCCTCGCTCTCCTTTCACACCATCTCTTTCTCTCTCTCCGCTATCAATGCAATCCAGGGCTTTAGTCCTCTCTCCTCTGCCTCCGCTGGGTTTCAAATCAAGGTCTAATGGACCCAATCTGGTGGCTTTTTAAGGCAAAGGGACAGTGCAATACAGTGGTAATTGCGCTCTAATTCAGTTGAACTCCCAATATCTAATCAGACAGCTCCAAATTCCCTTGCCAGCCCCAAGGACACCCGCCCTCCTCTGCAAACACCTAATAAAACGAGGGATTTATCCCCCTCCTCCTCCTCCTCCTCTTCCTGTGCCTCAACCCTCACTACTTAAATAATGGCAACCTGCCTGCTGTAGAGCAGCACACACATTTACTGTATGAAACGCTACGCCGCTCTCAATGACGCTTTGAATTTCTGCCATGGTGGTGGAGGGGAGAGGAAAAGGTGCGCTGCCAAAACACACTTAACAGATGATTTAGGATATTCATGAAGCATGAACGTTCCTCCAGACGGTCAACGGCCCTCCTGCCGAGCGCGATGAAAGCAGCGCGTGCAGAAGGTCGAGGAACCTTCAAAGAGCTCTGCAGCGGTGGATCAGCCCAGATGAATACTACATGACATAAAAATGCACTCGAAATGTGGCGCCTGTACATTGAGAGGAGCAACTGAACCTGAAAGGAGGAGTGAAATGTGTAAGACTGTCAAACGAACAGATTCTCAGCCACGTTCTGCGCCTCGCGAGCGATACAGGGCTTGTTTGGAAGACGTGCGCTCGCCTACCCATCTGGCAGAGGGAAGCGGTTCTTCATGGACAGTTATGAGAAGAACCGCTAGCATGGATAATCTTGCCTGTCACACTGCTGTCCCATTACGCTGAAGTGCTGCAGTGAACACATTACACCAGCTTTGGCACGTAACACGGTGTGCTCTCAGGATGTCATTGACCAATGATCAATGAGTCCCGCTAAAGCATGTAAGGACACTGAATCTTGCTCTTTAACAACCATCCTGTAGTTTTTGGCACTGTTGGGTGGCTGCACAGATTGATTGGATGGACGGATACTCACGGTCTAAATGGCTTTGCCGAATGCCTTCCACGTCCTCTGCGTGAATGAAGTGATAACATCTCTTCCCTACAATGTCGACAGGTGTGAGGTCCATGTAGTCGCTGATTCTGGAAAGGATTCGACAGAAAATCAAAATTGACACCATTTTGTTGATTTCCACAAGTAGTCACCAAAAATTAAAATAGGGCAACGACATGGGCTGCATTTCCCAAAAGTTGATCATAGAGACCTTTGGTGGCAATGGTTCTACAATCTATTTAGGCTTACGATGCTTTTGGGAAACGCAGCCCTGATTGGTTTCGAGTCAACCTCACTGATAAGGAGATTCTGATTTCCCAGCCCCTCTGTAAGCTAAATATATAGTGCACCAGATTTTATTCATTAAAAAGATTTCCATCTGTGATGGCAAACTGTCAGCCTGTTTTCATTATAGACATAATATTTTCTGACCTACTGTAGCTTTACCAACTGCTTGCTGAATCTAAAAGCAATTATCACAGAAGTATTGAAAATTTGATAAAAACAGGTGGTTAAAACACACCAAATGCCTTTCAGTCGGGCAAATACTATTATTTTAGGACATTATTCGACTCTAACGTGCAGCCGTTCTCTACTACACGGATCAGAGAACATGGCCAGCATAAAAAAAAAAAACGGCCAACCGATCTCTATCCACCTTCATTTTAAAGCAGGCTTTTGCTGTGATGATAACTCCGCTATAGACTTGGACCGATTCCATTCTCTCATAAATATGTTAAGTGCAGGGAGTGGTAAAAATTTTAGCAGACGCTGGGATGACTTCAATCCCAGAGATATAAATAAAACTAATAAAACTAATATGATATTTCCTTTCAAGCCAGGCCAAATTAAGATGTTCTCATTTTATGGGGCAGCAGTGGAACCACAGATGTTTTGTAAGTACAAAAGAGGGTTTTTTTCTTGGCCAGCTTTTCAAACGAGCGATAGATGTTGAAACAAGGTCATTCTGGGATTGCGTTTAAGTAGAACTCATCACTATCAGCTCCATAATGAACTGCACATGAACATTACTGTGTGGCTGATTATCCACTCTTGCAAAACACATTTTCACCCACTGATCCTTCAGCTCTACAATAATGTCATATTTTGAACTCTTAGCCACTGAAATTGAAATTCTTTTTGCACCATTTATCATTCTTTACGGCAGAAAAAAGACCCTTATATCAAACTGCACACAATACCAGGCAATACATATAAGCTTTGCAAAATAAGATTTTGTTGCTAAGCTGAGCGTATTTATATAAAGGGTATTACCTGTTTTCACAGTAGACGATGTTGAGATCCATGTTGACCCGTGTAACAAACATCTGGCAGTCGATCCGAACCTCATTGATGGTCGGCGGAGGAAGTGCGTGTGCCACCACGACCATGCCCATGATTTGATTGGGTACCGAACGACTGTGTGTTAATGCCATTCTTATCCGCAGTCTGCCGGTAATGTGGATGACCTTGAAGAGGACACAAAGCGGAAAATTATGAACAGATCAGATGCAATCCCCCTCAATTACATATAAACCCTTTAGTAAGTATCAAACCACAATATAAAGATAAATAAACCAGATGAAGTAAAATAACCTCTTCATGGATCGGAGGACATGGCCTGTAAAAAATTGGCCAACCAATCTCTATCCACCTCCATTTTAAAGTAGGCTGAACTCAGAAAAGAGACAAAGCTCTTTGATAATCCAATATGTACTCTGTGCACTAGTGTAGTGGACTGAGATCCAAACCAAGATTCTTAGGTTCTTGTACCAGTTATACACATGATTATATATATATATATATAACCATAAAAAGCACAATTTAATTCTGAAATAATCAAAAGATAACACAGGCAGAGCAACTAATGACTTTTTCTCTGGCTTTAAAGTTTGTAATGCTTTAAAGTCTTTTGTAGCTCGTTTTGCCCAGAGGATGCATTGACTAGATTGGTAACAATATTCTTCTTTGGATCCATCCATTTTAATAACCAAGGGAAACCTGGAGGGGATTGTTTTTGTAGTGTTTTAAACTTCTGACACTATCCTTTCATTGGTTCACCTCAGAGATTGGGGAGATGCTATTAGCATCATTCATATAGACAGTCTCGGCCCCGAAGTCACCGAGTGCTCAGGCCGGTGGGGCTCTTTGATGCTTTTTACGTTTCCGCTGAGGGACAAGCAAACTCAAATCCCAGGAACGACGGACTGCCACAATCACTAAAAAAGAGTGATTCTCCTGGTTTAGAGTTGAGAGAGTTTGTTCGAACTTCACAGGATTCAAAAGCCATCTCAAATCAGGGGCCAATTAAAGATGACTGCAAAGTTCAGTGATGTCAGATTCAGAGAGGAAATCCTCGTTTTCAAGCACCGTTTACATTGTGATTTTTATATATATATATATATATATATATATATATATATATATATATATATATATATATATATATATATATATATATATAATGTCTGAATAAAAAAAGGAGATATTATCTGGAGTGCACAATGTTTTTTTCTCTAAAGTTCTCCAGAATTAGTAGTTTAGTAGCTAACAAATAACAGTCATGACCGTTTATTTTCTAGATTTTAGGTGGTTTAAAGGGATAGTTCACCCAAAAATGTTGTCATTAATTACTCACCCTCATGTCGTTCCAAACCCGTACGACTTTCGTTCATCTTAAGAACACAAATGAAGATCTTTTTATTAATGAAATCTGAGAGCTTTCTGTCCCTCCATTGACAGCCTAAGCAACTACCACTTTCAAGCCCCAGAGAGGTAGTAAAGACATCATAAAAGTAACCCAGTGACTCCAGGGGTTTAACCTACATTTTATGAAGCGACGAGAGTGTTTTATTTTCACAAAAAACATAATTTACCACTTTATTTACAAAATATGAATCTCCAAATGCACGAGAACACCACGATGCGTGCGTGTTGTGTTGACACGAGAGCAGATGTTGTTGCGTCAATGCGCGTTGAAGATTTATATTTAGTAAATAGAGGTAAATTATGTTTTTTAAACCACTGGAGTCACATGGATTACTTTTGATGTCTTTACTACCTTTCTGGGGCTTGAAAGTGGTGGTTGCGTAGGAGGGACAGAAAGCTTCATTTGTGTTTAGAAGATGAACGAAGGTCTTACGGGTTTGGAACGACATGAGGGGGGATTCATGAGTAATTAATGACAAAATTTTCATTTTTGAGTGAACTAACCCTTTAATGGTGGTGGTTGAGGAGAATCCTCCAAATGTAAAGCGCTTTGAGTCTCGAGATAAATTTAATGAATTATTATTAAAATGTATGAAAATATAGAAGAGAAAATGTATGTGCTAGATCACCATTTTTACGTTCCCAACCATTTTTCATAGCACGGATATTTCAACTAATAACTGGTCATAAAAACAGCATGCAACAGCTTTGAAACTGGTTGAATAGGTATTCTTAGAGAAATGAGAACTGATAGCTGACAAAATGTTTGTTTCTGGTCTACGAAGACTATTATCAAGGTGCGAGCGCGCATCAGACAGACGAGCTGGAAGTCGCAAACACACTCGATGTATCCGTTGCCGAGCTTCAATAAGACATCACAGCACACTGCAATCAGAAGGTGATGTCCAATTACGGCCGATATTAAACCCATGCCCGGATTCTCAAAAACAGAGCGGCACACCAGCCCACACAAAACACACCCCATCTCCACTTACGTATAACACTGGGTCTAAATAAACACTGAGTCGTATTAAAAGCATACAAAATGGAAATGATTCTACTGAAGCCCAAAGCGAGGGGCATCAAAAAAGTTAGTTGGAAAATACAACTTTTGAAGTAATTGCCACAAAGAGAGACTCGTCGGTGAATTGCTGCAGGAGTGCTCTTGGCAAGAACATCATAAGCTCTGGCAAAACATTAAATATGCTCAGGCTGCTAAATGCAAACTGACATGGCAAGGGTTCACCGCGGCCGCAGCAAGAGGCAGCCGCATAGCATATCTCAATTTAATACAAGCCAACATAACAAAGGGATCAATTTTTATAATTCATGGTTCAGCACACAATGCTCTCTCTCTTTCTCTCCCCCGCCCGTCACCGCTTCGGTGAATATAGAATAGGTATACATAAGAAATAAGATTCATCTGTTCCTAGGGATTCTCTGGAGTGCTTTTGAAATGCGATACGGCACAAGTAATGATAGAGAGCTTTTACATGAGTGCATTAACTGAGCCGGGGGCCGAGACGCCTTGGCAAAAAAAGAAAAGACTGCTTTAAGCTGGAGAAGAATTCACTTTGATTTGACCTCCAGAGTGAAGAGGAGATATAAACAGCCATGATGCGCGCCGCGCTTCGCTTCCCTCCGTCTCGCACCTATCACCTAATGCCGGCGCGTCATATGCAAAATTCATACTTTTGTATTATGTAACAACACAAATATTGACTTAATTTGGAGTAAATGCAATAAGAAGTGTCCTTGTCTGGCTGGTAATATATGCGAATGTGCATGCGTGAATATTTATGCTATGGGTTAGTGTGCTCCCCGACTTCACGCTTATTTGCATCCAATCTATGTCCAGATGGATGCAGCAGGGGGGTTTGGATCATAGTCGTTCACTCAGACACATCCAAACAATCATCTGCTTCTCTATTTACAATCTGATACTGGAATTTCTAACTTATCTCAAAATTCTTCGATAATTTGGGTCATTTTGTTGCAATAGCTTATACACAACACACGGAGGCTTTATTTAAAACTTTGAACTAAAGTAAAAAAGAATACAATAGAATAAAGATACAAGTTTTTCAGGTGGGTTAGGTAAGAAATGACAATCAAATGTAAAAAGAACACTGGATAGTCTTCATTGTAAAAATTAAATGCTGATTAATGCTTCCAATTTAAGTTACAAAAGTTATTCAGTCAAAAGCGGCGAATGATTTTCTCTGTCTTTTGTTCTTTGATTAACATGACTTTAAGTGTTTATGCACAGATCCAATATACTGTTACACAACATGCATATTCTTTATGCGTTCCAAAGCTGACTGGGTTCACCTGAATATTCGCCAAGAAGGGCATTTTGATTATAATTTTGTGCTGTGTGTATTTGCCCGTTAAAGCGCAATAAGCCACGAAAAAGAGCTTAATTTTGTACTTGTGTGCTGTTTAAGAAACGTCTTTATGGGAGCGGCATTTATAAGAGATCAGTGGTGCGCGTTTTTTGGTGTGAGCGTGAAACCTGCAGGAATGAGCAAAATTGTGCGCAATGCCTGCGCCAATGAGTGAGAGGAAGCGAGTGTGTGTCAATTCACTGTTGGAGAGAAGAGAGAGTGAGGACACCCATTATATATTTCAGTATCGAAATATCAATACTTTTGACAACACTACACTAAAGTACAGCCTTTGGTGATCTGCTTTATCAGTAGTATTGGCTATGTTTGCAGCATTATGAAGTGCAAAAGGTGCATCTAATCACTGTTCCTGAACGCCCTTGTACATTATTACAATAGTGCTCCATTATATATCATGCCAACGTACTAGTAATAGGCGATATAAACGATATGCAATATAAACGATACAAAATGGCAACCCGTTAAAATAAAAGTTTGGCTTAACGTGAAGAAATTGAGAGAATATATTAGACTACTGTTGTAGCCTACAGTAGATTTAGCTACGTCTCTATGTAATAATAATTTGTCTCTACTACTAATAATAATTATGCCTTGATGGTTGCTTATTTTTCACTTGATCTTTTTTGTTTACTTTTAAACAGCATCCTTTAAATGTTTATGCATTATTAACTTATAATGATTATCATCATAAATAATAAACATTTTATTATTTATATATTGTGATATATAGGCTATCGTTATCGCAAGAGGCTGCAATGTATATCGCAATATGGATTTTAGGCCATACCGCCCATTCCTACAACATACATTACAGTTCAAAAGTTTGGGGTCTGTAATATTTTTTGTTTTTGTTTTACGCCATTACACCGGTCTTCAGTGTCACATGATCCTTCAGAAATCATTCTAATATGCTGATTTTGTGTTCATATTTTGTTATTATTAATGTTGAAAACATTTCAATTTAATCTAATCTAATATATTTTAAATCTTTATGCACTTTCTTTTCATGTTTCTTTGATGAATAGAAAGTTCAAAAGAGCAGCATTTATTTGTAATATAATTTTTTTTACTGTCAATCTTGATCAATTTAATGCATTCTTGCTGAATAAAGTATTGATTTGTCTTATTTCAAAAAAAAAAAATTGGCCCCAAAATATTCAAAACAAAACAAATATTTCAGTTTAATAACATTTACTAAAATTCACATAACACTTTTTAAAACAGACAATGTGCATAATTGACAAGAGCTTTAGTAGAATTTAGCAATGACACATGGGAAGTTATTGCCCAATGATTATCTCAAAGCGTTGAATATTGGCCGATTTATTTATTTTTTTGCCTGGCCGTGACACGTGTATATAATTCCACCACTAACTATGACACATGATATGATACAAGACTGAGTGAGTTTTCATTCTTTTAGAACATGATGACAATCATCCAGGCCCCAGTTTTACCTTGTATCCAGAGGACTTGATGTGGACGCCTCTCTTGGTGAGTGTGGACTTCATACGGACAAAGAAGGAACGTTCTAGAGTGTTATCCGGCGACAGAAGACTAGGGCTGCTCGACTCCACTGCGGAAACAAACAACAAACATCCTATTACAACACTGAAACAACACACAACTCACAGAGACGTGAGATATCAGACCGCTTTAGTGAGTATGATGTGCAATATCTTCTCATAGAGTTTCTATCATCTCTTGGTACACCGTTAATGAAACAGCACAACCTGATAAGGAGGAAGGTGCTAATCAAACTTTGACAATGTTTTAATTGTATTTACTAATAGCATGAAGCGGAGCCTTGACAAACATAATTGCTTTAAACACTACATGGCAAATGAATAAACCTCCCCAAGCTGCTGTTAGATGTATTTGCCTTCATAGGAATGTGTAAATTAGGAAATGGGAAAATTAAGAAGAGAGCAATTTAACAAACTTGTTTTAGTAATAAACCCAGCAACACCCTTGCTGAGTTGTGCTTGAGTTATGCTTGTGCAAACACCACCCACATTTGCTTCACAAAACATAAAAATCATTTTCATTGACAGCCAATACAATAATATAGTTCTTATTCTATAATACATTTCTTACCAGATGATGAGAAGAAAAAAAAATTCTAGCCTTGATCTTAACACAAGGACACCTGACGAACAACGGATGTTCTGCTAATTTGCTGTAACACGCTTGATTAGAGCCAAATTAATTGCACATTTTAACATTCAGCATGTTACAATCAGGCATCAGCGGCGGTCCAGCCCGGAAAAAAAGAAACTCCTATTAAAACAAACTTTTCATCACTAGTTATATTTTGGAAGCATTAATGTTTTTGAAAAAATCCTCTCTCACCAAGGCTGATCAAATATTAGGACTAATTAAAATAACTGTTTTCTATTTGAATAAAATGTCATTTATTCATGTGATGGCAAAGCTGAATTGTCAACATCATTACTCCAGTCTTCAGTGTCACATGATCCTTCAGAAATCATTCTAATAAGCTGATTTGCTGCTCAAGAAACATTTATTCTTATTATTATCATCAATGTTTAAAACAGTTGTGCTGTCACAAGAGTTGTTCACATTTTTGTGGAAATGGTGATACTTTTTTGGATTCTTTGATGAATAGAAAGTTCAATAAATTTCAAACCGCATTTATTTGCATTTATTCAATTGATCTTTTTTATTTAAATTTTTTGATCAAAAAGTGACCGTGATAATTTAATGCATACTTGATGAATAAAAGTGTTCATTTCTCCCGGTCTCTCTTTTTTTTAATCTTACCACAAATGTTTAAATCAGGGATATTCAATTAAAATTGAGATCTGGTCTCTAAATGTCCTTCCCAGAGGAGGTCCGGACAATACTTTTTGTGAAATATTTATACATTTCCATCTGGGCATCAGTAGTACTTTGTAAAATAGAAGAAAAAAAATCCTAAACAGTCAAAATAGTCATAGATGAGTATATTGGGCTCTCAGAGCCAAAGCATCTGGGAATTTTTCATAATAAATAAAAATCATCAGTTAAGCTCAAATGGATGATTATATGTTTCACCAGACTTATGAAAAGATACTGTATGGGGGTTCAGGGTTTTCCTCTTGAAGTCTGGAACGTTTTTATATTTTGCTTTATATTTTGTATCTACTAAAAATAAACAATGACTGTACACAACAATCAAAACACCCTCATCATGAGCAGAAAACAAAGTTAACTAGTCCTTTCAAAGTTTTAGTTGTCTTTACTTGCCATCTACAAATAATTTGACCAATTATAGCATTGTTTATTATGAAATGTTCGGAACCGGACAGCCGTCCACTATTTGAGGACCTCTGGTTTAAATGGCATCATTGTTTCCAGAAAAAATGTTAAGCAGCGAAAACTGTTTTCTACACTGATATTAAATGTTTCTTGAGCAGCAAATCAGCATATTAGAATGATTTCTGAAGGATCACGTGACACTGAAGACTGGAGTAATGATACTGAAAATACAACTTTGCATCACAGGAATAAATTATATTTTAAAATATATTAATTTTAAATGTATTATAATCATTATTTTTTGTAAAAAATGTGTTCTTGAAATAACTGTAATCATTTTATATAAATATAATATCTATCTTTAAATACTAAAACAATAAATACTGAAATTGTGTTTATTCATTTCACATCAATCATAGTAATACAATTTACTAATATTTTATGATGAAATTCAGTTTAAGGCTGAAAGTCTGGCTAAAGAATTAAATCTAGATATTATACCCATTTGCAAAATAAAAACATTAAGAACATGAACAAAATCTTTTACAATCTGTAACACGAAAGTATAGTTGAAGAGACACTAAAATGGTTGTGGGTTTGAACTGGTGTATCTCTCTCTCTCTCTCTCTCTCTCTCTCTCTCTCTCTCTCTCTCTCTCTCTCTCTCTCTCTCTCTCTCTCTCTCTCTCTCTCTGAACATGAATTAAATGTCATTTAAAATCTAACTAGTCCTTTATCACTCTGGGGAAAAGGCAGAGCCATGTTATATTTAGTCATTTCATTTCTTCTGATTAAATATGAATTACTATGAAATTTTTCTCATCATCTAACACACAAGAATATGCCAACAGCTTTTTAATACACTATATAAGCACAAACTTCAGCTCTAAGAGTTTAATTCGCCTCTCTAATCCAATCACATCAACCTTATTTCTCTTATCAGAGATTCCCATTTTGAATTAAATGAGCTCATTAGTTTTAATCAAAGGCAGAGAGATCAAAACTTGCACTTAAATGCTTTAGATCAGAGCTGTCAGTCAAGCGTAGAGTTCTATTTGACTAAAACACAAGATCAGAGGCCGTTGCAACTCACCGTTTTCATTAAGAATGAGACAGGCTTTAAGATACGCCGTCATTTTTTTACACGGATAAAGGTCACTTACCACGTGCCCTCTGCGACCTCGCTTTGCTGATAATGACAGGAATATGAATTGTACAGTAAAAGCTTCGCGACAGACACTTGCACTCCTGCCTGAACAATACGCTAAATTTCAGGATTGTCCTTGTACCACTGAACAATAGCAAAGAATGGGAATTTTTATATATATATTTCATCAACTGATTAATTTGAAAAAAGAATTAGCATATCATGTAATTAATTAATCTTAAACACAAGGGAATCCCTTTGCTTTGCCAGCCATGAATGAGCGCATTATTTGAAAAGCATGAACACTTTGCAACTTGCAAATACCGATAGATGCTATTTACACTAATGGCTAGGTTTACTAAATGGCAAATTAGTGTGAAAACTCAAAGTTGAGTGGAAAGTTCGGAGCAAGATCTACTGATGACGCGCACATTAAAGAACACAGACGCAGCCGGATCATTTCCATAATGACCAACGCAATCTACCAAGAGCAGCGCAACTTGGTTCAAGACATGCTTTTTTGGGGCGGTAAATAATGAAGCAAACACCAGTAAATTGACAAGTGCAAACCTTAGTAAATCACCTTGCGTGATTCATGTAAATACTCTCCTCCCATACATTTTGTGTCTGAAAGGGAAACTCCTACAAATAGGGTCAGCCCCAAAAATAACTGTCCACACCTTTACAGCGCAAATTTTTCACTGCGTGAAAGGAACTTTGCTGCCGTACCATGGGTCCAGGAGGCGCAATGATATTATGCAGCGCCTGAAAATAGTCCCCAGCACGCTCCCTGTGCAAGCAGGTTGTCACGTTGGTTATGTTGACGGAAGTTAGCCTATTGTCAGGCGTTAATATTAATATCATTGCGCCGCTGCACTCATGGTACGGCAGCAAAGTTCCTTGATTATTACGCATGAATGAGAGTATAGTTCCTAGCCATATCGGCCTAGAAAATCGCAACTTTTCATTTTCCGTCTGTCTTAGTACTACACGATGTAACTATAGAACAGGCAAGTTTAAAATAGGAAAAATATCGAAACTCTTTGGTCGAAACTCAATTTTTTTGAGCGAGTTGCTAACGGTCTAATCATATTCAATGATCTATGCTAAGCTATGTTAAAAGTGCTACCGCTAGACCCGGAGATCGGCTGAATGGATTCGAAAACGTTAAAACTCAACTGTTAAAGTTGGAAAAGGGGCCTTTTTGCAAAAAAAGGGGAGTGTTCCTTTAAAATAAATGTTTCTCTGAGCTAAAAATGTGCATAAAAATTAGTTCTGATTCAAACTCGGGTCAGTCACGTCAAAAGTGAATGCCACCCACCTAATTCTACACACCTGTTATCAGTGGGGTTTTCTTTTGACTGGCTCAATCAGGCACTGTTGGGTAGCCTGGATGCCAGTCGAACTTAGCCCCGCCCACAACATTTGAGCTCGGTCAGTTCGGTCTGGACTTCATCCGTAGAGGAGTAATTATGCCCGAACTGAAACTGTTCGGACCAATGAAATTGACAGGGCGGGCTTTAGACGAAGATGGACAGATGATAAACAGTAACGTAATCATTCGTCATCAAAGGCGCTTGGGTTGAATTTGTTCGAAATGGAGAACTTGTTCGTATATGCATTCACCTTTACTATTTCTCTCAGAAATGATGATCGTGTTGGTAAGTACTCTGTGTATCCTTAAATTCTTTTTTTACAACACCAGCAAAGATCGTTTACACATATTTTTCTTCTAACTTTACTTATTCCAGCGTGTGTGCAGACAGGGTTGCCAAGTTTTTACAACAGAACCCGCCCAATTGCTACTCAAAACTAGCCAAAAACAAGCCCAATAGCTTTCCGGGGGGGGTTCTCCGGAAAAAAAAATGGCATTTGGGCGGTAAAATATGTTATTTTGGCAGGGCTGCCTGCTAAAATTTGCATTCCTAGGTCTGTATATCACATAATTGGGGTCGCTTCAACCCGCGGACATGGAAAACAACCCGCGGACTTGGCAACACAGTGCAGTTGAGTTCTATTGACATTTGACAACTACTGTTATGCGTCGCTCCGTTGCTCTGATTGGTTGTAGGTCTATCCAATTGAGGTCTTTCCTGGTTCGGTTGAAACACGCCCCATAATCACAGCCCAACGGAGCAGTATCAGACTCATATTCTGACTAGAATTGAGTATGATGATGTCAGGCTAACTGTTGGGTGGAGTTAGCCTCTGCCAACAAGGCGGGCTATTTTCAGTTGGTGGTGCAAAAAATTACTATTTAATGTTGTTTTAATATCTATTTAAAGAAATGCTCCAAAAATGTAAATCTTCCATACAATTGCACACATCATATCCACATTTTGGCAATATCGTTCCTGTAAAATATTTTTCTCAGCGCCTAATAATCTATCACGACAATGATGACAATAATAATACATGTTTTCTGTCCAATGTGCGCGAGAGTCAACAATCAGCATTCAAGTGTCTGATATACCGTCTACCAGTGTAAATACAGTTACTGTATGTCACCTCTGTGCTGGATTAAAAAGTCTGTTTGAAGGCAGCATATGGAAACATCTCAAAAGAAGATTTGCTGTATGTCAAAAACCTGTTGTTTTGTTCACATGAGTTTCTAGTGCTGCCATGTCTGCAGTCCAGCAGATCCCCCTGTGGCTGGAGGAACGTGGGCAGATCTGCTAAATCATCAATATCACCCAATCCATGAGATTAAAGGAATCTGCAGCGTGTGTCGAGAGAGTCTTATGTGTTCGACTTAAACCTACATCCCCACAATGCACCTGTGTTCCAGCAACAGCACAACACTCCACACATTTCAACTTTTGTTTTTGTGTTGCATATGTGAACTCCCTTACACTTGCAATCCAAGTGAGACAATAACACTGAAACACAGGGTTTTTGTCTTACCCTGATTCACTATGGTGAATCAATTTTTTTATTTTAGACAGAGAGGGAAGCTTTTTTTTTGCGAAATTGCACACGTGCAATAGAGTTAACACATGTACACGTGCGTCTCGTCATATCCGTAAATAGAGAAAAGTTACTTTGAACAGAGGAGCTTCTGCTTGCATAAAGAGAACACGACAAGTGCTCGTAATAAAACGAGAATCAATGTTGGCTCGACTTTTCAGAGATGGCGAGAACTGGGGGATTAAAAATGTTGTAAAAGTGATGTAGAGATGGTGTTTACTCAGTGGGTGAGTAAGGTATTTTTTTGAAGAGATCAATTGCCACATGTAGCTCTTTAACAGACTTGATTGTAAAGCATTATCTATTGTGAAGGGTCATTTCATTATGGTTGTTGTTCCAGCTGTGCTGGAATTTATTTTCAAGGAACTACCGCATCTATTAATAGGAAAAAGCTACAGTAACATCTTCAGCTAGCCCGCTTGAGAAACTTTCCATCTAAACTGGTTATTTCTCCTAAGTTTAGTAGTGAATGTTTATGAGCAGTATAACCATATTCACCCGCACAGTCACGCAGAACCAAAGCACAACCAAAACAATGTTCTTCCATAAAATGTATGCATTTTTTTTACCGCTTGAGACCAAAAGTTACATTGTGTATCTAGAATAAAACCTCTTATGCCATTTAAGACGGTTTAAAATAGATTAGGATAAAACTCAATATCTGAGATGACTTTTTAAAAGGAAAATATTTGTGTGAGACCGGGGTAAATTTATGGTCTGAAAGGCCCTGGTATTAATTTTCTTCATGAAACCTTTGGGAATGAATGTGTCTAGGAGTAAATGATGAGATTTTAAAAGTATTACACTCCTCGCTGAGAGTGTTGACCATCAATAACCACCTGGCAGGTCTGGAGGTCCTCGTTCGCAATCCTCACGGTACTCACGGTACACAGACCACATGTACATGACATGCTCACCATATGACTTATAGGCCCGTAGGAAAGCTGGAGTACTCTGGCTAATATTTTACATTTAAAAAACATATAAAAATGTACATTTCTATAAATATTAGTACCAATTCAGGACGTCAGTTGTTTACTGTACAAATAAATCAAGATTAAGCATGTGGGCCGCTGGTCTCTCAGGCTCAAGACTGGTGTGAGGAACAGGGCAGTCCTGGCCCGAGTCTGAAAGATGAAGGCTTTGCTCTGTATGTTAATAATGATGTATAATTCTGAGCTAATTGGACCACTGGATGGCTCCATATTGAGATAGTGGGTAGTGACTTTTCAATGCCGCCCTATGGCGATGAACAGAGATGCAAACAATACAGTCCTTTCAAAAATAAAGTAATTTATGTCACCATTTAACATTTTAAATTAGTGCAATTAATTATGAAACAAACTTAAGCTTGAAGTAAATATAACCCATTAACTGTGATTCATTTCATATCATGTAATACATTCATTTTACCACGTTTAAAGTCCTAATATCTTCATCTGGCACATGTAAAAGTGCCAAGTGATTTTTAAAATCGGCTCTGAAGTAAATAATTTCGAGTTTCTGTGATGCATTCCTCTGAGACAGTGCTCACAATGCATTATACACAAGCCGCTGTTACAGACACTTAAAGCTGTGATCAATATTTAATCCTGCAATAATGAAAAAGGATTCCTCTGCAAGAAAAGCTCGGACGCGGTTCTGAGATGTCACCACGCTGAACGGCGAAACAAATGACATGTACACTAAAGTAAACGCAGCAAATCTCTGGAGAAAACGTTGGAATGTGTTTTGGGAAAAACAGCCTGAATAATTTTGGGACCAATCCTGAGGAAAAATCATGCAAAAAATAAATAAATGACGAAAGAAAACAATTATACACACGCACAATGAAACAAGAAACAGAGGCCATATGTGCTCTCCAACAGGAAAAGGAAACGCATAAGGAAGCATACGGACGCAGAACTGCCCTCGTGATAAATGGGGTGCAGTAAAACTTTACATTGTACTATTTGTCTTTCGAATATTCCATGCCAGAGACGATCCCAGACTTCACTGAATAAGAGCTTGTTTCTTTTCTCTCTTTTTTTTTGCCTGCAAATAAACTTCGATTAAACAGTGGGTCTGTACAGTAAGTCAGCTGTGAATAGTTTGTCAGCACTTGCATTGCCTTGTCTGTTTTCTGATTGCTTTATGAGAAATCAGATGCATGTTGGGACGCTACAGCTGTATATCGCGACTGCAATTTCTCTTTAGAGGCAGATTAAAATCCAGAGGCTCCAGACATGGATCACTGGATCATGAAAAGCACCCATGACAACAATAAAAACAGCCTTTTCTCAAGCTGCGCAAAGCAATTCTGTATGTGAGGTTTTACATGGTTTGAAATGGACGATTGCAGATTAAAACTAGATTTTTGACTGGTGATTGCTTGCAGGCTCAAGTGGTTTAAAAGGAGCACCTTCAATGCAAGTCTATGAGGTTTTTGCCCGTTTTTTTGTAAGTTTGATCACTCAATAAGTAGCATGATTTAGCTAGGTATCATTCATATCCACAGCATAAACAGTGCAGTTAAACAAATCACTAAGCCTAAGTATGAGCAGGCACCACTAATAAACCTTTTGCAATTAAAATGTTTATTTGAAACAGTGTTATTATTGTGCCCTAAAACTACTAATTTAAAAACATGTTTATGTTTATCTTTAATTAAGTAAAAAGCTATTTTTTTAAACTAAAAACAAAAATAAAACAAGAAAAAATTAACTGAGCCATCGCCACATTGGTTGTTTACCAATCTTAAATTCATAGGTCTTGCTTGTATTATATTTAAACTTTATTAATATTCTTCTGGAACATAAATCCTCAATTAATTCCTAAATTATAATCACACAAACTAAAAAAAAAATATAAATGTGCCTATAAAATAGCCCAACATAAGCATTAATTTAAAGTCACAAGAAATCAAAATGTTTTTTGGCTTTTAGTATGAATATGTTAGTCTTACTGTAAGCTAGTGTGCTCCAAACAAAACAGAATTCGCATTTAGAAGATATAAGCGTTCAAATATAAGCGTCTCTCACTTCTGCCAATATGGATCAGTGATTTTGATTACATCACTCTGCACTTCAGCATCTCATCAGATTTTCTATCCAATCAAATAAAAATCTAAAATCAGCTAAAATCTGTATTTTCTACATGGTGAATGGCACATAGTGCACTATATAGGGGATAGGGAATGATTCAGTGTAAATATGCCTTCCGTTGGGGCAAATGAAGTCGAATGAAGTTATCGTCCAGAGACACGATAACACAGAGCGCATCATAGACGCAGACCACAAAACGTATCGAACCCATTGGAATTCTGCACAGAATGCTATATTTTAAAGTGATATGGAGGAGATTAGGCTTTACCGAGCTCAATGGCTCTGGCCGAGCAGTGGTTAAACTAAACGCTATTGGCTATTTTAAAAAAGGGGAGGGGCTGTTCGATATGTCCCGCCCTGTCTTCCTATTTCAGTGGAAATTACGTCAACACATCGAATAATGCTGAGCGTTTCAAGGCACTTCAGTGGGCCTTTAACAAGCACTAACTTAAAAATGATTTCCATGCATTTCAGAGATCCTCTGAACCCCTGATACAAAAAAGAAGAGAGAAACACGCTGTTGAGGGGAGAATAGGTGAAGATCAGCACGTCTGGACCCCTGGAGGACGGTCATGGAGTGAAAGATCGTCTTAACAATAAACACGGTACATTTAAACAAGCACACATGGAAGGAGTTTGGGAGAAGACTGTCGAGGTCATGGGAACGTCACAAGAAATGCATGGGATCTCACCAGATTGCAGATGAACAGACTGATCGGGGGCCAACATATCGCCTAGTAAACTAACAAACAGATTGAGGAGAGGTGGCAGAACTGCTATTAGAATGACAGGGGGAGAAGTGGCGTGTTTAAACAGAAGGAAATGAAGCGCCTGCCAGATGTCCCAGCAACCATTAGCAGCTAGAGGTGCAGATGTCAGTGGCCTATGGCTCTCTGAAGACCATCACCCTGACTGACCCCTGCGCCCTACACACTAAGAAAGCAAGTACACAGGAGTCAGGAGGGAGCAGACAGTCTTGACAGGTACACTTCACCTGGGCGACTTCTTTGGGAGTCAAACCAAACATATCAGGTGGTTTTGCTAAGACGCTAAAACTGATTGCAGGAAGTCCAAGGGAGTTTAAAGGGGGGGTATCACACACAGTTTATGTCAATCTCATGTCAATCTTGAGTACCAATAGAGTAGTATTGCATCCTTCATATCTCCGAAAAGTCTTTAGTTTTATCATATTTATAAAAGACAGATATGCTGTACAGAGTCTTTCTGAATAAAACCGAGCGGCTGGAGGCGTCTCGTGTGGAGCTAAAGAGCTACGAGCGCGCCTAGATATTGCGTTGAGAGCGTCTGAAAGCTAACATCCTTAGAAAACGTGGAAAAAAACATTTTCCTAAGCAAACGATCAGATTCAGCCATACATATATAGCCACACAACGACTACAGCAGGATGTCTCTATGTGGTATGTACTGTATATATTTGCTTAGTGGCTTGTGTAATGGGGAATAACGCATGGTCTCAAGACAAGTTTTTTTTTTTAATTGAAATGATTTTAACTTGAGCACAGCGTTTTTAGAACACCATGTCATGCGTTTTACAACATTTGTGTGTTTATGAGGACATGATTTGGTTTATGGACTATTGTATGTGACTTAAAGTTAGCAGTAGCAAGCGGAATGGTTTTGCACGTCAGTGCGTGTTTACATAGAAAAACAATGGAATAGTAGCGCATTTGAATGAAGAAGCTCACTTTATGTGAACGTCCGCGAGGTTTAATATGAAATAATTCATTTAGTTCAACACATTTTCCCATTCTTTGTGTATTGTTGTTTGGAGCGGTTTTACAATAAACAAACAGACACCTATAGTGGTCAGCTAAACAAATTAAACACACACCATACATCGCATTGATAAATTAATTATACGTTCATGTTGTTTACTTGATGTCCAACAAAAAAACCTGCGCAACTCCGTTGCTGCTCCGGAAAAACAAACTCCATCCGCTGTCCCCTTAACGCTGGGTTATTTGGGAAGCTGTGCAGGGTTGTCTTGCCCTGACAACCAAAAACACACTTTGGTGACATTGTTGATTTTGTGAAATCCTGTGACCTGTGCAGCGCAGCCGACGACTTCCCGGGCGTGCTTTTGCGCTCTCGCTCTAGTCAATGTGTCCGTACAAGGAAATTCCGCACTTGTTGACGTCACATAGGCCCATACTCGAAAAACACTTTCCCGAAACTTGTGAGAAATCTGTATTTTTGGCACAGAAATACTCCATCAAACGTCCAACTTATTTTTTGAAACAAAAAATAAATCAAAGTCTTTAACAGTGTAAAAAAAAACTCAGAATGCATGAAGCGACCCCCCCCCCCTCTTAAGAACAAACAAAAAAAAGCAGATCTTTACATTTTCTGAAGGAAAAAGAATGGTTTTTTTTGTGGCTGCTATGCACATTTCTTTCTAGACTGTCACTTAAAAAGTACTTAGGGTTCAAATTCCTACATATATGAGAAATAGAAAACAAAGTTTGTGAGAACACTGATTAATGTGACAAGTCTACTTTTGAGGCATATATTTGGACCTTTCAAACGACTGAGTAGGACATAAGTCGGATATTGCTTTCTGTTACAATATGTGCTGCACATGTGTATTTATGTCATGTGCTTCAATGCACCAAAACTCAATTGTTCAATTATAAATCTGGAGCTGTGGCTGATACGAGCTGTTTTCTGTGAGACTGTAGAGGACATTTTAAACCGAAGGTATAAAAGGTTTGTTGTTTGTTGGCACTGAAGGACCACTGCCTCAAATTTCAAGTTCTATCGATTCGACACAGTTGTGCTCTCCTCTGAATTCTTCCGAGAGTTGTATTCTTCAACCCTCTTTTTTTTCCACTGCTATACATCAATAACAGATTTACTCACAAACAGCTTTAAAAATTAATGTATGTAGCTTGAAAGACTGAAAATATACTCTGTTTGTTTAAACACACATCAGAGAAGAGATGCTAATACACACCCACGCAAACAAACGTTTCAGCGGCAAACTGTATGGTCTGTAAACATCTTTCAGGAGTTGCATCCTCAGCAGACCTTCAGGATATACCTCTATAGCCACCGTAGCGTAGATATGTGTGTAATGTCCCTGTTTCCATAGCAACCCCATTTTGACATTCACTATAATATGCAGCTGACATCCATTCACACAATGCAACAATATATCTCCGCCAAAGAGGCAAAGCAACAGCAAAACACAAGACCTGAACCTTTCAAATCTACACCATGTATACGTCCATATAAATATATTAATGCGGGATATGACGTGCGGGTTGATGGTATGACCAAAATATCATACATTTCACATTTTGCTAACAGTGTGTATCCTGATAAAGTCATTTTTGGTGGAAATTCATCCCAATAATGTTATTATATATATATATATATATATATATATATATATATATATATATATATATATATATATATATATATATATATATATATATATATATATATATATATATATATATATATATATATATATATATATATATATATATATATATAATTGTAAAAAAATTATGTTTATATTTAATGTTTTTATATTTTATAGAAAATATTTTTTGATAACCATCTAAAATGAACATTTTATTTCTTTAATTTGTTCCTTGTACTACAACTTGGCATCAATGCAAAAACGTCTTCATATTATTTAACAATTTGAGTTAAAGCAACTCAATTTTAACATGAGTTAAAACAGTCCCATTTGAAACCATTAACCAGCCAATATATGATGTTTTGGTAATAAACGCTATCCATCCCTCTGATTTTTACCATCACACTGCCAAATCCAAAAATATTGCGCCATCGACAAAGTAAAGAATCGACTTAAACAAGATGCTAAAATATGCAATACAAGACTAGGCTAATGCAAAATGCAACAGGACAACTTTTCTGCAAAGGCGGTGAATATCTCTTCAGGACAGGCCTGTGTGTCAAGCATGCAGAGGTTTAATTGCAGCCTTGATGAAGTTGTGCATTTATCACTCAATGACGACATGACACCGCAGTGATAACCGCAAACACAGGATATCAATTAGCTGCTGTTAACGCTGTTTTAATTATTCCTTCATCTGAAAAAGTCAGGCAATAATCAAATTTGGGCTTGTAAATGAATTTCAAAGTGCTGTAATTGAAGCACTCTTTTCCCCCTCAAATGAACGTTCACATGTAGGCGTAGGCGTTCAGTTTAAAAGAGCAAATCAAAAATGGATGTAGGGTCGTGTTTACCTGTGTTAATGGATTGCGAAAATTTTCACCACCACAAATGATGAGAGAAAGCAACAAGGATTATATTATTAACCAATAAGTGCAACATGATTTTAAAACACTTTTAATGTATGGTCACATAATGCATAGTTTTATTATTTAATTTATCCTTGGCCTGAGGTCCACGTATAATGTTAGTAAAGTTTTTTTTGCATCACAAATGCATCATAATTAGTATTTTTTCTTAACCGCCTCTCTGAATTGTTTTGGTACTGTGGCTTTAAGAAGCATCCCTGAACATGTGAAATAAGCAACAGAGCCACCAACACAGACTGCAGGTTTTCTGTTAGGTCTATAATAGTTTGTAACGGCACAAACTCTTTGTGAAGTGGATCACTGTGGCAAGTTCACAAAAAAAAAATCTACATTTACATAATACATTTCAATAAATGTGCCAAACAAACAAGCTAAGATCAGACTGAAATGATTGAGGACGGTCAAAAATTCTGACAACTTATGGCATTCTTTCTTCTGTGAAACACAAAAGAAGATATTTTAAAGAATGTTTCACTTTTTTTGTCCATACACTGAAAGTCAATGGGGTCCAAAACAACATTAAACATCGTTTTGTTGTTGTTGTTGTATTTCACAGAAGTAAGTAGGGTGACCACCATCAAACAAACCAAATGTGGGACAATTACTAAGTTTGTGTGGGACAATGTGGGACATGTTACCGACACTAAAACATAACCTGAAACTGTTACACAATGTCTATCTAACTTAATAAAAACATATATATTCTGCCTTTCAGATGATAAAAATACTTTGTTCTTTAGTCCCTTCCAGAAAACACCATTACATCACAATGTAACATTTTACATGTCATTTAAATTCAACATCACTTATGTTCATTGTTAGTTCATAAATTAGTTCATTGACAGTCTTATATATTATATTATATATTAAGAATATAACCAATTTACCGAATTATTCATTCGTTTTCTACATGGAACGAATCCGCAGCCGCTCCACATTTTGATTGACAGCCATCACAACCTACTAGTGACCGTGTTTACTCCTTTCTTTTCAACCATTGGATAGGATTTTAAAAACGGCTGTTGTTGTATTTGTGAAAGGCGGGATGTTACGTCTGACGAAGCGCTGTTAAATATGTCTAGGTGAAAAATTATGCCGCAAAAAGAATAAATGAAATGCTTTCTTAAAAAGGCAAAAGAACACATGCATGCTTTCTTAATATGATCATTAAAAACCAACAGACTGATGAAAATGCGGGACATTTTCTCAATATGTGACGTGCGGGACAAGGGGTGAAAATGCTGTGCGGTACAACGCAAAGCGGGACGGGTGGTCACCCTAGAAGTAAGTCATACAAGAATTTTCATTTTTGGGTTTTTTTATGCTATGCACTCTCACTATACCACAAAGGAACATTTGTAAAATAATATACAATTATGTTGCTTGCAGTGCTGGGTAGATTACTTAAAAATTGCAGTCCAAAATTGTAGTTAGTAACGTAATCCATTACATTACACATTTAAGGTGATATAATCAGATTACTTTTAGATTACTTTTGACCTAGTCTCATCCTCAGACGTCACTTTTGAACAGGATGAAGATAAAAATGATCTTCTTTTGTTTAAATATAATTTTTTCTCATTTAATACTGC